>NC_062559.1:43500547-43821700 GCF_016906955.1 Phacochoerus africanus | reverse complement strand
CAGCTGGCGTGAGGTTGGATGTTTTCCCTTTACACCTGTCTCCACAGCACTGTATGCCAGTCCCAGCCTCAAGACGGCCCAGGGGGACAGCCCGTTTGTGTGCTGTCCCTGCATGCGTTCTCATAATTAGAGTGACTTGGAGCAGTCGCTCTTTGGGGGCTCTGGGTCAGGGAAATCATATGCAGAGCATGTTTTGAATTGCGAGGCATCCGTGGTGAATGTTTAGGTGGTTGTGGCCTATTGAGTACATTTTCGTGTGTTCGGTGGTGTTTGTCATGAAAACCTTCAACCAGCTGCGATAAAAAGACCAGCCCTCGGCTAGAGGGTTTTAAGCATCTGTAACTGCTATAAAACTAGCCATCCAGTTAGGATAGAATGTGCTTCTTTCTGGTTAATGAAAACCATCTAAGAAAATATATATGTATGTATGTGTGTATACAGTGGAATTCAAGGACCAAAGCAAAATTTGAACAGGAATCTATTAATTTAGAATTTTATAAGATATTTATTAATAAATGTTATTTTTAAACATTCCATTTGAACAATATTCTTCTGTAGGATCTGCTTGTTTTTAAAGCATTAGTTGGTAATAAACTACTCTAGTCGCGTGTATCTTCATTTTTCAGGGTTTCAAATGGCTCTTTCCCATCATTGGGTGGAAATGTCTGTTTAGATCTCTGTGCATAGAAATTTCAAGGATTTTTATTGCCGTGTGAGTTATTTTTTTAATCTACATTCAGAGCAGTTTTGAAACATCTATTTCTTTTCTCATTTTTAAAGTAAGCTCTTTCTTTTAGGAAGCAGAGTTCCGCTAAAGGGAATCAGTAGCTATAACTGGAACGGCTCTCTCATCAACATGTAAAAACAACTTCATCTCTGCTTCTCCCTACCCCACCCCACCCCCAGCTTCCTAGAATGCCTTGCACTATTTAGCTTCCTGGGGGCTCCTTCTTGACCCTTCCCAAACAATGTGCAGTAGCTTTAAGCCATTCAAGTTCCATGATGCAGTATATCTGAGAAGGGAAAGGAAACAACTGCTTAAATTGGAATAAAACCGTGCCTATGCGAACAGTAGCAACTTAGAATCTGTCTTCTACTTTTAAAATAATTTATGTTTTAAAATTGCACTTTAGCGTTTTTCATCCCTGTTGGTTTCTCTCGTTCTCTTTGGAACCTCCTCCCCTGTCCTCAAACCTGCCTTCACTCTCCCGTCCCTAACACCCCCCACGCTGCCTCTAAGGCTCTGAGCTGCATCATTTAAAATACTTTATGGAGTATTTGCGCCAGGTACATTTGCGTGTGTTCGCAAGTAGCAGAGCCAAGACACATTGCTCACATCAGCCTAGATGAAACCTGCTATGAGAATGCCAAGAAGAGCCAGTTTATACTCTTTATCCCTTTCTTCATAGCATGTTTTTTTTTAATGTTATATTATGCAACAGATGTGAGGCAGCAGCTATGCTACACTTAAGAAGTTTCTATCTCATTCTCCAAACCAAAGTGTCCTGAATGAGCCAGGAGACTTATTCTTTTGTGCATCACGTTGCATGCTGGATGTCGTCCTTGCCATCGTCTCTCTGGGCTGCTGAAAAAATGGTGGCCCTCACTCTTTCATTCCTAGGTCTCAAAAATACAGTTTTGCCTTGTACCGTAATTAGGGACAGCACCTCTGTTTGACAATTATAATCTATGAAAGGACAAGAAGACACTGAAGCAATAAACTTATAATAAAGTTCAATACCAAAACAAAGAGAACCCTACCTAGCTTATCATGTCATGGAAATGAAAAGTGTCTGTCCGTTCAAAATATTTTCCTATTCCTTGTGGAGTTTTCAGTGATGTAATGCTTAGAGCCAAATTGCTTGAAGAATGTTTATATATTTTTTTCCCTTATAAATTGTCTATTTTTTAAAAAAGCTATTTAACCACAAGTCAAAAGGGGGGGGGGGGATTAGGCCAAATTGCCAGCATTTGTTAAAAGATTAATATTCTTAAGTGGTACTCTGATACCTTTCCAAGCTTATCATCAGAGGGGGATCAATAATTATCAGCTGTTATATTTAGACCAACTTACACTATCTAGCTCATTAGAAGCCAGGATTTAGAAAGCTTTTCTTAAGCCATTTAAGATTTTTCTTACATTGAGTTTCATCTTATAGGACTTTATAGGATTTTTTTTTTTTTAACAGAATCATTTTAGCCTCAGGACTGAGAATGTGGAATCGGAATAAATTAGCTTAAAAGACATCATTTAACTCATGCACAATAAGCTCATTAGTTTGTTCCTTTAGAATAAATACCAAGGCTGTAGGAGATGATGAAAGGTATCAGCCATGCTGAAGTGGAGGGGGTTTCAGAGAAGACCCCTTCCCCATCAGCCAGCAGAACAGAAGATCGGCCCTCCCTCTTTCCTTCTTTTTCTGCTAAATCACACCTGCCTCCTAGAAAGAGGAGTTCTGCCTTTGAGGTTTGTCTTAGAGAAAAGATAAGCTTGAAATGTTCTCTCTGGAGAGGACATGGGGTTTGGGAATCTTCTGAAAAGACCCAGGAAATGGTTCTGTTCAAACACAATGTTCTAGGACAATTGGAATAAAAATATTGTCCAAAAATAGAACTAAAAGAAAAAAAGTTAGCATTGTGCAAAGTAAGTGTTAACTAAGGAAGTCCTCAAAAAAGGTGCTGTCACTTTAAGTTCTGGACTGGGGCGGGGGGGCGGGGGGCGTCTGTAATTGTAAACAGTAAAGCATTTGTGTTTGTTTGTCTATTTGTAAAGCAACCACCTTCCTTACTGGAAGGAGAAAAAAACTGGGGGGTACATACGTGTAAATACTTGCTGCAGCATTTAATATGTTTAATTTTATGTTAAGCTTTTTGTTGCATCGTGAACACATTTATTGTTACCGATGGACAATGAGTTCATTAAGACGGTTCAACTAGGTCAGATTTTTACATCTCTTTCTAGCAAGAAGAGACAAGATTTTGTGCATTTGTACAAATGTTAATAATATCACTGCAATTCCAATATAATAAAGCACTCAAATGCAAATAATATATGTACCCTTTGTATGATAAAATTGGGGTTTGGGGATAATGACATCTATTCTGTACAAAGTCTTGTTCATACCTTGTAAACCAAGGCTTACTCTTTCAGGGTCAGCAGCATGTAGGGACAAAAGCAGGTAAGATGTTTCTCCCCCCAGACCATCATTGCTCTCCCATTGCCTCTTCCATCCAACTTCCCACCTGAGGCCACCAGTCTAACACACTCACAGTGGGTTGGCTACACAACTAAACTTCCCTTTGGGATTAGCAGATTCTAACAGTCAAGAAATGCAGCCAGGAGTTCCTGCTGGGGCTCAGAAGGGTTAAGAATCCAACTAGTATCCATGAGGATGTGGGTTCCATCTTTGGCCTTGCTCAGTGGGTTAAGGGTCCAGCATTGCCACAAGCTGCAGTGCAGATGCAGCTCAGATCCCTCATTGCTATGGCTGTGGTGTAGGCCAGCAGTTGCAGCTCTGACTCAATCCCTAGCCTGGGAACTTCCATGTGCTGCTGGTGTGCCACCCACCCCCCCATAAAAGGAAAGAAAAGAGAAGAGAAGGAAAAAATGCAGCCAGTATAAAGTCACATTTAAGGAGTTCCCATTGTGGTTCAGCGGTAACAAACTCGGCTAGTGTCTATAAGGATGCCTGTTTGATCCCTGGCCTCACTCAGTGGGTTAAGGATCTGGCATTGCCTTGAACTGTGGTGTAGGTTGAAGACACGGCTTGGATCCTCCATTGCTGTGGCTGCGGTATAGGTGGGCAGCTATAGCTCCAATTCAGTCCCTAGCCTGGGAACTTCCATATGCTGATGGTGCAGCCCTAAAAGGGCAAATTCATTAATTTATTCATTCACATTTAAGTTGTGTCCAGGTACCAAGAATAACATGCTGGCTAGTCAGCAGTCAAATCCTGGAGTTCTTTGCTTGACTTCCCAGAAGCCCTACGTACAGTCTTAGACCCTGTAAGCATGCACTCTTGTAGCTATGACCCTGCCTCCATTTTCTACCGCCTGCTTTCCTCTTCTTTATTCTTTTGTTTTTTGTTTTTTTTTTTTCCAGGCATGCTCCTCTTTTTCTCACACTCAGTCTGATCCATCAGCAGGGCCGGTATCCAACCATCCAAGATGGCCATTTTTACTGTTACAGTTCTGTGCAAACTACCAGCATCCCCTCATCTGGACTACTGTAGCACTCTCCTTCTAACGGGCAGCCGTAGGGAGTCTGGAAAGTGGAAATCAGACCGTGTTCTCTACCAATTAAAACCCTGCTAGGACTTCGCCACTCATGCAGAGCAAAAGCCAAATTCCTTACTATCAAATTTCATAAACTTGACCTTGACCTCACCCTATTCTTTCCCAAGCTCATTTCTTGCTCTTTTCCTTCCCCACTCACACCTCTCCAGCTCCATTAATGCCTGCGAGGTTCCTCAAACATCCCTCCTCCTGTCCGCTGGACAGCCTTTTTGCACACTATCCCCTCTATCCAGAATATTCTTCCCCTGTCAGCGTAGCTCACTTTCTCATCCGTCTCCCTGTCAGACAAGCCTTTCTTGACCACCCTACGTAAAATTACATCACCCTCACTCTTGCCCAGACCACTCTTGCTAGCATTAACTACCATCAAACATAACTTATGTTTAGTTGTTACGTTATATCATCTGTCTCCCCCAAGTAGAATGTAAGCTCGACAAGAGCAGGGATGTTTTCTATTTTCTTTACCCGTGTGACCCAAGCTCTAGAACAGTGTGAGTTTGTGGCTCAGCGGATTCAGACTCCAGCTAGTATCCAGGAGGATGCAGGTTTGATCCCTGGCCTCACTCAGTGGGTTAACGGAGCCGGCGTTGCCATGAGCTGTGGCGTAGGTCACAGACATCGCTTGGATCCCTCGTTGCTGTGGCTGTGGTGTAGACCAGCAGCTGTAGCGCCAATTTGACCCCTAGCCTGGGAGCTTCCATATGCCACAGGAGTAGCCCTAAAAAACAAAACAACAGCAAAAAAAAAAAAACCTAGCACAGTGGATACACAGTGGGCACCGAGTATGAACATTTGTGGAATGGCTGATGTGTTTCCTTTTTGCCTTCTTTCTCCCTTGTTCTCAGAATGCTGACTCGACCACTGGGTTCTGTGGCCACAGCACTTGGACTTGAAAACCAAGTACCAGGGCATGTCATCTGACACACGGCCTGACACGGAGACAGGATATTTGAACTGGGGACAGAAACAATTTGGGGTGTGGGGAGATGATGGCTGTGCTAATGGCAATCTCATCTGTTACACTTACATTAGGACCCACTCAGTACACTCATAGCTCCCAAGAGAGTCTTTGTAATACCCATCCCACACTCATTTGCAATTTAAAGCCATTACTATTGGTTAAGAACTGTTACGATCCCACATTTATACTTTGAGGATAGACAGCACTAATCCCCACCCCACCTTTCATCCCCGTATGTCTCCTGGGCTTAATAATGTCCTCTTATCTCACACTTGCCATTGTGGTCGATTCCTGGTTGGTGACTGGATCTCATTTTAATTTTGTGATACATATCTTCTTATCCAAGAAAAATAGTTTTTCAGCAAGACAACCTGCCTTGTGGTTTGGCATCCTAAGCATCCTTACTATGAGATCATAAACTCCTGGAGCACAACGGGCCTCCTTTTTAAAGTAATTGAAAGGAAGACACTTTGTGAGATCTGTTCCCGTGGCAGTAACACCACCTTAAGCAGAACAAGCATGAGAATTAGGCCACAAAGGAGAAAAAAGTTACTGATTTTAAAGATACAGAATCTGGGTTTAGATTAGCCTACTTCAGAAGCTACTTCCTTTTGGCAACTGTAGATGATTTTTCAAAATGGCTGAAAGGGTGGATAAATGAAAACATCTGGAAAATAGTTTTTTCGCTGGTAGATCTAGCAAAACTATTGTCGTTATGATTATTGCTGTTGTTATTGCTACTGAAAATGGTTATATTTAAACCTGGAAATTAAGTCATGAAGCTTTTAGTAACTACTAAGTTTCACCTTCTATGTTGTCAGACACTGTGTGTTGGCTCACATCATATGTCCTTGTACCAACTGGAGCCAATTATCAGTAATCCTCCATAAATTTCTTGAAACCAGTATTACTACAACATAGGCCCAATGAGTGTAGAGCCAGCAGGTCACACAAGTTCTCCATAGATCACTTGCACTTTGTCAAGAAGAGATCTTCCTACATGTTCTTTTAAATGAATAAAAAGGGGAAATCCTACATTCACAATATATTCTAATTCCTCACTACTCCAACAAGAAAACTGCTCTGAGTATCTAAACCTGATTGTATTGCAGTGACACAGGACAAGTCTTCGATCTACTGTTATTACATTGGTGTTATCTTACATGCAGCACTCTGTTTAAACTGGCTCACTGACTGTTTGACCTGCATCAACTCACAGTGTAGTCAGAGCGGGCTTGCTTAAAGAAAGAGAAATCCACATTTCCCGTTGTGGCTCAGGGGGTCAAGAACCCAACTAGTATCCATGAGGATGCAGGTTCGATCCCTGGTCTCGCTCAGTGGGTTAAGGATCTGGCATTGCCACAAGCCATGGCATAATACGCAGATGCTGTTCAGATCCCTCATTGCTGTGGCTGAGGCGTAAGCCAGTAGCTGCAGCTCCGATTTGACTTCTAGCCTGGAAGCTTCCATATGCTTCAGGTGTGGCCCTAAAGGAAGGAAGGAAGGAAAAAGAATGATAAACCCTATCAAGTAGGCTGGAGTGAAGGTGATTCTCCTGTAGGGATGTAAGAGGTAGCTCATGGGGCCCAACCAGGTAGGGGTAGCAACTATAACGATGACCCCGGAAAGTCATTAAAAAGCTAATCTCTCTGGCTTGCCTTGGTCCCTGAGGAAAGATGTTTCCTCATTCTACTCTGTCTATTCTCTCCCTCTCTCCATATACTGGTTTGTATACTCACCTAATTGCTTCTATGTGGGCCCATTCATTTTGCACCAAAATAATACCTTCAACATCCAACATCTCTGGTGTTTTAGTTCTAACACCTAACACCAACTCACTTTCCACCTTTCTATTCTAATTTCTCAGGAGAGAATCTGATTGACCATTTCGGGTGAGGCTTTTATCCCTAGTATAATCAACTGTGTCGTGGGAAGTAGGGTTACATGGATTTAAAGCTCCTGCTTCTGAAGGCAGATCAAGACTTCTATAAAGGGAGGGGGGAGAAAATGATGGCTGGAGAGAAACAGTTGTTATTTCTAAAACCATCTCATGGAAGTCCAGTCATTTACCCTTGAGACATATTAAGAGAAAAAAGGACAATGAGGAGACAGTACAAAGCTGGGCACAGAATGGATATTAACACATGGTTTTTTGTTTTGTTGTGGAGGTTTGTTTCTGTTTTTTTGTTTTTGCTTTTTTGGGCCACACCTCGGCATATGGAAGTTCCCAGGCTAGAGGTCAAATTGGAGCTACAGCTGCCAGCCTATGCCACAGCCACAGCAACGCAGGATTCAAGTAGCATCTTCGACCTACACCACAGCTTACTGCAATGGCAGATCCCTGACCCACTTAGTAAGGCCAGGGATCGAACCTGCATCCTCATGGGTACTAGTCAGATTTGTTTCCATTGCATCACTACAGGAACTCCCAAATGTTTGTTGAATGAATGAATGTTAATGAATCATGTTATTGAAAGCTTGAACTGAAACAAACTGAATATTCATTAACATTAAATAAAATAAATTTTCTGGGTGTTATGGCTTAGCCTGCAGGCCATAACATTCAAAATATAAAAAGTAACCATCAACAAAAGGGAGAAAGACTTAGCTTGTCATGTTTTACAACTTCCCACTCTTTTGATTTAAACTGATTACAATTATACTTTTCAGGAAAGATCATTGCTCTATTTTTTTTACATTCTCCATAAATGATTCCAGTGTGTTTGTGTTTATAAGGATGTCTCCAGAATGAGGTTAGAAAACACTCTTGTCCCCAGATTCCCTCCAGGTACTGTAGTAACTAAAGAAAGTTTTGTGACAAGGACATAAGGCAACTCTCATCAATAAGAAAGCAATGAGAATTACTACAAAAAAGGCTAAAATAAGCGAATAGAACAGTCTGGAATAAGAATTTATAGTTCTACATTTTCATACTAAATTGTCTCTTTTTCTGGCCACTCCCACAGCATGTAGAAGTTCTCAGGCTAGGGAACAAACCCGTGCCAAAACAACCACCTGAACCACTGTAGTGGCAATGCCAGGTCCTTAACCTAATGAGCCACCAGGGAACTCCATACTAAATTATCTATTGATTTCCTCTTTGACCTTAAGCCAACACAGATGTCTGCTCCTTACTTGTCTCCTTTGTCAGTATAAACATACACAGAGTGAGGTGAGAGTTACCTCTGTGGTGGCTATCTAAAGAACTCTGCACAATACTGCAACCGTACCCTTCTCTGGAAATTTCTCTTCCCTCCACTCCATCCATCTGGCTCTGACAGAAGATTAATGTCTGGCCTTTGGCCATAGCTTTTAGTCTAGTACTCTGCCCTGGCTCCCAATGAACAATGAGCCCAAGCAACTGGATACAGGAATGGGAGGTAAAGTCTAGGGAGTCAATCTCCCTCTGGAAGCTGAATCTAAAAGAGGTAAACTTGGGGGGTTCCCATTCGTGGCACAGCAGAAATGAATCCGACTAGGAACCATGAGGTTGCGGGTTCGATCCCTGGCCTTGCTCAGTGGGTTAAGGATCCGGCGTTGCTGTGAGCTGTGGTGTAGGTCAAAGATGCGGCTCTGATCTGGCGTTGCTGTGGCTCTGGCGCAGGCCGGCAGCTACAGCTCTAATTAGACCCCTAGCCTGGGAACCTCCATATGCCGCAGGTGCGGCCCTAAAAAAAAAGGACAAAAGCCAAAAAAATAAAAAATTATAAAATAAAAAAACAAAAGAGGTAAACTTGGGAGCTACCAGGAGCCAAGTGTCTGCCAGATAAGGGGACTAGTCTGTAGCAAGAGAAAGAAGTAAAGCCAAGACAGCAGAAGCAGGAGCCAGAGGCAGAAAGACAGCTCTGGAGATGGTCATTTCCTGTTGAAGTGGTCTCACCTGACTCACTGCATCCACCTCTCTCTGCATTGAATGGTTCTACCATAAAACAACCCAAGGTCCTTCCAAAAAACCTCTCCTTTTAAGGTAGGTGGGTTTCTTGGAAGTGATAGAGAACTAATTAATGCTCTATTCCCAGCACATTCTCAGCCACTGCCAGCAGACGCAGCTCATTCTCACCACGCACCAGGGCATCACCACCCTGGAAGAGGCATTAGAGGTGGCTCCCTAGACCGATAAGTGGCATGTACTGAAGGACATTCACACCTATTTCACAGATGATGAGTCAAGTTTAAGTTCTTAACGTTTGCCAGACTATCATTTTACTTGCACAGGAAGGGAATTGTTCTAAATTTTTCGTTGAATAGATAAAGAAATCTAAAGTCCTTCATTCCCTGTGTGTCTCTAGGGGCACAGTAAAATAAACAGGTTAAGTCATACTTTTGACTGCAAATAACAGGCAACTCAACTTCTAAGGGCTTAAACAAGTAAAAGTTTATTTTTCTTACAAAGTAGGAAATTTGGAGATAGGGCTCTTGGCCTTAATCTGGAAGCTTAATGATGCCAGCACCAGCAGCTCTGCAGTACTCTTGCTTCTCCCTGATGTGTCTCACCTCTTAATCATAAGACAGCTGCTGAAGCTCTAGAGCACACCCCCAGTCAAGGGAGAAAGGGGGCAGGATCAGTACCAGGCACATTCACTTTGGTTCTCATTTATTCAAAAAACAAAAACTGTCCCTGAACAAATCCTACCCCTGGCCAACCCTGTTGTGTTTCATTGGCCAGAACGAGGTCACTTGCCTCTCTTAGCTTCAAAAGAGGCTGAAATACACCATTCACAATAGCCAAGATATGGAAACAGCCTAAATGTCCATTGACAGATGAATGGATTAAGATGTGGTTTATATAAACAACAGAATACTACTCAGCCATAAAAAAGGACAAAATAATGCCATTTGCAGCAACATGGATGGAACTAGAGACTCTCATACTAAATGAAGTAAGTCAGAAAGAGAAAGACAAATACCATATGATATCACTTATATCTGGAACCTAATATATGGCACAAATGAATCTTTCCACAGAGAAGAAAATCATGGACTTGGAGAACAGAGTTGAGGTTGCCAAGGGGGAGGGGGAGGGAATGGGAGGGATTGGGAAGTTGGGGTTAACAGATGCAAACTATTGCCTTTGGAATGGATAAGCAATGAGATCCTGCTGTGTAGCCCTGGGAACTATATCTAATCACTTATGATGGAGCATAATAACGTGAGAAAAAGGAATGTATACATGTATGACTGGGTCACCTTGTTGTACAGTAGAAAATTGACAGCACACTGTAAACCAGCTGTGATGGAAAACATAAAAATCATTTTAAAAAAATAAAGAGGAAATAAAAGAAAATGAATAAAATAAAATAAATAAAGAGCTTGCAAGAGTGGGCACAGGATCATCGAGCTTGCCTAGTCCCATGCTTTCCAACTCATGTGCTCTGTTGTGCAAGGCCTCTGAAACAGGCCTTAGGAAAAAGACAACAAATTTTACTGGATTTGAAATACATTCACATGATCACACAAAACTTTAATACCATACTTGCCAAAGAAATATTAGATTTTAAGAAAAAACCTTTTCAACTATCATAAATTTCAAATCATTATAAATACGGTTTTGTTTTTTTTTTTACTCACCAATTTGTGCGACCCCAAATGACGATAACCATCAGGAGTTTGAAGAGAAAATCTAGAAGAGAAATTACAGTATGCTTAATTAACCATTCCAAGTCTGCAATCTGCTTAGGTTTGTGAAAACAAGATTGCATTTCTTATTTACAAAAAAAATAAGAAATAGTTTATTTGGAAATTGTATTCAAATTTAATAATGTCTCTCTTTGTAAATATTTGAATTCACTGTGCAAATTTAATCACTGACTATGTGTCAAGTCATGAAAAACATTTGGAAGCGCTAGCTGAGATCACCGACCACCTGTTCCCAGAGGTGGGCACACCACCATCCCAAACACTCTGAGGTCCTTTTTTGCAACAAAGACTTGGCGAGTGGATGGCAGCCGGGCAGCCCAGCAGCGCCTGCCGCAATGGGTTATAAGTTTCCATTGTATTGAATTCAGAGCATTGCGTAGCTGTGTATGCTTATTTCCTTTGCTCTCATTTACAGGTAAGCTAAGATGTGGCCCCTTGTACAAAGCAATTAAATGAAGTCTCTCCACGTAGAGCTCTTTCCTCCAGGATGGAGCATGGTCCACTTACCTTAAATAACATTACAAAATAATTCCATTTTAAACAGAATTGGTTGCCCACCATAAGCCAAGCTTCCCAGCTAAACTGGGAGGCAACCCTGTTTCTTGTTCCTTCACCATCTTCCGGCCCCTGAGAACAAAGTTTCAGAAGAACAATGTCTTTCGCAAAACCATTCTGCCTGCATCTCACAGAGGGAGCCGAGTCTGCTTTGACCACCTTAAATTCTGTATCTATAACTCGCTCTTCCCCTCACTTTTCTTTTTTTACTTTTCAACTGAATCTTATTAAGTATGCAAACCCATGAGTTGGTACAATGGGCGTCAATTAGCATTTCCAGGCCCAAATGCTGGCTCCTTAACTGGCTGTTTAACCTGGCAAATGAACCTCTCAAGGTCTCAGTAACTACATCTGCAAAATCAGGACAAAAACATATATCTCAAGAAGTGTCCACGAGACACTGCACGAAAGCCAGCACAGTGCCTAGGAAATGAAAGCCTTCAGACCGAGAAACTTAAACTTGCCCTGTAACAGCTACAAAACATAATCACTGAATACACTGACTGCAGAAAAAGAAAAATTTCATGAAAGTTGCAAATTCCATGGAAGTAGCCAGATCCATTTTGCCTGATATGGATACTGAAAACCTGGGTGTTGGGGGGATTCTGACAGGAGCAGGAGGAAGAAACCTTACCTGGTGATCCTGAGCCTTGCAAGGCCGCTGTTATTACACCAGCAGTGGGTCCTTACATGCCGGCTTACTGCTCAATAGAATCAAGCTTTCAGTCTTCACCTGAAGTAATTCCCCTTCCAGCCAAGTGTTTCTCCTGGGTTATAACCACCCTGAGAGCCTAGAATGGTATTCTCATCAGTGCCTTAAATATATAAGGTACTCAATTAAAATGTATTAAACCGTCCCGATGTTGGATACACATCAGGCATGGAAAAGGACTGAAACCGTGCAAAAGCAGAAAGCTGGTGTGGCACGTACAAAGAGTCACCAGATGGCATCCATTTTCTAGGCTGGGGCTACTGATGATTCAAAAACCACCACGGGAATCAAAGCATGTCTCGTGTCAGCTGTGTGAGCCAGAATTAGAAGAAGAGTCCGAAAACTGGAGTTGACTTCAAACCCCAGAAACCAGTTAATAAGATTCACCTGAAAAATGAAGTCAGGAGTTCCCACTGTGGTGCAATGGAATCTGAGGCATCTCTGCAGTGCCAGGACACAGATTAGATCCCTGGCTCAGCTGAGTGGGATAAAGGATCCAGCGTCGCCACAGCTGTGGCTCGGATCTAATCTCTGGCCTGAGAACTCCATTGCCGTGGGTGGCCAAAAAAGAGGAGAAAAAAAGAAAAAGAAAAAAGAAGTCAGACTAACAATTTAGCATAAGAAAAATGGTGCATGTCTGGGAGTTCCCATCGTGGCTCAGCGGAAATAAATCTGAGTAGTATCCATGAGGCCACAAGTTTGATCCCCAGCCTCCCTCAGTGGGTTAAGTAACCGGCATTGCCGTGAGCTGTGGTGTAGGTTGCAAACAGCTCAGATCCCGAGTTGCTGTGGCTGTGGTGTAGGCCGGCAGCCATAGCTCCAATTGAACCCCTAGCCTGGGAACCTCCATATGCCTTGGGTAAGGCCCTAAAGACCAAAAAAAAAAAAGTGCATGTCAGAGAGATTTGAAAAAATAGCAAAGGAGAGCATTTGCTGACCAACCTCCATATACAAACTAGGAAGCATCAGGATCACTTACTCAAAGGGGTCAGTTGTAGCTCTGGTGGCTTCATGTGCGGCGGCAGCAGTTACACAAGCCAACCAAACGTTTGATGGCGCAGCTGTAAGAGAAAAGGCTACATCAGAAGAAAGTAATGTGACGTGTTAAGTTTCACCTTAAATGACAGGATGCACAGCACGACACCACTGATGCAGGCCCGTGAAGGCAGCCCTGGTGATCAGGGACCAGCCACACTGGCGTCGCCTGGGAGCTGGTTAGAAATGCAGAATCTCAGGCCCCACCGGCGACCTAATGAACCGGAATCTTCATTTTGGTAAGAACCTCAAGTCACCGACAAGCAGTTAAGAGTTTGAAAAGCATTCCTTTCGACAGACCTCGTCCATCAGGTGGCTTTGGTCAGGAAAGAAAGTAACAGGCAAGGAGCCAAAGGGTCTGAGAAGACCACGTGTTGTCACTGGTGCTGCTGATACAGGTTTCATTCATTCCTTAACACACAGCTCCCGCTGCTTACTTCCAATTCAGCTTTTCCTGCTCCTTTCCTCATCTCCACCCCAACGCTTACCTGGAACTTTCCTTTCATACAATAACCCTATTTGGTTGTAACTCAGGCCTCCAGGCTACATCAAGGGGAAATATTATCAATATTGATTGCTTCCTTTAAATTTTTTGTAATGCAGCCAACTCATTCTGCTGAGAAACAAAACCCACAAGAAGTTCAACAGCTAGTTAGCCCTTTTCTTGGGACCAGAATCCAACGTTTAAGTTTACATCAGTCTACCATTTTTTAACTTTCAAATTATTTATTATTTATTTATAATTGAAATATGTGTGACTTGTATAAATTGAAGGTGTAGCCATGCCGATGGGACGCCGGTGTATATCGTGATATGACTGCCATTGTGTCGGGGTAGCCAGCATGGCTGTCACATCTCATTTCTTTTCTTGTGGTGGGAATAATTAAGATCTAGTCTCTTAGCAAGTGTGATGATTATAATTCAGTATTGCTGTCTCGAATCACTATGCTGGGCATTAGATCTGCAGGATTTTTTTTCTCGATGAGTTGCAAATTTGGGGCCTTAAACTGATAGGGGTAGAGTAGGCACAGGTGTTTGTAAAAGCCCTAATAGGGGATCACAGATAAAGAGGGAAACCTGGGGGAGGTTGGGAGACCCCTGCAAGTTCAAGGAAGCCATCAGAACGAGGCAGGCTTGCTTGACTAGTCGAGGTGCGCAAATTGCCTCAAGTCGTTGGGTGGGGGATGCTATGAGGCCTGCACTCATTCAGATTCAGACCGTGGTCAAGAGTTTGAAAAACTTATGGTCTCCGGAGGAGACAGTCTGGGGGGCGAGGGGATGTGCTTGGGTTATGGGATGGAAATCCTGCGAATGATCATTATACAACTACAGATGTGACACATTCATTTGAGTAATAAAAAAAACTAAATAAAAAAATAAAGAGTTTGAAGACAGCCCTTCAGCTGATTTGAATACACACCTTCCCGGATACTGAGGAGGAGCTACTACTCCCGGAAAGGAAGAGGGGGGGCCTTTCCAACCCCTGCTCCACTTGGATGATAAAACTGTGGCCCCCCTGGATCCTCAGGGCAGAGCTTCCTTGCCTGCCTGCTTGTATCTCTTACAAGCATCCTATCCTGATAAATCTGTTTCTTACCTGTTACTTTGTTGCTGGCTGAATTCCTTCTGTGCAGAGGCATAAAGAACCTGAACCTTAGTGCGTCCAGTTACAGGGGGAGCAATTCTAATGTAAAACCGTGGGTTTAAGTCCCAATCTGGCTTTGGGTTGGGTTCGAGTCCCAGCACGTGGGTGCAAGTCCCAGTCTGTGTTCGGGCTAAGTTCAGGCCGTTAGTGCTGTCAGTTTCAAAACCACATCTCTCTCCCACAATCGCAACCCTGGCAGCCACCATTTTACTCTCTGTTTTAAGGAGTTCGGCTTATTTAGAGTTCACCCATAAGTGAGATCATATGGAATTTGTCTGTCTTTGCCTGACTTCTCTCACTTAGCACGATGCCCTTGAGGTGCATCTGTGTATGTGGTTGCAAATACTCTACCACTTCCTCTACATACATGCACTGTGAAAAATCTACTTTCCAGTAGAGATCAGAGAGTTTTCTAATAAAAGGAAGTTGGAAAAGGCGCCACTATTTTAAATTGATCAGTTATCATGGCAGAAAAGCCTCCATTAAGTTCACTGGATTGTTCAGAGTCACTAAGAGTAAGCTTAGAAAACACCAAATTTGGGGGTTCTCAAAGTGTGGCCTTGGCACCAGCCCCAGCAACGTCACCTGGGAACCTGTATGAAATGCAAGATCTCAGGCCCCACCTTAGGCTTTTTAAACCAGAAACTCTGACGGTGAGGCCGGCGATCTGTCTTGACACGTCTCCAGGTGACCTTGATGCCTGCTGGAATTTTAAAATCACTGATAGAATCTAAGAACAGATTAACCCATCAGGAAGACGGATGAGGCCAAAGGAACCAAGGCACTTTGATATGAAAAACTAAAACATACAGCAAGTATTTCCAGCTCGGATTGTGGCCCTCATCCTCAGGGCCAGTTTAGTCAAAGGCAAAACCTGAGCGATTCCTTTGTTCAAAGAGTCAGGGAGAAATACCTCTTTCCTAGGGTAATTTGAATTGGTTGCAAACATTCAAATATTCATTTATATGCAGATGTTTTCTCAAGCAGACACTGTTTCGTAATCAGCTAGCAGCCTAGAACAGATCTGAAAGGATCCTGGCAGTTTCTCTGGTGTTGCTTCTCTCCTTTTAAAGTTTACAAAAGGTCTGCTCCCGGGTCACGTCATTTTATTCTTCTTATACTTTCCGATTACCAAACACTTAATAATCAAAGAGAGTGGCTCTTCTGCATCCCAGAGTGCATTCGGCTCTTTCGGCTAATGGACAAATTCCCATCTCCCTTCTAAGTGTCCGTGGATCCTAAGGAGCATTTGAACTCCATCTTGTGCGTGAACAGCCCAGTCGCACAATTAGCCCCTGCCTGGTTCTCCCCAACCAGGGGCAGCCTGGACACAGGTCAGGACTACATGATTTTTATGTCCAGGAGTCAATTACACTAGCTAAGGCACTTAAGTAAAACACACTATGCTTCAATAGCTGTCTTTACAATTCAGGGGAAACCAACATCTTAATCCCTGCAGTCTTGTTATCAAGTTAATCAAAATTTTCATATCAGAATGCATATTAAAGTTATGTCACTTAGCACAGGCCAAGACCCTTCTTCCTCCCCTCTCGTCTGTTCTGCGGGCCACACAATACCGTGTTATGAAAACTACCCTTTCAACCTGATAAAATATTTAAGCCCTGTGTCCTGATAGTGTTATGTAAGCAAATACCAAGGAAAGTCCAACCATTAGTGAACCCGATCAGGCTAGTCTCCAAGGACTGGGAAAACAATTCAGCTGCAGAGCTGACCTGCACGGCGAGATTGCAAAGGTGTGGACCCTGCAGGCTCAGAGCCCAGACACCCCACATCCTTCCTGAAAAGCTGTTCTCTACTTTATCTCCTGTTACTTTAATTAGGTTCAAGAGGCACTGAATCTAGATGACTTCAGAAAAAAGTATCTGTGTCTACAGCATGGAAATCAGGGGGGAAAAAAGGACCTGGTCTTGCATGCAGACGAACATATATGTTCATATAGAGAGAGATCGTTATGAGCTATATATATTGTTACATAAGATATATATATATCTTCATGATCTTTTTCTCAGCAAAAGAACTATAAGTTCCACTAAGAAAGGTTGGAGGATCAGATAATTTTATGAGACCTTCTTCCCACTGGTGAACTTCCTCCTTGACTCAACCCCCTGGAGTCCCCGATTGATTATAGAAGGACAACTCCCAAGTCTATACCACAGAACCTAATTACTCTCGGGATTTCCTGACCCCAGTTCCCACACCCCTGGAGCGCCACAGCCGTCTGGGTCCTCCGCGGTGTCCCAGTCCCCAGCTCCGTGCCTGCACATGCTCAGCAACAGTGTGCTCTGTGCATTAACAGATGGATACCTGGACACACAAAGTGGTTCCTTCTCCTTCCCCATCCCAGGCCAGCGCGGTGCCATGGAGCCCTCGTACATATTTTGTACGTGTTCACCCTTATCTCTAACCCTCAGCTCTACTCTTGGTAAACCCTGGCCACTGTGCCTTCATGAGAAAACGTGAATCTGCCTCCTCTCTACCCATGCCCGCTGCCGTCCTGCAGAATCGCACTGTCTCTGAGCTGCGCAAGGGCAACACCCTGCGAACCAGCCTCCCTGCTTCCATTCGTGTCTTTGCATGGCCCAAACTGCCAACCCACATCCTTTTTAAAGCACAGATCTCCTCTCTCTCCCCCTCCTTCTCTCCCTCTCCCCCTCCTCCAGCCACACAGATATACACACAACTACACACACACACACACTCCTGACCCAACTCAAACACCTTCCATGGCTCTTCACTGCAAAATCAGCAAAGTCCAGATTCAGTAGCTGGACGCCTCCAGACAGGATTCCACAATATCACCTCAACCTCCCTTCCCTTCCATCCTTGTACATCCTCTCCATCCCCCTCTCCACCCCGCACCCCAGGGACGCGTTTCCCCGGACAAGGCTGGCCCCTTCCACCGCCTGGCAGTTCCCTCTGCCAGGAATCCTTCTGCCCGCCCCTCCACCCCGAGTGAGGCTGCCTCTTCTTCCACAAAGCCTCTCCAAGAGATTGCCAACTAAAATTCCCTCCACTCCACTCTCATGGTGCTCGGCTTGCTCTTATCACAGCCCCTACCGCAATGTGCTGCATGTCAATATTTGCCTGTGCTGTCTCCCCACTCCATGACAGCATCTGCAGGATCCGAGTTGTATTTCGCTCATTTCTATAATCCCATCTGGCTTAGCACGCAGTTTACTTAGCACTGAGGGAGCGCTAAAAGATGTGTTTGAATCTATACAATAACTTCACTAGTAATATCAGAGATAGACCCTCTCTCTCTCTCTCTCTCTCTCTCTCTCTCTCTCTCTCTCTCTCTCTCTCTCTCTCTCTGTCTCTCACACATACACACACACACAATTGGCCCAAATGCAAAATAAAAATTTTACCTAAGAACTCTGGAATCTACAAACAAGAATATTCTTCAGGAGTTCCGGCATGGCTTAGTAGTAAGGAACCTGACTAGTATCCATGAGGATTTGGGTTTGATCCTTGGCCTCACTCAGTGGGTTAAATGATCCCGTGTTGCCCTGAGCTGTGGTGTAGGTCACAAAATGGCTTGGATCTGGCATTGCCATGGCTGTGGCGTCTGCCTGCAGCTGCAGCTCCAATTCCACTCCTAGCCTGGGAATTTCCATGTGCCGCACCTGCGGCCCTAAAAAACAAACAAAAATTCTGCGGAACAGTGTGTGGCCTTCAGCCTTCACTTTTCTGCAACATCCCCAGGCAATTAGTAGCATCGTCAGTCATGAGCAGAACATCTGACCTGCGGGCTCCCTGAAAAGCACGCGTAGATGGAAACGCACAGCACAGCTCCAGGCCATCTCCCTGGTGCTGGACGCTGACTTGGAGCTGGGAGAGCCGTCTACCCCCAAGCGCCACGGAAGAGCTCCTGTCAACAGTCAAATTTGCATCCAACCCTAACCGGGCGAGCATCCCCTTGAGTCAATATGAGTCACCCTCTCAAATCAGCCATTTTCTGATACCTGCTCAATAGCTGGCCTAGCGATCTCTGCCAGATAAGCAGGTGAAATGTCCTTGTGGCTGGGAGGGGCTTCCTAAGTCTGCCCCCTTGGGTGAGACCCTCTTGTGACCCCACAGATGTGGCTGTGCTCAGAGCAGATGGCCGACGCGGCCTTGTGATCCGGGCATCCTGATCCGTTTACCCACAAGCTCAAACATTCGCCTACGTTTTCCTCAATTTAGCAAATAAACTCCTCATTCTAGACAATGGGCAAACCTCCAAGGTAATAAACTGCAGAAATGTGATTAAAACACCCCCCAAATTACATGAAAATCCTCGGAGTAAAAAATAAAATCTAAAAAAAAAAAAAAAGACTTTTGGTCTAAAGGAAAGAAATAGACACTGGAGAGCTGAATGTGGAATTTTAAAATTACTAAATGTTAGACCAAAAATATTTGTTTTCATATTTTTCCTACTCCTATTTTGAGGTGGAGAAAATTATTTTTCTTCCAGATCATTTCCTCCCAAGAGCTTGTACTTGGCACCCAGAGCGGTTCTAATCCTTTGATTGGTAAGAGCTGCTGAAGAAAGTGTGTTTAATTAAATCCTATTTTCTGGAAATAAACAGGCTAGTTAGCTGCTATTCACAGCTCTTCAGCGTCTCTCTTATCAGGTGAAGAAGGTGTGGATTTGGCTCACCCTCCTCCGCCCTGATTCCAAATAGGAAAAAGTCTTCCTGGCCTTACCCTCAGGTTTTTCTCTTTTTTTTCTTTTACTGGTTCTTTTCATGAATCTGTAGGGTCAAGTTCCTGGAATCAGGGTGACATTTATTCATTTATTAAGTCGATCACCATAATTAAGATGAGCTACAAATTTTTTAATGACTTAGTTAAAAATCAGAGAAATAAATAAGATACAGCTCTTGCCTCAAGGCACAGTCCATCAGTAAGGATGGGCAGGTAGCCGGAGAGCAGGCTGACAGGTGATAACAGGGGTGCACCCGGCGCTGGAGGCTGGAAAAGGCGTGGCAGTCTGCCTGGTGGTTTTCACAAGGAGGGAATGCTTGAGCACAGGTGACCTGCATGGAGAGTCCCAATGGGCACAGATTCCAAAGGAGTAGGATTCATGACAGAAATGCAAATCCGTACATCAGAATGGAAAAGGAAGACTTTATAGGTCGTGTCTTAACAACTAAACTTTCTTTAGACCTCTGTTTTGTGACAGATTATAGTTTCTAAAAGTGACAACAATATCTCCCATCCCACGTATCCCTCAGCAACGGACCTTGGCCCATCTCCCATTAAGAGGAGGAGTCTACAGCTACAGTCCTGGCATGTGGGAGGGCCCTGCGACCGCTTTCGCCAGGAGCATGGCATGGAAGAAACACTGAGGTGGTCCTAGACATGGGTCTTCAGTTGCTTGGCTTCTTTCAAGTCTTACCTCTTGAAAGCCAGTCCCCATGTAAGAAGTGTGCTTCGCCATGACTCCATGAGCCCACCATGCTGAGCAGAGGCCCAGCCACATGGAGAGGCCCTGGAGGATGAGAGGCCACAGGGAGAGAAAGAGAGAAGAAGGAGAAGGAGGAGGAGGAAGAGGAGGAGGAGAAGAAGGAAGAGGAGGAGAAGGGGAGAGAGGGGAGAAGGAAGAGGAGGGGGAGGGGCAGAGGAGCAGGAGGCAGAGGAGGAGGAGGGGAGGGAGGGAGGGGGCAGGGAGGGAAGGGGCAGGGGGAGGGGGAGAGGAGCCCAGTATCCCAGTCCCAGAGGTTCCAGGCATGTGAATGAAGACACCTTCTTGGAAAGGATCCTGCAGCCCCAGCAGCCCCAGCAGCCCCAGCTGACCTCCTAAGGATGGGTGATCAACTGCCCAGCCAATCCCTTCCCGAATGCCTGACCCCCAAAACTGTGAGCAAAATAAAATCATCGGTTGAAGCCATTAGCTTTGGGGATGGTATTTTTGTGCAGTGAAATATTTACCAAAATACAGAGGGTTTAAGGTGGGTATACAATGCTAAGGGAAAGAGAATCCTGACATGCCTTAGAATGTCATCTTGTTAGCCCATGAATATGGAAATAAAAGAGAAACCCAAGTGCCTTTGTGTTCTCTGCTGATTTGTGTGTTCCTATTCCACTTCTAGAACCGATCTTCTCCCTTTATGTAAGTCAGAGGCAAGCAATACAGCAATTCATAATAGTCCTTCCCGATGCTTAAAAGATCTTGGTAGAGCCTACGTGGGTGCTGTCTTTCCCGTGCCCACCCTCTAAGGAAGGAGCTGTTTCAGCGTCAGCCAGTCAAATAGTGGAGAAGACCCTGCCAGTCCATTTTTCATCTTTGCTATAAACTCCAAAGGTATGCTCACACACAGATTAATAGAGACTGGGCTATTCATCACTCATGTGACCTCAGAAGCATGACTGCCTGCTTCGAAGGCTTTTAAAATCTCCCAGAGAACACTGTACTATTTCATTGCACTACAGGGAAAGAGTCACTCAACTTGTTATGCATGGTTAATATGAGAGAGAGAAAACATCGGCTGAGGGCATTGAGTTTTCTGCTAACCAGGGACTAGTTGAGTCTTAGAAAGAGCAGAATAGGCTAGAATCACTTGCTGTATGACTATGGGTCCACACCTCCCACAAAACCCTCTGGGGATACCTCAGAGCTTTCCCAAATGCCATGAATTCATCCTAAATGTTATGACTGGGAGAAGGTATATTGAACATCTCAGGCTTCTGTCTTCTTTCCTTGCTCGCTCCAGCTTGGAGGCCTGGATTCACGGACTCCAATTTCACTCCCACTTGGAAATTAGCAAATGGCAAGACTGACCAAAAAACTTGTCATCAGGCAGGACCTTTGTGAAATGGCTCTCTAATTAGCCATTTCATATTTTTGTTATTTCTTTCGCGATTCATGTTACAAATATGTTCCGTGGATGCCAGGCTGCTAGGATGCAGAGAGCCCTTGTCACTCAGCAGTAATTCAGTGAAATAATAAATAACTGCACCAGCAGCCGTGCCGCCCCCCATCAGTCCTCCCCCACACCCCCCAGGCCAGGCAGCCAGGCTCCCCACCCGGCACCCAGCTCGGTGGCAGGTGGGGGTGGGACACGAGGGGGTCACCACAGACAAGGAAGGAGTCCCGCCCTCCCAGGAGTGGGCCCTGGCAGAGACACGAGGGCTGTGGGTATGGCTCCCCTCTCAGAGGTCACCCAAGGACTGGGTGTAAAAAGCTGCCTTCTCCGACGCGCTGTTATCACAGGAAGCACATCTCCTGAGTGACACTGCAGGAACGGGGGTCCCTAAGGGAAAGATGCCACTTCGTGCACGAAGCCAGATCAGCTGGAACTGGGAGGCAACGGCTGACATCTGCAGGACAGCGGGGACCAGGACCTTGTGCTCGGTCAGCTTGTAGGTGGGGTCCCCTCGCAGGCTCCCGCCAAGATTTCAGCTGGGTCCTAGCCCCACCCTGGCCCACAGTCATCGGCCTTACGGAGCATCTCAGGAAAGAAACAGTAACTTCCCCTCCGAGGCTCACCCTTCCTCGGCTGTGTTAGAAAAACAGTAGGGAAGTCTCAAAATAAGACAGAGAAAGATGTCACTCAGGCGACCCTGGGCCAGAGTCAGCGTGCTCAGGAGGGGCAGCCAAACGCGGCCTGACACACCAGACCGTTGGTCAGCGGGAGATATCGCGGCTCGAACGCAGCGAGGCAGAGCGAATTCAGCCTTCTCCCCACCCCCCGGAGAGCTGGATTCTCACTCATGGCCAAGGGTTTTAATCCAGCCCATGGCTGGAGATGTCGAAGACAGAAGAAAACTCCATGGCAGCAACAGAATTTCTGCTCACCCAGGAACACTCAGAAACACACTTCTTCCTTCTAGAACCTTCTGTCCACGAGGAACACAGGAGAGACTCTCATTTAGCTTATTTTTTGTACTCTTCTTGGCATAGCATCCCCAGGGAGCGGGTCTACAATGCTTTTGACTTCGTCGATTTCCAGATACTGTCAGTCTTCTGACCTGGGGGCTGCAGGCGAATGACAATGGAGATGGCCATTGAAAAATCACCTCTCATGTGACAGGAAATGAGCAGAAAGGGAAGCGTGGAGGAGAGCAATTCCCTTATTCCTTCAGGGCCCTCGGGATGAGATACAGAAAAAAGGCAGAGAGTGAAACGTCCTCAGTCATTTTTCTTTTTGCTCTCTTGATTTTTTAAAGAAATCATTGTGTGATTTGGGCATCTGCAAAACAATAATTCTTTTGAAAATCTCCTTATAGCCATCATGTATCATTTCTAAATAAAGAAGAGGTTTTGCTTCATCAGAGCTGCTTGCATGACAAGGTAATTGATTTTAGAAATAGGTCTTTTTTTTCTTACAGCCATACGAAGTTTCACTGAAATCTTAAATTGTTAGCATTTTCTGATTATTTGGTGTAAGTTTGCTGAATGCTGTGCTTTCTTTCTATGCAGGAAGACTGTCTCATTCTCAGATTCATGAGGAATGCAAGCAGAACCTATATGTTCCACGATTTCTTTTCCTGACACACCCAACATTAAAGAAACAGAATTTACTTTAGAACTAGAACTAAACACTTTAGAAAGAAGGTCCGTGGAACAAGCTAGGAAAACAGAAAAATGATGTGGCCACAAATGGCTTCTTGATTGTTTGCATGGAGTTTTCGAAATTGGCCCTTTCTGGGGAGAGCTGAGGCACAAAGTCACTGTTTTAAAATTGCATTTCAAACCAGGCGTTCCTGTCGTGGCACAGTGGTTAACAAATCCGACTAGGAACCATGAGGTTGCAGGTTCGATCCCTGACCTCGCTCAGTGGGTTAAGGATCCGGCGTTGCTGTGAGCTGTGGTGTAGGTTGCAGACGCAGCTTGGATCCCACATTGCTGTGGCTCTGGCGTAGGCTGGCAGCTACAGCTCCGATTAGACCCCCAGCCTGGGAACCTCCGTATGCCACAAAAGCGGGCCTAGAAAAGGAAAAAAGACAAAAAACAAAACAAAACAAAAAACTTACTAAAGAGCGAGTAGTTCTTTTATTTTCCTAAAAGAGCCACTGGATTGCATCTTCTAGAGGACAAACTGCATCCTTCTTTTTCTTTTTTTTCTTTGTCTTTTTAGGGCCATACCCGAGGCATATGGAAGTTGCCAGGCTAGGGGTCAAATAGGAGCTGCAGCTGCCGGCCTACACCACAATCACAGCAACGCCAGATCTGAGCCACATTTGCGACACACCGCAGCTCACGGCAATGCTGGTTTCTTGACCCACTGAGCAAGGCCAGGGATTGAACCTGCCACCTCATGGATACTAGTCAGGTTCATTACTGCTGAACCACAACAGGAACTACGAAATTGCACCCTTGTTAATTCTTGTGTGAGCCTCCTCTGTGCGGTGCTTGACAAAAGGGTTGCTGTTAGTATTGTATTACATGTGATATTACTATAATGCACATAATACTGCACTCCTTACCTGCAAATAAGGCTGTTTCTTACAAATGGAAGTTATCAATAGGTCTTTCTGTCAAACCCACTTGGACGTAAATCTGTGAGTTAGGGTTTCTTTTTATATCAAAAAGTATTACAGCTGCATGCTATTCAGGCTTTGAACTAAATTTCTTCCCTTGATTAACCTATCAGATGAACAGGTTGTGCAACTTCAGATTTAATTGGCCAAATTTAAAGAAGTAGGACCACATCAAATGAATAGTACTCAAATACACTACATCTGAAAAACAGATTATTATACATATTTTGCTTCTTTTGACCGTTTACTATTGGATTAGAATACATTAACATTCTCTTAGAGTTCCCATCATAGCACAGTGGAAACTAATCTGACTAGGAACCATGAGGCTGTGAGTTCGATCCCTGGCCTAGCTCAGTGGGTTAAGGATCCAGCATTGTCAAAGTGAGCTGTGGTGTAGGTCGCAGAAGCGGCTCAGATCTGGGGTTCTTCTGGCTCTGGGGTAGGCTGGCGGCTACAGCTCCAATTAGAATCCTAGCCTGGGAACCTCCATATGCTGCGGGTGTGGCCCTAAAAAGGACAAAAAGACAAAAAAATTCTCTTTTCATCATAATCAAATTAAATAAATCTAATATGAAATGTCATTTTCCCGCAAAGTATTCTTATGGTGTAACATTCTTTACACGCATCACATTGTAGTTGGTATTGTTTGCTGCTGACATTGAATTATATTCATTAAATAGAGGTATCAATTTTGCAAAGAAGGAACATGGGGATACAAAAAAATGAGATGTTATTCACGATTTCATTGTCAGCCAACTGTGCTGATATTCAAAGAGAAAGAAAAGGTGTGTGTGTGTGTGTGTGTGTGTGTGTGTGTGTGTGTATCATGCACACAGAATAAGCCATAGAATGGAAACACTGCATCTGTACAATCATGACACAGAGTAGTTTCCTATAACTGCAACCAATTTTGAAAAACAAAGGAGGGATTTGCTTCTGTAAATAAGACCCTTCTTTAAATTCACCATGAATTAAGATAGTGGAAAAGAAGGACATGTAATATCCCAAAGCAGAAGCTTTCTGCATTCCCAGTTTTTCCTTTTTCCCCTGCTGCTCTGTCTTCTTGTGGCCTCTTCCTCTCTCTCTCTCCTTCTCTCTCACACACAGGATTATAGGAGCTAGAAATTTACCAAAAACATAGCAATAGTGAAAAAAAATAATGAAGACATTCACGTACTTAACTCTAAAAACAGCCTGAAATGATGAACCAGAAAAATCTAGCTTCAGACTTGCGGCTCCAGCCTGCGGGACTTTTGCAGGTTTCATTGTGTGAAGTCAGAGGTCTGTCATGTACGAAACACAGGAGCACGAAGTTATGTAGAAAATAGCCATCTTGATTCCAGACCTTGCCCAACAATTGAAGAGAAATACAGCTCTTCTTGAATTGGAGACTCATAAATGGGACAGACCCAAGATTCCCTGTCATACCTGAATCTTTTTTTTTTTTTTTTGTCTTTTTTAGCTATTTCTTGGGCCGCTCCCACAGCATATGGAGGTTCCCAGGCTAGGGGTCTAATCGGAGCTGTAGCCACGGGCCTACGCCAGAGCCACAGCAACAATGAGGGATCCGAGCCACGTCTGCGACCTACACCACAGCTCACGGCAACGCCAGATCGTTAACCCACTGAGCAAGGGCAGGGACCGAACCCGCAACCTCATGGCTCCTAGTTGGATTCGTTAACCACTGCGCCACGACGGGAACTCCATACCTGAATCTTGTTTTTATTTTTGATGTTAGCTGATAAAGTCCAAACTGTTATCTAAACATCAGAGGAAAGTTAATCAGAAAAGTCCAAGAGAATTGAACATATTTCACATTTGAAGTTTGTTGAGAAGCCTGATGTTTTTCTCTTTCTTTTGTTTCTTTTATTTAGAAAATGTTAGCATCATCAAGTCAGGCGTTCCAGCGTAAACTCCCATCCTCTGAAACATCTCATTAAGGAAAAACAACCTTTCTTTGTATTGGAATTCACCCTTTTTTTTTTTTTTTTTTTTTTGGAAATGGGGAGAAAGGGCAGTGCTTCTCAGAAGCTGTGCTTTTGGGCAGCTTACTTTAAAATGTACGTGGGAGAAGTTTCTAGACTCTGCCTTTCCACACCTAATAACTCACCGTGCAAGCCTTCATGCCTGTACTTATCAAGGTCAGGAATAATGTTTTTGGATTCTTTAAAGGTCTTCATGGCAGCTACTTCCTCTGAAACAGACCACCTCTTTCATTAGGAGTATTTATGGGAAATAATATATTTGTACAGTTGAAAGCATCACCTGTTTTGCTAAGTCCGTTCTTGTCTGAATGTAAATAGACTGTTAGAGGGTTTACTCCACAACACTTGCTAATGGAAAGGACTAATCAAAACTTTTCTACAGCAGTAAATTTTTATATATTTTTTAACCACTGGATTCCAATTAAATGTATGCAATATAGCAAGCTTTGATTAAAAAAATTTTTAAAGAGATTATGTATACAGCCCTGTGGAAAACAAGGCAGCCTAGGTATGCAGGCACTTGTACATTCTTAATAGAAGTCTTTACCTGAAGGTAAAACCCAATAAAGTGGACCCTATAATGTGCTGTGGCCTCTATGTTGATTTACCTGTGTTACCCCATCAGCAGAAAGCAACTTTACCAGGTACACACAGCGCTTATATATTTAGGGCATATAAAAATGCATATAAAAGATCCTTTTTTCTTTTTATAAAGAAGGACTGAATTTCATTAGGGCACATTTTTTTTTTCTTTAAAAAGTTCTTTGTTAAGCATGGGATATACCAATTGCAAATAAAGGAATTTATGGCACTGTGCTGATGTTTATAAAGGGAGGGAAAATCCTTAATGTGAGCCTACAATTTCAAAGACAAAAAAAAAAAAAAGCATAAATACAAGCTTTGGCCTTACTCAAATATACACTAGCAATATCTTTCAAAGAGTCTCCTTGATTTCACTGAGATATAAATATTTTTCTAAATGACTCAAAAAGATGTGATTTTATGTAATTGAAGTCTATGAGGAGAGGTCTGGGAACAGACGGCTAAAAATCATTTGGGTTTTTTTGTGGGGGGAAATCCCAATTTTTTTTCTCATCTGAGCATATTTAAACACAGCATCTTTGCACATTTCCTGTAAAAATTTCACAGACCTTTCATAGGTAGGATTCTGTCTCCTATATTTAAGTTTCAGGATTAGTTGCAGGCTTAAAAAAATATTTAATTCTCTTTGCTCTGTGACATGGCTTAATGAATCTAGGCTGAGTTTCTTTAGGAAACATAAGACGCTTCTTGACAACTGAGAAGTCTCCCAGACACTCGTTGCTGTCAGAGTTTTCCAAAACCACATATAAGCTGAGGCCACGAGGTGCCTACATGAGACAAGAAAAGAGCAGCGGCCTCCCTCTCTGACCTTGGTTATGTTTGAGTGAGAAATGTGTTTATTGCTCAGGCTCGCTGGGTGTTTAAACGTCCCTATTGTGCGAATTATGAGTGCTTGGAGCGCAAATTATGAGCACTGCAGCCGCTCTTTATAATTTCGAACTGTCTGATCTACTCTCCTTGTCTTTGTTCACCATCCGCCTTCGAGAACTGCAAAAAGCCAGGCCTGTGATTATTTTTAATAACGCCCATGGCTTTAAAACCTTGGTTGAAGCCCTCTCGTGATTTTCCTTGCCCTCAAAATCTATAGTGCTTTTAATAGCTTTTCATGAAGACTCTGCATCTTTAAGGAGGAAAGAGAAAGCAGAGATGGGTGACATGTGTCAGCTGTGGCAGACATGCTGTTTCATCCCGAGATTAAAAAGACAGAAAACCACGGAAAAGAACTGCGTCTCTGCCTTGGGCCCCTGACTTTAAGGATGTTGGGCTGCCAGTGAGCGGGGCGGTTACGTCGGGGAGACACGCAGATCCAGCAGCGGGGCTGTGCGCGAAGCGGGGCCCCTGGTCTGCGCCCAGCTGGTCTGTGCGCGCCCACGGGAGGGGGCCGGACGCCAGGTGCCTTCCTCTCCGGACGGTGGGCCTTCCGATGTCCGGAGGACTGAGACATGGCGCCCAGGGGGTTCAGGAATGGGACGTAGGGGCCTACAGCTTGAGAGTGAGACACGAGGTACGCCCGGTTTCTTCTCCTTGTCCCCGGGCCACCGCTTCCCTCCCCAGCAAACGCCTCCTCCCATCCTCTACAAAGGAAAGCAAATCTATCAGCTCTTTGCTCCCAGGAGTCCTGTCTGCCCTTCTCCGAAACGTGCACAAAAAAGTGACAGCCTTGGTGGGGGTTCTGGGGAAGGAGAAGTCCCCTGGCCAAGGGTCCCAGGTCTCCACAGTCGCCGCGTCGCAGCACCGGCTGCCTGACGGCTCCGGGGGCCCTGCGGCGTTTTCCTCCGCTCGCGCGCCCTCTGGCGGCGCTATGGAGAAATTCACCACGCGAGGGGGCGTGGCGGAAAATACAGCGCAGCGCTTTGCTTTGAATAGGAAGGAAGGTGGGCGGCAGTTCTGGCGGAGGCGGAGCAATACAAGCAAGGTGGTGGCAGTCTAATAACGTTGGACTGGCCTTCTTCCTCAGTGTCGGGGCTACAGAACCTGAGGTCATGGTTTTCCTCAACAGAATGTTAGTCACCAGTGACTTTCCCCAGACTTTCATGAGATCCCAGATTAAAAGGGGAGAACAAGGAGGTTCCCCGATTTTCAGCACCCTTCTCCCTGCCAGCCCCACCCCTCAGCGCTGTCTCTCCACACACGGATACACGCACACACCATCTATTTTCTTTACTCAGTCACAGGGTCTCCAACACATTATTCTTACACCCATGTAATGGCTTTTTTGATGTCAGCTTGGCTAAGCTAAAATTCCCAGTTATTCCATCAGACACTGGTCTAGATGTGACTGTGAGGGGCGTTTACAGATATCATTAGAGTCACGATTCTGTTGGCTTTAAGTAAGGAAGATTATAATGTATGACCTGGGTGGGCCTGACTTAATCAGTTGGAAGCCCTTAAAAGCTGGGCTGAGTCTTCCCAGAGACAGGGATGGAGAGACAGAGAAGAAATACTGCCTGGGGACCGAAGCTTCAGCCATGCCCACAGAGGTCTCCACTCTGCTTGTGATCTCTTCCTGATTGCCTCCCTGACAAATTGGGGACTTGCTCAGCCAGCTCTCACAATAGTATAAGCCAACTCCTTGTAATATATCTCTTAATATATATGAATGCATTGGTTGTGTGTCTGGTTGAATCCTAGCTGATACAATTCACGTAGACCAAGTCAGAAAAAGTACTAAGGAAATTCACAGTGCCAGATGATTCTACCCCAGTTCCTCCCAAATGTCAGTCTACAGACAGCTTCTGAATGTCTACTGGTGGCAGGGACAAGGCGCTATAAACTGGAGAAGCAACTGAGAGCAGAGCTAACGGGGTTTCTTCCCTTACTTGTGAAGCTCTCTCATGGGTACACACCCAGCTCCACAGGACAACTCTGAGCTTTTCAAACCTGGACCAGAAGCTAGTTTTAACTAATGCTTTGTTGTGGGTCCTGGTGCCCTGCTTAGAGCCCTGCAAAACTTTAGTAGGAGGAGGACGCCAATGAGGAAAACCAGACAGCAGTCTTTGCCTTGAGGGCCCTCAATCTATCACCACTAAAGGTAAAATGCTCATTTATCTCATTGCCAAAGATCCTGAGTCATCCACCCCCACAATGCGTTTTTTTTTTTTTTTTTTGCACTTACTGTTTCTATATATGGCAAAGGGGTGACACTTACTGATAATGGATCAGGGCTGTAGAATGTTGGCAAAAGCCAACTTAACTCAGGCTGGCAAAGGGGACCCTCCTCTCTAGATTCATCAAGAGAAACACTGGTCTTGAGCCAGATGGAGAAGCCCAGTAAAAGACCTCATTCCTTCTCCTACACCTCCTACCTCTGCCTCAAGGCTCAAGGCCTATCCCATGATGGCAGTAACCCAGTGCATTTCAATCCAACCAGTGTTTAATGAGTACCTTCCATGCTGCAAGTTTACCTTCTACAATCCAGTGTCCTAAAATAGCTTTTGTAATCACCGTTGGCCAGCCAAGGAGTCCCTATATTTAGTAATAACATTCATGGGTATCCTGTTGACTGCACCATGGTTTTTTGTTTTTTTTTGTTTTTTTTACCTTTTTGGTTATTTTCCCCTTGATATTCACACCTTCCCTTGGGTTCGGTCAGAACTCTTTCCTAATTTTACCTCCTGTTTGTTTGCTTCCTCTCAGCCCTCTCTGGAAGGATTTTATTCTCAGCCCCCTCTTGGGGCTCTCTATTGGTCACCCTGTTGTCTGAACTTATTCCCTCACATCAAAAGATGAACTATACACCAATGGCCCCATATCTCTCTCTCTGGATGGACCTCTCTCCCGAGCCCACGTGTCCTATTGCTGTAGACACTCGGGTGTACCACCAGCACCGGTTCCCCAAAAGAACTTGATATCTTCTTTCTCACATTTCCAATCTGCTGCTCATTCTGAAAGCCCTAGCTGAGTTAATGGTGTTAAGATCTGTGTCTACCCAAAAGCCCACTCCAGGAACTCAAGAAGGCCTCCAGCTTTCCTCTTGCTTACTTTGCGCATCCAATAGGTATCTGAGTTTTATCAGTTCATTGCAGAATGTCTCCGGTCCCTGCACTGCCTTCTCCCATACTCACTGTAAGTGCCTTAGTCTAGGCCTCATGAAGTTCACGTCTGGAGAAAATGGTCTTCTAATGAAATCCCTGCCTCCATCTCTGCTCTCCCCACCCCTACCCCCTTTCATCTTTCTAAAATGAAAATCCTCTTGGGACACTTTCCTGTTTCAGAGGTGTCACTGGTCGCCTGAAAGCTCTCCATGATCCTCTCTGGTACCTTCCTGCACCCACTCTGAACCAGCTGATGGGTGGCCCTCTTCTCTATGCCCTCTGTCTCCCAATCTTACCCCCATCACAGCACTTAGCACGGGGTAGCATTTTCTTTTTTAATGAAATATTTCAACTAGAGAAAAGTGCAAACAATAACAAATACCAACATGCTCACCACCCAAATTGAACAGGTCTTTGATGGAATGATTTCAGGACTTCTTTTTAAAAGAAACGAGCCATGATCCAAAGAGTCAAGATCCCTTGGTGACTCATCTCTCACTGAAGCCACCACTGTTCAAGTTTGGGGTTGGGTTTTTTCGCTTAGTTCTTGCACTTGATCTTCACCTCCCCAGTAAGAGCTTCCCTCCCTTGCTCATCGATGATTCCCCGGGACTTGCCAGAGGGAAATAAATAACGGGATTGAATAAACATTTGTTAAACAGTTATATTAATGGTAGATCCACACCCAGGACGCCTGTGGATCACTGCTCATCACATTGAAATGCTATCTCTTAAAATTTTGCCTGATTAACGGACCATGCTTTTAGAGGTATTGGATTCTAATAAGTTTTTCCTCTTCTCCGGAGGTGGTACCCTTAACTCATGGCTCTCTACGTTGACTGTACATTGGAATCCACTGGGGAGATCTTAGAGTGCTAATATCTGGATTCCGCCCCAGCAAGTCCTATTTAATGGGTGAGATGCCTCCTAGGCACTGGGTTGTTAAAGCTCCCAGGTGTTTATAATGTACAGATGAGGCTGAGAACCTCCATTACCTCCCACAAGGCATCATTATCATAAGCGCCATCATTATTACCGACCCTGGTGACTGGTGAACATAAACCGTTTGCTATTTATGTACATGATCTCGTTTATTTCTCACCACAACCTAAGTATTTTTCTTATCCTCATTTCACAGATGAAGGAAGTGACACTCCAAAGGGTTAAGTAATTTGCCCAGAGTCAAAGAGCCTCTGGTCCCTGTTGTTCTCACTGCATCACCCGTCTCCACCCTTGACCATAGTTCCAACCCTTAACTTGGCTATGGCTCTTACAAAGCCCAGGATGAATAGAATTTCAAATATCCCTTAAAGAAAGTCGTTGGAGCCTGGCATTACCAGTGCTGTCTAAAACCCTGAGCTTTCATGGCTAACCCTGCTTCTTGCTTGAGTCATTTCCTGAAAGTTGGCCATAAACCCCTTCCCTGAGCAGCTGCCAAAGACTGGAAAAGGCGGAGTCCCTCCTGCCTCTGCCCACCACACCCTTTTTGACTATAGGAAGGACTCCTCTCAATTACACTCCTTAATGCTCTGTTCCTCCCTCCCTTATGCTGGACTGCTTTTTCCATCGCTCGCTGTGTCTTGTTCTTCTTTTACTAGACTGATTACACTAAAAATACTAAAGACTTACAATCAAAGTCATACGACTGCCTCTTTATTCTCCTGCTCTCTCTAAGGCAAGCATAGGAGGAAAATATACACCAGTATTTACTCTGCATGCTGATTTCTTTATGGGTCTAATGTACATGCTTTCAACAATAGTGTTCCAGCAACAGGAATTTTATTGTAGGAGAGATCAAGGTGCATCATCTTGAGATCATAGAACATTGGAATTTAAAGGGGTCTGGGAGATGACCTAATCTGGGTGCTACCATAACAAAAACAACAACAAAAAAACAACCCTCAAAACTGAAATATGTGGCCCTGCCTCAATGGCTGAGCAGTGCACAGGAAGGAAGAGGAAGTCAGATCTGAGGGAAATGGTACTCCATGCTATGCAGTCTATTGGCCGCAACAATGCAGAAGACAATGGAGATCCCTGGGTAGGGAGCCTACCACTCCCAGGGAAGAGGTTGCTGTAGACTATGTGTGGCAAAGTGTTAGAAGTAAGAGATGAGCTCAATAAAGAACTGACCATTTGACAAACAGTAAAGAAAAAGTACACTCTAGAAATGAGTTGGTCAAGGGACAATTTCTTGATTCCTGATGGTACTGAGGAAACACTCAAGCAACAAAAACCCAAAGCAACTCAGGGGAATAATCAGACCAATCATGTGGTACTCAAGGAAACCGTTCTTAATAAAAAGACTCAGCATAAAAATCCTATGAAAGAGTATGTTTCCCACCAAAGCAGACAGGACCATGAAGGTGAGACATGGAGGGCCATGAGAGGAAAGGAAGCAAGGAAATAAAGACTAGATCATTTCTCAAAAAGAAAGATGGATGTGGTTGCTGGCTCAGAGAATTGACTGGAAACAGATAGATGAGAAAACTATTGCTTTGATGAGCTCTATTTGAGACTATTTGAGACTTAATATCTTGTGAACAGGAAATGGGCTGAGAAAGCCATGCATCTCTCTAACAGGACATGTTCCCCAACACCCAATTTATATTTGGCCAAGAAAAATAATGAAAAAGGAAGGAACTTCCAGAGGTGGAGCCAAAGGCTATGAAGCACCCTGGACCCTGTTACTGACTACATCCTGCCATATGTCTCACAATTGTCTCTTTTCCAAAAGGGACTGTGCTTTGGGATTGGCCCTTCCCTGTACCACTGTTGTATACTGGGTATTGGGGGAAGGAGCAGATAACTTGTTGTTTTAGTTCACAGGTCTCTGGACCATGCTGAGCCTCATCCTGACTCAACAGATGTTCTAGAGATCCAGGGCTAGGAGCTGGATGCAATGACTAGGTGGGATTTCAGATAATCCCCTTTGGAGAGGTGTGAGTTGTTTTATGTGTGTTCAAGGATAGAATATTGTAGAGACATTTTCCATTCACCAAAAAGTCATTGACTCCTCCATACTGCAAACCCCCTTGCAATTAGAATCTCGTGAGCACTTCTGGCTAATGGGCTGTGATCAGAAAGAGTGTTTGTTGCTTCTGGGCCAAAGCATTTAGAAGCTGGTGTGTGAACTGCCAGCTCTCTTTTTGTCTGCTAGGAGACCAGGAAGCTATTTATGGTGATGTCAGCATCATAATATCAAAACCATCTAGACTGCTGAATTGCCTCAGGGAGAAGTACCCTAGAGAGCAGCCCAGTCTGCTCTAGAGTTTGTGAGCATTAAAACCTTTTGCTGTATTCAGCTGCTGAGGCTTTGAGTATATTTGTTATTGCAGCCTTGCCTCACCTAGCCTAGCTAACACAATGGCTATGACTTCTGGTGTGTTATTCTGTTATCTTCATGGCTGTGAGGCTAGACAGAGATAGATCCAATAATGGGCTGATCCTGAGTGCCACTCAGAAAATCATTAACTAGAGTTCCCATCATGGCGCCATGGAAACAAATCCGACTAGGAACCATGAGGTTGCAGGTTCAATCTCTGGCCTTGCTCAGTGGGTTAAGGATCCAGCGTTGCCATGAGCTGCAGTGTAGGTCACAGATGCAGCTCGGATCTGGCATTGCTGTGGCTGTGGTGTAGGCCAGTGGCTGTAGTTCTAATAGGACCACTTGCCTGAGAACTTCCATATGCCACGGGTGTGGCCCTAAAAAGACAAAAAACAAAAAACAAAACAAAACATTAACCAATGATTCTGGTTATAGGAATGAATTTATAGGCAATAGGAATGTATTTACCGAGGGTCTGGCATATAAATGTTCATGTGGGAGCCCTCCTTCATTCATCCACCCAGTGGTTTATTGAGGTTCTGCCATGTACCAAATATTTACAGGCACTGGAGATATGGTGTCCAAGAGAGAAGGTCCCTGGTCTCATGGAACTGACATCTAAGTTGGAGATAACCAAAGGAACAACAAAAACAGAAAAAAAAAATCGAATATCATTTCAGAGAGCAGATAACTGCTACTAAGAAAAAAATTGGGCCAATGTGATGAAGAGTGGATGGTTGGTCAGTGACGGTCTCCATGAGAAAGTGACAGTTTAGCTGAGGCCCTAATACCAGGAACCATCCATGCAATGATCTGGAGGTGGAACTTCCAGACAGAAGGAACAACAGCTGCAAAGCCCTGAAGGTAGGTGAGTCCTTATTTGGTGCATTTGAGTCTTTGGTTTGATGGAAGTCTGGTTTGGCTAGAATGCCATGAATCAAGAATACAGAGAGGAGTTCCCATCATGGCGCAGTGGTTAATGAATCCAACTAGGAACCATAAGGTTGCATGTTCGATCCCTGGCCTTGCTCAGTGGGTTAAGGATCTGGCATTGTCATGAGCTGTGGTGTAGGTCACAGACGCGGCTCAGATCTGGCATTGCTGTGGCTGTGGTATAGGCCAGCAGCTACAGCTCGGATTAGACTCCTAGCCTGGGAACCTCCATATACCATGAGTGCGGTCCTAGAAAAGACAAAAAAGAAAGAAAAAAAGGAATAGAGCATGCGTACAGCATTGGTGGTATAGTGGTGAGCACAGCTGCCTTCCAAGAATACAGAGAATGAAATCGTCTAGGACCTTTAAAGCTAACTCCAGGTGGTTAGATTTCATTTTAAGGGCAGTGGGAAGCTGTTAGATGACTCTAAAGGGGGAAGTTACAAGATTCGATCAGAGACTGATTGGTAGCAGCCCAGGTAAGAAAGGATGGAGAAACAGCCTTTGCAGATGGTTTGGATGCTGCAAATGAGAACAAGAAAGAAAGGCTTTGAGGACCACTCCTAGGTTTTCAGCCTGAGTAATGAACAGCAGTGGTGCCATTTACAAAACTGTGAAGACCCAGAGAAGCCTGGACCAATAGCACTGGAGAGCATGCAACACTCTTAGTTTGAGATGCCATTAGGCAGTCACGCGACTAGGAGAGGGAAGCAGGTGGAGTTTCAGGGCAAGGTTTGGCCTGGAGATATAAATTTGGGGCCCATCAGTTTCTAAATGTTATTTAAAGCCAAGGAACTGAATGAGATCACTTAGAGAGAGTGTGTAAATATAGAAGAGGTCCTAAGACGGGGGTCCGGGATCCAACATCCATCTAGAGGTCGGGGAGGGGAGGAGCTGTCCTTCCCGAATACTGAGACCTTTTCCACTCCAAAGGGCTGTCTGCTTTGTAAAAGATGTTCTAAGACATATAGATTTTCCCACATATCTTAGTAATAAATGTTACATCAGAGTCTCCTGTGAATTTTAAGTCATACATGTCATTGTGGGGAAGCAGCTGTGGTCGAGTGGGAAAAGCAGGCAGCCGAGGGTCAGAAAATCCCGGAGGCTTTCAGCCACTTTGCCACTTACTGGCGATGTGATGAGATAAGGCACAGATTCTCCAGGCTTCATTTTCCTCCTCTGCACTGGGCTGTCGTCAGAAGTAAGGAAAGCAATGGATGTGAACCTACTTTGTCTGCTTGTGGCTGCGCTGTCCCTACCAGTAGCCACTAGCCACATGTGGCTATTTCAACTTAAATCAGATCAAATTAAATATTCAGTTCTTCCAGAAGATTTGATGAGTAAAAGCAATGTGGGATCCCAGACTGGATCCGAGGCGAGAAATACAGATGCGAGTAGTAAGAATTGGTGCTACCCGAAAAGGGGCTGTAGGTGTGTTAATCGCCGTGTATCAAGGTGGATTTCTTCATGTTGGAGATTCTTCGTGATGGATATAATGTTCATGTAACTTGTCAGGAGAGGCTGGGGGAAGGACAGGCAGGAACTCTCTGTGCTCACACGACAAAAAGTTAAAGGAGATGCAGTTTCTCGGCCACACCAGCCGCATTTCGTGTGCCCGTCAGTCACACGACTTGGACCTTCCCATCACAGCAGAAAGTTCTGTTGGACAGTGGCGCCTACGGCATTAAATGAATGTACTGTTTTACCAGGTAGGGCACAGCACCATGCCTCCAAATGATTTCCGTGGGAGAAACGCAGAGGCCTTAATGAAAGGATTGAAGTCATGTCTAGAAATGAAAATCCAGTCTGCCCTCTCATATCCAAATTAAACTGTGTTATTTTAGACTAGCCTCCGCGTTCTCCTCCAAAATGTGACAGGGTTAAACCAAATGGTCTCTCCAGTACCTTTTCCATCTAACATGCCTTGGATCTAGGAGGAAACAGCTCATTATCTCAGGAGCCCATGGCGAAGATGCTCTGGTGGCAAAAATTTAAGTATGCAGGGGTGGCAGGGGAGCAGCAGTTCCCTACTGCTCCAAGATCTGCCCCGGTGCCAGGTCATTCGGCCCCATGGAGAGTACACAGAGGACCTAGAACCAAACCCCCTTTGTCAGAGAGAGGTGGCACACACAGGGTTTTAATGAGCAGACAACAGGGGAGAATAAATAAGAAGTGCTATTGTTTTTGTTTTTTTTTTTAAGGTTCGAAGCATCTTCCTTTATGCTAGTTTTTGTGCATCACTCTCAGTTTTTAAAAAATGGAATAACTCAGGTGAGACTGCAGAGGAATTTAGAAAACAATATTGACCAGGGAAGTTAGGGACTATTGGTTATTTTTCTCCTCTTCGTAACCCAGTGAGCAGGCACTAATGGTCATACCAACAAACACTTCTCATCCAAAGACATTTAAGGTGAAGCACGAATATTAACCCATTTCTTTCCACCGTGTTCACTGTCATTAAGACACGGTATCTTAATCACGGACAAAGAGTTAGGGTCTGAAATGCCAACCGCTATTTCCTTCTCTTCCTTGTTCTTCATAAAGTATATATCCCTTAGGATCCTTGGCTAAAGGGAAAAGAATCTTCTGGCAAATTTAAGCCAAATGCACAAAGATATATTCAGATGTCCTGGGAGACTGGCCCTGAGATTTCATAATTCCCCCAAAGGAAACTGGGGTGCCAGCAGGAAGGAGCAGCGGGAAAGGAGGGAATGCCCACCACAGGGTTCAACCCAATAACATTTGGGGTTTTCATGCATAGTCATTAATTTTATAAATTAAAGAAATCATAACCCGAATTCATAAATACAGAACTTTTTATGGCCATGCCCAAAGATCCTGGGCCAGGGATTGAACCCGAGCTACAGCAGTGACAATGCCAAATCCTTCACCACTAAGCCACTGGGGAACTCCTGATGTGGAAATTTTAACTTAAATTGTTGGTATTCTCTCTCTCTCTCTCTCTCTCTCTCTGTGTTCATCATGGAAAGTATATGTAGTCACTGGTACTCATCATTGTCTTGAGTTAAACAGCCAATAAAGATCGTATTAAAGGCCCTTAATCTCGAGACACTATATTTTTGATGGGACGAATTAGACATATGAACAAGGAACAGACCTCAGTATAACATACCATTTGCTGAGGCTTAATAAATTTTGCTTGGATGTGTCAGTAAGTCCTATAGCAGAAACTATTGTTCAAATAACCAACCACTAGGTTAAACAAATAAATATTAAAAGAGGCAATTTATATCAATAACGATAATTAATGATCGCTAACCATGGACTATATGGCATGGCTAGCTGGAAGATGACGAGAGGATTCTGCTGTTCTTTCTTTCTTTCTTTTTTTTTCTTTGTCTTTTTAGGGCCACACCCATGGCACATGGAAGTTCCCAGGCAAGTGGTCCAATTGGAGCTACAGCCGCCGGCCTTCACCACAGCCACAGCAATGCCAGATCCAAGCCTCGTCTGTGACCTACACTGCAACTCATGGCAACGCCAGATCCTTAACCCACTGAGCAAGGCCAGGGATCAAATGTGCAACCTCATGGTTCCTAGTCGGATTCGATTCTGCTGCGCCACCACGGGAACTCCACTGCTGCTCTTTCTGAATGCACGCTTGTGCCCTATGTGCATCTGGAATCCAAGTTCTCACATGTAAATTAATAGCTGATACTCATAAACTGGGTCTTGTAATAATCTTTAAGGGTTTAAGAGAATTCCTTCTGCCCTACCCACGCCTAGAAGAAGGTGATGCTATTTCTCTTTGCTAAAATATTTGCGTTTCTTTTCACAGCATGTTAAGGCAATAAGAAAGAACAGTGGCTTCACTACTTCTTCCACCTGCACCATTGTTACAATCCTTTCTACCAACCCAGAGAAATGGGTGGTATTTGTTAAAAGCCCAACTACCATGGAACCTCATGTTATTTTATGTGTTGTGAGATTAAGTGATGTCTTCTTAAGGGAACAGCAAACATTTGTCCAATTCCAGAGGAAATACAGAACGCAGCCAATGAGAGCCCTGATTGTCACTAAGCATTAAGGTATATTTCTGAGGGAGGGGTGGCATTCTTCATATTCCAAACCCCTTTCTATAGCGTATCATCCAGAACAGACACAGAGAGCCATGGATGGTCTTGAATTCCTTCCCCTGGGAGATAGAGGGCTGTCAATGACATTGCTAGTCAAGGTCAGTGTTCTAATAAGGTAGAGACTATAGCAGGGATGTGACTTAAGCGTGCTAGGCAGAGACAACCCCTCCCCACCCCCGCCATGGCAGTATCTCCTGCATGCTTTTAAGAAGCACTCACTGGGTTTGAAAATTTCTTGAATATTTTTGACACTGATGTTTTCTCTGGAGGATGAACACTGAAAGTCTGTCAGATAACACCTTGGCAAGGATTGATGATGGCTAACCCATGCTGATTCAGCTCCAGCATCCTAATAAAGTCTGAGGGAACACCTCCTGAGAAGGGGTCAGTGCCATGGAGAGCCTGATGTCTAGGTCAGGTCAACCTGACAGCCCTAGGTTGAGTGTCAAGGTCAAAAGAAGGTGAGGGTACTGCTGGCAGACAGGCATAATGGGTAAGGTGAGAAGAGCCCGATGAGAAAGATGGGCGGCCAATAGGTCAAAGTTAGGGCAGCATCAGGTGCAAGGTTCCCTGAAGCTCCTGGTTGCTGGATAATTTTAATGGGTTGCTGAGATTCCTCACGGCTTAAAGGAGCAGGCCTTCTCCTCCCAGGTCCGAGAGAACTTAGCCAAAGAAGGCAGGACAGCACTAGTGGGTGAGAACAAAGATGAAAAGCCCCGTCTCTGGGGAAGGAACTTGCATTCCTCCCTATTTCTCTACCAAGCACACTGCTGCCTCAGGGCCTTTGAACTTGCTCTTCCTTCAGCCTGGAAGTCTGTTACTCTGGGATTTGCAAGGCTCCATGCCTCTTTTATGTCACTGCCCCATCAAAGAAGCCTTCCTTGACCACTCTATCTAAAATAGCACCTTCTGTACTGTCTCCCTCTCATTCGCCTTCATTTTTCTGCATAGCTCTAGGACCAGCTTCTACATTAAATATTTATTTGCAAATATAAAACTTAGGCTACCTGAGAGCAGGAACTTTGAGTGTTTTGTACATTGCTGTGTCCCTAATACTGAGCACAGTTCCTGGTAAATGCTTCAGAAATATTTTTTTGAAGGAATGAACTGAGAAATTGTCCCTGTGTCTTTACATGCATTAAGTTTACATGGTATAATTAATTCTCTTGTATTGGGGATGTAATTCCATGATCCTTCTTTGCTTTTGTACAATAATTAGGTTACACCTTGTAGTGTAACCTGCCTCTCTTTCTCTTTGCTTTTCTCACATTCCCTTCTATTTCTTCTCTTGCCTACTCACTCACTTCCAAGTCTGGCCATCAGTAAAATATGTTTGCATCCTTCATGCATGAAGCCATTCGACAAATGCTTATGGCGTGCTCGCCACGTGCTGGACACAATGCTAAGTGCTGGGGATTTCATGGCAAAGCAAGAAAAAGGAAACTCTGCCACTAGGAAAGCTATGGTCTAGTGGAGAAGCCAGGAATAACATTTTTAAAGGTCACAGAGAAATGGAAAATTACCACTTGATGGGGGCTGCCAGGATTGGTGTGGGTGCTGTGAGTGCCATTCCTGGGGGATGAGCAGGTCTAGAGAGCTCAAGAAGATTCCACTGAGGATATGATGAGGCTCTACCATGGGGATGAGGGGCTTGAGGGGTCCAGAGAGGGGAGAGGCCAGGGTGGCTGCAGAAGTTGTTGGAGCAGGTCACGCAGGGCCTGGGAAGTGACCCAGAGGACTTTGGCTGTGGTCTTGAGGTCTGAAGAGCCACAGGGGTCCACTGATGGGTTTTAGCGCATATGGGGGGTAAGCAAAGACCACATGGGGGAGAAACGTGATCATACTGTGTGGAAATTCAGTTGGGTCCACATAAGACCCTGGGATTCATCCTTCTAAAAAGTGCAAGATAAATGATCCTTGTCCTCAAAGATCTTTTAAATCCAGAAAGCCCCACTTACTAAATAAAGGAAAAGGTACAAGGTACAAACACATGACTCCTGGCCAAAGGCTCTGAACAATAATTTATGCAGAAAGTAGCCTTGTCAAACTATCTTTCTGATGATCCCTGTATGGTCCCAAACCAGTCTGTTGAAGCCTACTGCTCTCAAATAATAAGGAAAGGGCTATTTCAAAGATGAAAATTTAAGTTCCCCTTGATTCTAAGATGGCAGATTGAGAAGAAACTTAGCATTGGCCTCTTAGAGGCATCGGCTCTGCCTAATGCGGTTTTGTAATGAAAGGCTCTGGGTTTGTTTGATCTGGATAAACCCACTGGCCAAGTTCACTGCTCCCATTAACTACAATAAAGGAAACTATCAATTTTACTGTAGAAGCACGAGGACACTTTAGCGCCTTCTACGTGAGGAATATTATCACTCTCTGAAGTGTCTTGGGAAAATAAAAAATGTTATTTTATGTCAGACTTATTAATGTATATCTATTTATTTGACTTTAGAGCTATAGGGGATTTAAAAGACTCATCCTTAAGTTTCCTCCAGCACTGGTGGAACATTACTAAATAAATATATATGTAGGACTGGGTCACTTTGCTACACAGCAAAAATTGACAGAACCTTGTAAATCCACCACACTTTAATTAAAAAAATTTTTTTTAAAGAGATCATAGGCATGGAATAAAAGATGGCAGAATTAAGATGTGAAAAGAGGGAAGTCTTGTGGTACACTAGCAACTTTTAAAAGCTTAATTTTTTTTTTGTATGCTCCCAGATGTGCTTATGGCTTATGTGCTTATGATATTATTTCTCCAGAGAAAAAAATAGACTGAGTGTGGAGTTGGGGAACCCTGGGTAGGGAGATGATATAATACACATTCTCCCTTTGGGGAGGTGGGGGGAACTATCCCTCTGTCACCAGAAGTCCCTTGAGCAAATTAAAGAGATAAAGAGCATGAAAACCAGTCCCAACCATCCCCGCAGGGATGTCTGCTTTCTGTGATGTTGGACTTCATTTTAGTAACTACTTAATATTTTTTTAATCTGGACTGCCTTTTATCTGACATCCTGGAACATTTCCCTGTACTTTCTTTATTATTTCCTTTCCCACTAATGATGTTTCTGGAACTGAAGTATACTCCTGATATGGGTTCTCTTCATTAACAAAGGGAGCACAGGGTTTGATTTATCTGTAAAACCCCTGGGATGACTTTTGGGTTTAGATGTCAAAGAAATTCTCCATCCCCTTCTAAACTATTAATTTTATCACTATGGAACTAGCTTCCATAATTGATAAAACATTGTCAACTGAGTTTGACAGACTATTAAAACACTTCTGAAGATTTGTAATCTCAAGCTCCTGTCCCTGGGGGCTTGCTTAAAACCTTCACACCCATATTTATATTTTCTCTTAAATGTCAATGGAAAAAAAAATCTTTGTGATAAGATCATTGCAGTGCACACAGACAGCAATCAAGAACCATTTCCCTCCAGTCCTGGCCAAGTCATGCTATTATTAATAAAACAGGGTAAGCCATTCATCTTTTCCCACTAGCTGAGAAAGTTGACGCTTCACCATAAAGAGCAAGAAGACCACCCTGGTGTGAAGCCTGGAGTATCTATTTTTTTTAATTAAACTTTTTAATCTTGAGAGAATTGTAGACTCACATGCCATTGTAAAAAAAAATAATAGAATTCCCACATGCCCTATAGCAGTTGCCTCTAGAAATAACATCTTGCAAAAACTATAGAACAATATCCATAAGATTATTGACATTGATATTATTCAGATGTCCTGTCTCACTTGCACTTGTTTGTATGTATATATAAGTCCCATGCAGTTTTATCGCATGTGCATATATGTGTAACTACCACCACGTCAAGTTGCAGAATTGTTCCAACGCCACAAGGATCCCTGTGTTATTCTTTAATGATCACACCTCCCTCCCTCCCTCTCTCTTCTCCATATATCTACTTTTCTTTGAGATTTTAGGCATAATAAAGAGACATCAAATTATGAAAATTAGTTGTGTTTTTTAAAAGCTCAAATGGCAGCATTTGAGCTTTTTTTTTTTAAAAAAAAAAAAGATGTCCCCTGGTGGTGGGTGCAGCCAGAGCTTGATTTCTAAACCTGGGTTTCCACCCCACTCACCTACCTGGGTGGGCGGCTTTGTAAGGGGTACAGCTGGCACAAGTATGTGCGTGCTTTGCATTCAAGGCAATAACAATGATAAGAAATGAGGCATTGTGTGTTAGTAAGCTTCATCTTTTTCCAAAAATTCCATTGATAATATTCTACCAAATGATGAATTTTCAGATTAATCAAGAAGTTGCTCCCAATCTCAGGGGTTTCTTGGAAAGTTATAAGTGGTAGCATCCAAGAAGCACAAGTTGCTTCTAACTGGGATATGGATAATATGACTCTCTGGAATTTTATACTTAGATGAACATAGATCATGAGAATGTTCCAAAATTCTTTTTTAAAACAATGTGGAAAGTCAGCTTCAGTTTCTATCCTTCATTGCAAGCTAAGATTTTATGTATATATAAACTCCCAGGCTGACACTTTCCATCTGCTACTGTAGGCATTTTTGCCCATCTGATATGAAATGACAGCAAGTAAGTCCTCAAAGTCAGCTCAGTGGCTCAATAAAATATGGTCTTCTTGTCACCCTGGGCACTTAAATCATTTGTTGTCAAACTGGGTGGCTTTCAGAGTTGACATTTACTGCTGTTTGCTGCAAAAGAGATTGTAGTCCCAAGGAGAGGGCCAGAACTGTCATTAAGCACTGCCAACTCTGAGAACAAAGGCCTTGGTTAATTTTTTGTGATTCTGTTGCTGTCCTATGGTTCTTAAGACAGATGGTTTTTAAATGATGGATTTTCAACAAGATACACTCAAGAAGTATTTACCCAGTGGTCCCGATGGCCTCATGCATATACAGACACTCAAACCCACACAAAGAAACATTAAAAGACCCTTTATCTTTCTTCTCCCCCCCCACCTCTCACTCTCTTTCACTCAGTTCTTTTTCCAAAGTCTCTAGGTTAGCTCCAACATGGATAGCCCATATACGTATGAGGGATTCCTATCGGTAGTAGGGATGAATTTATAAAGAATCTTTCAAACATTCAACAAAGATGTATCAGGTGCCTTATATGTTTATGGCACTGTGACAATTGCTCTGGTGGACACCAAAATGAGTTTCTTCCCTGAAAATGGAGGAAACTAGTATTATGAGTCAAGCACTTGGCATTTGTCACTTCATGCTATTCTCATGACAACTCTGGAATACCATAGCACTATGATTTCCCACATCAGGAAACAGGAACCCAGTCGGGTTGGGGAGGTGGCCCAGGATCACAGCTAGTAAGAGGCAGAGCGGAGATTCAAGTCAGGTATATCTGAAATCCATGCTCTTTCTATACTGTATCCTTTAACTTGCAAAGAAGGGGATCATACAGATTTGGAAATGCAAGTATACACAAAACTATAATACAGAGCAGATTATTGTAAATTGCATAAGAAATTTCAAATAAAAGAAGTACAAAGAAATTCAGCATCTGGTTGATGTGGTGGATGTTGTCATGATTCCCTTTTGATGAAAGACTCATTGTCTCAGTTGCTAGGTAGTGCTGAAGACATGCAACCTCTGGCTGTCAGCCCCTTTGGGGACTGGCCCATTTACAGAAAGCTACCTTGTTCAAAGTCATACCCTTTTCCAAGAAGCCACATCTATTGACTAACTGATGTGGAAGCAAAAGCTTGGACATCTTGGCTCAACTTGGGATACCTCTTAAGGACCATTCTAGCTCCAGAGCTGCCCATGTGATGGCTAAATCTGTTGTTGAGCTTTCATAACTGTTCCTGCTTTCATCCCCTTCCTTCCACAGGGTTGACTCCAAGAACATTTCTTAATAAACATCCTACATACTTATCTCTGGCTAAGAGATTACTTCCCCAAGAAGTACCCAATCCATGACGGTTGGGTAGATTTGAAAAGTCTTCACAGGAAATGGCATACGAAGTGGGTCTTTGGTGACAAGTATGATTCCAAAAGGACCACCATGTAGTTATTGTTGGAAAGGCAATTGTGAATCTGCTGTAGAAGGTCTTGAAAACTAGATAAGGAGTTCATACCCAGTTGAGAAATAGAGTACCACTGATGGCTTTGAGCAGAGACATGACATGAACAGGCTATAACTTAGAAAATGGTCTGTGGTTATTTATGAGGACAAATGTTGAAGATGGAGGCAGAAGATTGGGAGTTCATGGAGGAGCCAATGGTCCAGATAATGTTCATCATTAGATTTTTTTTTTCTTTCTTTCTTTTCTTTTGGCAAAGACTTAGGTTTGAATCCTGGCTCTCCACTTACTATCTATGGAACTTTTCAAAGTCACTTAATCCCTCCAAATTCAATCTCTTCTTCTGTCAAGATAATACTTGCAGTGTTGAATGGTTGTGAGCTTGTAAAGCATCACACACACAGACTCATACACATACACACATGCTCACACACACAAGCAGTAATCAATGTATAAATCCCTAAACAAATGCAGATTTTACTTATGGAGATAAAGAAAGTTAGCCAGAAGTAGGAGCTAGCAAACTACAGCCTGTTTTTGCAAATACAATGCTATTGGAACACAGCCTTGCCCATGCATTTAGGTATTGTCTATTGCTGCTTTCAAGTTACAATGGCAGAGATGACTATAGGACTCTGTGAAACCTAAAATCTCTACTATCTGGCCCTTTAACATTAAAAGTTTGCTACCCTTGACCCGGAGCATCAGAAATAAAAAGGAGATGACTAATGTAAAAGACAGGACAGGGGTCAAGTCTATAGACCTGGTAAATTCTTGGGCTCAAGGCAATAGAGTGAGCTAGAGAAAAGACCAATAACTCAGAGATTTCTAGGCCAACAAGATGGCATTGTCATCAATGACATTTAAGAAATCAGAAAGAGGAGTTCCTGCCATGGCGCAATGGTTAACGAACCCAACTAGGAACCATGAAGTTGCAGGTTCGATCCCTGGCCTTGCTCAGTGGGTTCAGGATCCGACGTTGCCGTGAGCTGTGGTGTAGGTCGTAGATGCAGCTTGGATCCCGAGTTGCTGTGGCTCTGGCGTAGGCCGGCGGCTATAGCTCCGAATTGACCCCTGGCCTGGGAACCTCCATATGCCGCGGGAACGGCCCCAGTAAAGGCAAAAAGACAAAAAAAAAAAAAAATCAGAAAGAACAGTTTCACTTGATGATTGGTTTCATTCTGGACATTCTGAGCTTCAAGTACTGGTAAAAATGTTCAGCAGAAGGATGAAAATGTGAATCTTGTACTTTGGCAAGAGCTCAGAGATGAAGTTTTGGCCTTTGGAACAGGGTGCATTGACATGAAAAAAAAATAAAGGAAAATTGGGATTCTAAGGCAGTATAATTTTGACTTTCATCTTTCCCTATTAAACAGATTGAGTTCTGTCTCCTATTTGAAAAGTATTTATTGTCTAAAGTGGATAGTTAAAGCAAGGCTTTGCTGATCATTATTATCTTAAGCAGAAAATGAGAAAAGGACAGTAAAATTTTATTGTTGCTAGAAAGGAAATATTTTAGAACCAGGCAAAAACTCCTCTGCATCAAGGGTGTTTGACCATGTTACTGGCCACTAAGCAACACTTGAAAACCAGTTCTCATGTCCCAAGTGATATAAGTCCTGTGAGATATTAAATGGTTTTCTGCAAATAAAAGAATTTCATGGTTAACCAACTTGGATAAAACCAGGTTAAAGAAAGTGAAAGCTTTCTTCATTATAGAAGTTCTCAGAGGCTGCCTTGTGTTAATAAGCACTGGAATTCCCAAGAGGTAGACAAAGTAACTACATAAGAAAACTGGGGTTTAAAGCAGTAACTTGCCCAGGACTACAGAGCGATTAAGAAGCAGAATTAGAAAAAAAAAAAAAAAAAAAGCAGAGCTAGGAATCAAACTCAGAGACACTGCTTTGGTGTTCGCAGCAATGACCCTTTCCTAATCATGATGATGACAGGGGGGTGGTGATGGTGATGGTGGCAAAAAGTGTGATGACTGCCAAGCGGTCCCTGTGGTACTTTTAGATTCCTGGGAAGCTATGGTGATCCTTAGACCAGTGTATCAGTCACCTGGTGACAAAGCAACACCGCATCAACCACTCAAAACTCAGTGACATATACTAATAAGCATTTATTCTGTTACACGCATCTGCAGGTCGGCCAGGCAGCCTTAATGATCTCATTTGGCTTTGGCTCCAGCCTGCAGGTTCAGATCAGGTCTGCCTGATGGAGCTTTCGTCTGTCTGAGACGAGCAGGCCGCCACTGGCAGAGTCCTCTCATAGTAGAGGCCCAAAGGTCTCCATGTGTATCACTAAGTCGCACACCTGCCCCCTAGTCAAGGGCCAGGGGTTTCCCTCCATCTCCAGTGAGAACTGCAGTGGCAAATGGCAAAAGCGGTAGATACCAGGAAGAGGGAAGAGATGGAACTGATTCCATCTCCCATGACCATGTGTAAAATTCAGCTTGGGACCATATCATAAAAAAATCTAATCTGTCTGAGTAACTCACAGAACACTGGCACCACGAATTCAAATGCAGTCAATGCAGTATGTGACAAGAAAATTCTGTTACTCCTACCCCTGCTTATTCAGAATCTGCCCAGGCCTGGGCTAAATAAACAGCTTTAAGGGTCTACTTACTGTACTAGTCAATGGTCTACAAGTCCCTTTGCCCGGTGCACTAGAACTCTTCATTCGACCTCTCTGCTAATGCTTCTCTGGGTCCCGCCATGCTTGGGACCTGCTGTCCAACTACCTCTCGCAGGCCAGTGGGAGCTGAGGCTCAGACTGAGGCTGAAGTCTTAGGAGAACTAGATACAGCCAGCCCGAGTGTTTTACACATATCCCTGAGCCTGCAAAGACGGCTTGGGCAGAGAGTCCAAGGGGTTGGTCAGAGAGAAGGGTGAAGAGCAGAAAAGTGGCATAAGGAAGGTGGCACTGCTGAGAAAAAGTATACAAAGAGGGTGAGCTTTTTGTGAGAGTCTGGCAACCTAGCTCTCAAAAAGGGAGTGACACTGGCAACTACATCTCTCAAAAGTGTATGATTCTTTGATAACAATGACGATGAAATACCCGATACACAAAAGAGAAGGTATGTAACACATACTAACTTTGAAAGAGAAAATGACACTTGTCACCTCACCATTCACCTTAGAAATCAGTATATTACATCATCTACCTGTATGTTCCACCTCTTTCCTAAAGGAAAACTCTCGAAATGCTGTATTGATCATTCTCTTGTTTTTTTAAAAGAATATTATATCCTGTACATACATTCTTGAATATGCAGGATACAATTGCTTTGTTTTCCTGGTAGTTGAGTTTTACATGTAACATGGCACCTTGTCGTAATTATGTTCCTGAAATTCTCCCTGGTTTGGAGTCAGTGCGGTTTATTCATTTTCACTGCTCCACCTTATACTTTATTAGAAATATATCACAGTTTATTTATTTATTCTGCTGTTCATAAACATTTTAGGCTGTGTCATTTTTTGCTATTACAAATGATTTTGTAATTTGTATGTGTCTCCAGATACACTTGTCTAAGAGTTTCTGTGGGCTATGTAACTCCAAGTGGAATTTCTGGTTTAAAAGCTTTTAAACTATTGTTTGCAATTGTATTCCAGAGTGGTTCTATCAGTTTATAAGCCATTAGCAAGGTATGAGAGTTCCTGTGGAATCACGTTTTCACCAGTACTGTGTATTGTCAGACTTCTAAATTTTTACCAATCATGAAGATTTGTTTACAAATCCACTGTAATTTAAATTTGCATTTCTTTTTCTTTTTCTTTTTCTTTTTTTTTTTTGTCTTTTCCTAGGGCCACACCTGTAGCATATGGAGGTTCCCAGGCTAGGAGTCTAATCGGAGCTGTAGCTACTGGCCTACACCAGAGCCACAGCAACACCAGAATCAGGCAGCATCTGCGATCTACACCACAGCTCACCGCAATGCCAGATCCTTAACCCAATGAGCAACGCCAGGGATTGAACCCACAACCTCATGGTTCCTAGTCGGATTCGTTAACCACTGAGCCATGACAGGATCTCCTTAAATTTGTATTTCTTGATTACTGATGAGGTTGAGCATCTTTTTCTGATTTAATTCACCAAGTATGCTTCCCCTCCAGTGACATGCTTTTTTATTTCTTTTGCTTATTTTCTTATTTCTATCAGTTTTTTTCTTATTGATGTATCACAGTTCATTATAAATACTGGATCCTAATCTCTTGCTAATTACATTTAATAAATTATATTTTCCCACTATGTGTTTGGCCTAATTATTCTTTTTATGATGTCTTTCGATAAACAGAAATTTTCGGCTTTGAGGTAGTCAAATAGATGGAACTTTTCATTGTGTTTTGTGTTTTCGTTTCTTTTCTTTTTTTTTTTTTCTTTTTGGCCATGTCCACAGCAGGTAGATGTTCCCAGGCCAAGGATCAGATCCACACCTCAGCTGTGACTCAAGCTGCTGCAGTGAAAATGCCGGGATCCTTAACCCGCTGAACCACAGGAGAGCTCCTTCTTGTGTTTTCTTAAAGAGACAAATCCCTGCCCCAAGTTCATAAAGATATACTCTTCATGGATCTTTTATTTTGCTTCAAACACTCAAGTTCTTAGTTTGTTGGGGGTATGGTCAGTGATAGGGCTGTGATGTGACGTAAGGATCAGAGTGGATTTTTTTCCAGGTGGATTACCCGTTATCTTAACATATTTAATGACAGTCATTCTCCCACCCATCCACCTCCTTAGTCATCTGCAGGACACCTCTTCCAAGTAGCAAGGTGACCTCATGTACAAGGGATGTTGCACTGATTGGTATGTCTTTTCCTACACCCAAACCATACCATCTCAATTACTCCGGCTTTATGAGAAATCTTGCTATCTGGTGGGACCATCTGGTAACTAGGTTACGACTTGTCTTTCAGGCAAAGAATGAGCTTAAAACATTTTAATTAAGAGGATAAGAGAAAAGATATTAAAGATTTTAGCCCACTGTTAACTTAAAAATAACATCTATTATTAACTTCTATTCCTAAGGCTAGACTAAGATTACTGTTATTGGAAATGCATGTGGTTATTCTAGCTGATGTACAAAAATAATTCAGACTTCCAGGGAGGCAGATGAAGGTGCTGAAATTTGACCTCACTTTTCTGTTTGCTTTAAGGCATGGGCTGAAGTACATTGCAAAATGATCAGCCATTTATGCCCCTTAGAAAACAAGGCCACATTAAAACGTTACGTTTGTACTTATTCTCAAGTATCTCTAATGCGGTTGCATGTCTTTGCACTTCTTCGGGGTTATTTATAGAAGGCTTTGTGTTTATAACACTAAGACAAGGTGACGGGATGAACTTGAAGTTTCCCTGGGGCGGGGTGGGGGGTGGGGGCTTAGGGACTCTGCCATAAACTCTGCTCTCTATGGACCACACATTTTATAACTCATTCTGTATAAACAAGCCAAATCTTTTGAGAATTTTCTATCCAATGAGTTGAAGAAATTCCTTTCAGTGGTGACACTGACTCTTTAGGCTATTTGTTTGGACTTCTTCATTGGAGATAGAGTCATACAAATTGAAGAATCTTTTAAATGGGATGCCCAGGATGCACTGTAAGTCACGTTTATATATGAGGGTTTGTATTCCTTTACGACGGTGCAGAAAGAGATGCAACATCATACACATAGTACTCACAATTCAATCCAGTACATGGTAGAGTGCCTAAAAAGTAGCCCTGAACTTGCTAAATGTCTATTTTAAAGAACTTTGAAAATAGGTTTACAAAGAAATATTAAAGTTGCAAAGAATTAACAATAAAGATTTAAATATCACTTACTAGAGAATGCACTCATGGTGTGAGAGCAAGAATCAACGGCTTAGAAAGAAGAAAGTGGACAGAAATAAGAACAATGAAAAACAGGCAGGACATATATTCAGGCAGGAATATAAAGACAGCAAAATTGAAACCAATAATCAAGAAGCCTCTTCCACAACACATGAAAGTGTTAAGACGATAGGGAGATGACTTTTCAGTAGTTTTGGCTTGGGCAGGAAAATGAGTGTGCATTCTATAGAATAGCACTTTTAGCGTGCCCTGAGGTGGAAAAAGTCACAGTTAATGAGCTTCAGCTGGAAGAAAAGCAGTAAAACGAAGTTTGATTTTTGCCGTAGCTACAAATCAGGAGAAGCACAGAGTCCATTCTCTAAAGCGTGTGTTGGATACTCTCAGCTTCTCACCTTTTCTTCTCTACCATCCAGGTTCCCGAGGCTCCTATAAACTTGCCTCCCTCTCCACCTGTAAAACCTCCGTTCAGATCCGACTTCTCTGGGGCCCTGCAACACAGGATAAGCTCTTCACCGAGCAGTCTATCAGCAACACAAACCATGCATTCAGAAGCACACTGGCCACAGTGAATTAAAAGGAAGTCTTCTCAAAAGAAAATATTACTGAAAAATTTTTTGCATCTGTGTTTATATCTACTAAAATGCAAGCCGACACGGCCATGGATAAATGACGGTGATCCTATAATAAAAAGTTTCCCATGTCATTTATGATTCTAATATTAACAGGGTTGCAAGATTTACCAAATAAAAGTATAGGATTCCCAGTTCTGTATATTGCATATAAACAACCCACAGTTCTTTTAGTATAAGTAGGTCCTGTCAAATTAATTAGGCAAAGATGCCATTAGATGGCTATGGCTTTAATGTTGTGGTGGCCTGTGTAAGCAATCCAAATTCTAAGCCTGTAAATGCCTCGAGCTTACAAAATTAAAATGCTAAGAGCAACCAATCACAACCAACTAAGCATTAAACTGTAGCCAATCAATAAGGTCCTTGCTTTGCTTCTGTCTTTTCTCCATGAAAGTCTCTCCCCAGCTCTTCTAACCATTTCTGGTTGGTCACTACCTGATTGCAATCAATTTTTGCTCAAATAAACTCTTACAATTTTTAATATGCCTCACTTTATCCTTTAACTGTCCAATGCAATATTTAGGACACAATAATACCAAAAAAACTTAATTGTTTATCTAAAGTTCAAACTCAACTGGGTATCCTGTATTTTATTTGGCAACCCTAATTAGAGTACCTTACATATGTAGCTGGACTAAAACTGGGCATTTTTGCCCTTCCTCCAAAAAATACCTTTTAAGCCTTGAAAAGTAAGATAAAATAGGTCTTCACTGGAACTCTCTTTCTAAAAATCCACTTTACCCATCTTTCCCCTACAGATTCTACTAACTTTGGCTGCTTTCCAAGTCTTTCTTCTCTATCCCGCCCCCCAAACAGAACTGGCCCTCTGGGTTCCCTTTCATTTTCCTCTGTCCTCTCTTTTATTCTCTTCCAAGCATTGATACCCCTGGGGAATCCACCCTTCAAAGGACTAACCCTTTCTTGAGGTTCAGCTACCTTGGGGCACCCTGGCATTCCATGGTTTTGCACCTCCCAGTACAATTTTGAAGGAAGCAATGATGTCACATGTCCTTATCTTATTTGAGATCTCACACAGCAAAAGTTTTCAATGTTTTCCCCGTAAGTTGAAGACCAAATTTTTTTTGAGATACTTTCCAAAATGTGATAAAATTGCAAAAATTCCCTTCAATGCCTGTCTTTTTTTATGACAAATGAGGGTCTATTCTAATACTTTTTCTGCAGCTACTCATTTGCTCATTTGGGTGTTCCTTATTCTGACAGTGATGACAGATTTCATAGCTTTTCAAATGTTAAACCAGCCTTGTATTCCTGGAAGAAATGCAAAGTGATCATAAAGGGACATCCTTTTTACATATAGCTGGATTCGTTTTTTCTGACACTTTGTTGGAGATTCCCAAAACCTATTTTTACAAGAGAGATGAGCCTAAGCTTTTCTTTCTTTGTAATGTACTTTTTCAGATTTTGTTATCAAGATTTGTGGCCTCATAAAATGAGCTGGAAATTATTCCCTTTATTTCAATGCTTTGGAGGAATTTATGTAAAATTGGTACTATTTCGTCCTAAATACCTGAGATATTGTGTAGAAATGCTCCTTCTTCATTCCTGATTTTGATGATCTCTCACTTTGCTTGGTTTCTTGAATAATATTTGTAGGAGTTTACCAATGGAAGGGGGTATTTCAACAAATCAACTTTTGGCTTCGTTGATTTTTCTCTAGTATATATATTTTTATACACATTGGTTCTGCTTTTATCCTTATTCTTCTTTTTCTAAAGAATTTCTTTTTTTTTTCTTTTTTGCATTTTCTAGGGCCGCTCCTGCAGCATATGGAGGTTCCCAGGCTAGGGGTCCAATCAGAGCTGTAGCTGCTGGCCTACACCACAGCTCATGGCAACACTGGAACCTTAACCCACTGAGCAAGGCCAGGGATCGAACCCGCAACCCCATGGTTCCTAGTCAGATTCGTTAACCACTGAGCCATAACAGGAACTCCTCTAAAGAATTTCTTTACTGTTCTTTTTCTAGCCACTTGAGATAAGTGCTTCTTCATTGTTAGCCTTCTTTTCTAATATACAGATTTGAAACTATCCCTCTAAGCTCAGCTGTAGTTGCAGTCCATTGGATTTTATATGTTATATTTTTATTATAATTTAGTTCAATTTATTCTCTTTTAAGTTTTTCATTATAATTGTTCCTTTCCCTATGGGTTATTTAGATGTGTATTGCTAAATTCCCAAACATTTGGGGACTTTCCCATACTGGCTCTTTATTATTACTGATTTCAAGTTTAATTCCACTGCATTCAGATAACTTATTTCCATTCTTTGAGATGTGTTGAAACTTGTTTTATAGATAAGCATATGGTTCTTTTGGTAAATGTCCATTGGAAAGAATGCATTCCACAGATGCTGTGAGCAGAATTTTTTATATGCAAATTTGGTTAAGTTACCCCTGCTTTTTCAATTGCCTATGTATTTATTGAATTTTTTCTATGTATTCCATCACTTACTAAGAGGAGTTTGTTAAAAAAAATACAAATATGATTGTGCATATGGCTATTTCTATTTTTAGTTCTGTCAATTTTTGTTTAATACAATGTGAGACTGTATTATTTATTGCACAAAAATTTGTGAATGTTGTAACTTTTATCATTATAAAATATCTCTCTTTATCTCTAGCAATATTTTGGTGAAGTTTAATTTTTCTCACCATAAGATAGCTATATTAGTTTTCATTATTTTATTGTGTGAATTTTATATTCTTTTTTATCCTCTGATTTTCAACACTTCTGCATCCTTTACGATGAATCTCTTCAAGTAGCAAGTACTAGGGCTTTGTTTTATTATTTGTTAACGATATTTGTCTTTTATTTGGAGTTTTAAATCAATTCATGTTTAATTACCAATATGTTTGAGTTTTAATCTGCCATCATGCCATTTGTTTGCTTCCTATTATTTTCCTCCTGTTATTTATCTTTTTAATTTTTCTTTTCTTGCCATCTTTTGGTTTAACTTTTATTTCTTTCCCCCTCTTCTAATAGCTTGTAAGTAATATATTATTTTTATTACCCTTTACAGTCCTCCAGACAAGCTCTTGAGGTCAGTCTGTTAAAGAATGTTTAAATGTGTCCCTTTAACATTTTATCAATGATGCTTTTAAAAGGACCAACACCCCTAAATGATTCACACCAGAAAACATTTAGCTGAGAAATATGAGTTCATATTAGACTTCAGAGAGAAAAGAAAAGACCTTCCTGTGTGTAACAGGCTAGAGCGGTTTCTATTTTTATTTGTGGACAATCATTACAAACTACTGCAAATTTATAAATAAGATCTATTACAGCTAAAAATTCCAACACAAAAGACTACTGGCTGAAATCTTCTAGGTGGAAAAAGTGTACAAAAAATAAAAGGGCTGAGGCTTCTGGGAAGGAGAGAGGATTGTGAAGATGGAGTTTACTAGGAAACTGGAGTAGATCTGGAGCTCACTGGAGCTCTGGGCCCCCATGAGTCACCCCATGGTGGACCCCAGGTCTTTCATCTGAAAGGTCTGTGGACTTCCTGGTCCACCCACTGCTTCCTGTGGGAGACCTCAGCTCTCCCAAGGAACCACCATGAGTCTAAACGGTGACATGGCTGGTGTACCACTGGGATATATAAAACCCTCAAAGAAGTTAGCCCTTGGAGCAAAGATGCTTCTCTGTTGCCTCTGGCTTTTTTTTCCTACTTGTACAAGGGAGGTGCCTGCCTAAGAAAGGAAACTCTGCCTGAGTGTAAAGTTCACGAAAAGCCTTGCCAGAAGCTGGAAGGGCTTCGAGATGAGGTGTGAGTCCTGTGTCACTGGACTCCCACACTGGACTTCCTTTGGGCGTGTCACACATCTGCAGAGGGGGGCCCCCCCGAAGGAAAGTTTTATGACCTCTAAGGGAGGACCATGAACTAACCCATCTACAGCTTGTGAAGCTGATTTTTTTTTTACTTTTTTCCATAGAGTCCCTTTCCTTCCTTTTCCCCTCCCTCCCTTCTTTTCTTCCTTCCTATCTTTTTTCTCGCTCTCACCCTTTCATTCTCAACCTGTTTGGTTTGGGTTTTTTTCCTGACTTAAATTTCTTTAGCCTTTCAAACCAGTCCCCACCTTGGCTTATGGCACATATAGGATAAACATGCTTTTTCCCTTGGACGGCATTCATATTCCGACACTTCAGCATCTGAACAGTCCTCAGGAGCCTGTTCTCCCTTTTCCGCACTGATGTGGTTCTCATTATCTTCTTGGCCAGGTGTCTTCACATTTTTATTCCTGCTGGGGCAGTTTTCTTCTCCCCTTTGTGCATCCAGAGAACCGAGAAGAATATATTCTGTGTCACCCAGCTGGTTATTTCATTAAGTTCTCAGGGCTTGCTCCATATCACCTGAATAAAAATATTTTCTGTGGCTAGAATGCAAGCTAGTATAAAGTATGTATAGAGGGTGTAGAAGTGAAGTTTCCAATGGAAAGGGATTCTAACTGGGGGTCATAAAGCATGATGCAAAACATCTTAACTGTGTCATTAGTACCACAACTTTGTCATTGATCCTTGGTTTGTTACTGACGCATTCATAAATACCTGCTTGGTCCACAGCCATCCCCTACACAGAGAATCTCAAGATGCTAAACTTCAAATCGTCTTCAGAAAAGAATGGGCAGCATCCATTTGGAATAGATGGTGTATTAGTTAGGGTAATAAAGGCTAAGCTTCTGTAACAAAAAGACATCCCTCCAATACAATGGCTTAAATAAGATTTGGTTTTGGAGTTCCCGTCGTGGCGCAGTGGTTAACGAATCCGACTAGGAACCATGAGGTTGCGGGTTCGGTCCCTGCCCTTGCTCAGTGGGTTAAGGATCTGGCGTTGCCGTGAGCTGTGGTGTAGGTTACAGATGTGGCTTGGATCCTGCGTTGCTGTGGCTCTGGTGTAGGCCGGTGGCTACAGCTCCGATTCGACCCCTAGCCTGGGAACCTCCATATGCCGCGGGAGCGGCCCAAGAAATAGCAACAACAACAACAACAACAACAAAAAGACAAAAAAAAAAAATAAGATTTGGTTTTATTTCTGTCTCATGGAAATAGGGGGAGGGCAGCTCTGCTCCACAAAACCATTTGAGGGACTTAGATTCATTTCATCTTGCTGCTGTGCCATCCTTAAAATGTCTTTTTTTGTCTAAATGATTGAAACTGAGCTATTTCTTTGCCTGATTTTAAACTCTTGAGAAAGGGAAAGAGAGGAAATAGAAGGCAAACAATTTCCCCTGAGATACGGGAGGTGGAAATTGTTCACATAATTAAAGTTTAAGTTTCATTGGTGAAAATAGAGCTGTTCTTAACTGCAAGGGAGCCTGGGAAATTTAGCCTCCAGCTGGGAAGAAAAGGAGACGTTTAAAGAGACAAACAGTGCTCTGTAATAGGCACTCCGAGGTATCAAATATGGAACCAATTCCGATTATCATCCATTTTTTAAGACACTATAGTAGGATGATTAACTGCTGTAGCTCTGGGGACAGAAAGCCATGAGTTCTGGCTTGGGCTCTACCACTTACTAGCTGTGGGGCCATAAGCAGGTTTCTTAACTTTCTTAAAACCTCAGTTTCCTCAGCTGTAAAATGGGAAACATAATAGAACCTGTGTCAATGATTGTATGAAATATACAAGTGCTCACATGAGGAGTGGTCAGTAGATGTTTCCTCCACTTCGTTTCCTGAAGGGAGGAATTGACCTCTTGTTAAGAATGACATCCAGGCCAATGGGAGGTCATCAATAAAGAGCTTCTTTGTTTCAGCAAGACTGGTAAACAAGAGTCTACGTTATAGAAGGCACTGAGAGAGAAGCTACTAATTATCAGCTAGTTCTGCACTTCAAATGACATGGATATAGCACTAGTCCTTTTCTCATGGAATTTGGGGGGATAAATAAGACATGTTTTTCAAGAACATACTGGCACTCATATGTGTTAACTCTTAATATTATGCAAGGTAAATGCTAAGTATTGTTACAAGCAATGCTATGAAATACAAAGGAAGGAAAAATTAATTCTGACTTGGAGGAACAGGGAAGGTTTCAAAGAGGTCATGGCACTTCAGTTGGACTACTAAGGATGAGTAAGATTTCAAAAATTTGAGAAGATTTTAATGGGCGATTTCATCAGAGAAAACTACATGAACAGAGCCTGGAGGTGAGCTGTGGTGTGGCATATTCAAGGACAGAATGTCTAGGTCACAGATGCTGGAAATGAGAATGAGAGGAGCTGCGGAGGATAATATAATGGGAGATCAGATAGTGAACACCATGCCTGTGATTTTAGACTTCACTCATGAAGCAGTGGAGAGGTTTCTAAGGAAGAGACTTTCATACGCTGAGCTGTGTAGTAGGTTGATTACCTCTAGGAGCAGCATACAGGGTAGATGAGAGTGGAGACAGATGAGTGAAATGAGAGGCTGGGAATCCAGACAGGTGACCACTGCAATCGTCCAGGAAAAGGATAATAAGGTCTTAATCTGGGCGCTACCACTGATAATGGAAAGTAAAGGATAGAACAGCGTCATTGAAGAGGTAGAGTCAGTAGGTCTTTAAGATTGGAACAATAAGAGAAGTGAAGGAGAGAAGAGTTTAAAACTCATACGATTTCTAATCTGAGTACTGTCACCCAAGAAAGATGTACAATAACTTCAATGGACATGCTAAAACTAACACCTACTAGAATATTGCTATTAAGATTCCCAATATAGATGACCTGAGGCAATGGTATTTCTTGCATGACAGTGCTGTAATAAGTTTGAGGGGGGAGGAAAGCATAAATTCCCAATGTGAACACCCACTTATATTCAAAAGTTAGACTGACAAGATCTTCAAATGTCACCAGAGAATAACATTCACTTTAAGAAAGATAATATGAGGATGACGTCTGCTCCCATTTTAATGGCGTACCTGGTATCGGACTACCCCACCTGCTGAGAACAGCTGTCAAGCTAGATAAAATACAAACAAAACAAAACAAACAAACAAACAAAAAAACTGTTTGAAGCTGTAAGAGAGTACTCAAGAAAAAGGAGACTTGAGAGGCTCAGATCCCGGGGAGAGGAAAAGTGAACTGAGGAGAGCACAACACTCTATCCTGGCTGCCCCTCGAGGTATTTGCTGATTCCTAAGACATATATATGCAGGGTGAAATTTGTGAAACTATACCCAAAGTACCTGCTAGTTAGAGATTTTGACATTTTCACATCTACTAGGAAGACAAAACTGGAGCGCAGAACCTACAAAAAGGAGCTTCTAATGATTTTTAAGCCTGAAAGTGATACACCTTAAAAGTAAAGGCAAATGAGAAATAGCCAATCCTCAACTGGATCAAGGTGACTTTTTAATATGCTATATGCTTGCCAGAAGAAAATTAACACCCAAGTTCAGGAAGATAACACTATCCAGATTCTCTATAATTTTTCGTAATCAATGTCCATGATCTTGCATAAAAGACCTAACAGGCAATTTCATGAAAATAAGGAACAAGGCGAGGATGGCCACTGTCTCTTCTAGTCAACACTGTACCAGGGTCATTAGCCAGGGCAAGTGGACAAGAGAAATCAAAGGTATAAGAATGAGTAAAGATGAAGTAAAATGATCTTTATTTGGTGCTGAAATACTAGCAAACCCCAGAGAATCAATGATGAAACTAACTCAAACAATAAAATGATTCCATAATGTAGCAGGATATAAAATCAACATTACAAATCAACAGATTTCATATACACAAACAATATAAAGTTAGAAGGTATAATAGTAGAGAAAACTTCATTTACAATAGCATTAATAAGGCTAAAATGCTTAATAATAAACTTAATAAGAAATGTGTAAAACCTATACATACAAAAGATATTTTACTTGGAGTTTCTGTCGTGGCTCAGGGGAAACAAATCTGACTAGGAACCATGAGGATGCAGGTTCGATCCCTGGCCTTGCTCAGTGGGTTAAGATCTGGCATTGCCGTGAGCTGTGGTGTAGGCCAGCAGCTTTAGCTCCAATTAGACCACTGGCCTGGGAATATCCATATGCCTCAGGTACAGTCCTAAAAAAAATTTAAAAAAGAAAAGACTCTTTTAATAAATTCCTGAACTGTTTGAAAGACTAAAAAGTAGATGTGAACAAATAGACATTTTCTTTTCTTGGATAGGATAACTCAGCTTTATACAGATGTGAGTTTTCCCTAAGTTAATTTACTCATGCAATGCATCCTAATAAAAATACCCACAAGCTATTTTATGGGGGTTAAGCTGGTACCAAAGTTTATATGGAAAAACAAACATGCAGGAATAGCCAGGGAATACTGAAAATAAATATTTATGAGGGGGAACTAGCAGACACTAAAACATACTATAAAGTCTCTATAATTAAAACAGTGTGGTACTGGCATATGGCCAATAGGATAGAATAGAAAATTCAGAAATAAATTCAAAAACATATGAAAATTTAATACATGATAAGGATGTTATTTGAAACCACTGGAGTAAAGATGGATTTTAAAATAAATAATGTTGGACAACCGAGTAGCCATTTGGAAGAAGATAAAATTAAATCCACATCTCACATTATGTATGAGAATAAACTCCAAATGGTCTACAGATATAAAGGAAAAGAAATGAGACTATAAAGTTCTAGATGTTTATATGGGTCAATTCTTCTTTAGACATAATGTAAGAGAGGCTTCCTAACAATGACCCAAGCTCCAGAGGTATTACAAAGAAGAGATGGAAAATAAATTTTGACTAATAATAATTTAAAGGTTTTGCATCACAAAACAAACAAAATACAATTTTTAAAAATCCAAAAGACAACTGAAAAACTGGTAGAAAGCATTTCCTCAATATATTTAAAAAATGCTTAAAATATAAATAAAAGTTTTGATATTTCACAATCCATTACAGATTGAATTTATGAATTCTCACACTGCTTTTAAGATGGGTGATCAGTATATTATATGATACTTTCATATGGAGAAAAGGGGGCAGAAATATTAGAAAATCAGCCCAAGTCGCATGTAATTTCTATCTGCAGCCCTACTTTTCCCCAACTTAACCCTTCTCTCCATGTTCACATCCTTCCCACAGGGCACCCACTCTCAAACCCCAAGCCTTTTTGTTCCTCTTTCCCTTACACCAGGAACAACCTCCCTCCTTCTGATGATTTCAGTACAACTCCTGGCCACCTCACCCTGTCCCTGAAATCACAGTTCAAACCCCACCTCCCTCAGACAGCTGCCCAATCCTGACCCTATTACGCGCCATGTTAAATGTTGGCTGCAAATTGACTGTCTATCTCCTGAACATCTTCATCTTGTGTTGACATGAAGCTTTCATGGCTTTCCTCCCCAACTATACGCCTCCCTGTGGCAGCTTCTATGGGAAGAAAACTCTTTGGAATTAGGAGAACAGAAATCTTAGCTGAATAAGCGGTAGCCTTAAAAGCCACACTTGATTGAGTAAGCCATTTCTTTTTGCTCTTAGTTAACTATGGCATATCTGATAATGACTGAATGGACTACTAAGATCTAAGCTCTTTTGAGGGAGACAGTACACATTCAGGCTGTGGAAGATATGGGTTGAAGTTTCGGGGTTTTGTTTGTTTTTGCTTTCTATGGCTGCGCCCACTGCTTATGGAAGTTCCCAGGGTAGGGATTGAATCAGAGCTGCAGCTGCTGGCCTATACCACGGCCACAGCAACATCAGATCCAAGCCTCATCTGAAACCTACACTGCAGCTCACGGCAACCCCGGATCCTTAACCCACTGAGGGATGCCAGGGATCAAACTACATCCTCCTGGATACTAGTGGGGTTCATAACCCACTGAGTCACAACGAGAACTCCCGGGATTGAAGTTTTGCCAGGCTAGGGTTCCCAGATCACCAGCTTAATTTCCTGCTGTTCAGAGAGAGCTTCTGGACAAGTGGGGCTTAATTTAAGCCTCAGGGCCTGCTGCTGCCCCTGTCTCCTCACTCACAGCTCCTGGAATCACAGGGCAGGGGTAGGTGGAAGGTAACCAGAAAGACAGCGATTCCCCCTCCCTCACCAGAGCCTTGTCTTGCCAGCACTCCCTCTCTTCCACCATCTACCCAGTGATGCCTCCTTAGAAAAAGCTGGAAGGTGCTCTCTCTAGCACCTTTTAATTTTACACTTTAACATCATTCTGCCGGGTGTTCAGAGCATCCATCCACATTCTCCATGAAAGCAAACAGCAGGGAGGGAAGAAACTGAATTAGGGCTGCTCTTGCAGAGGGGCGAATTTTGAAAATATCCAGCAGTGTTAGTTATACATTTTGTTTTGTTCAACCCCAAACTCAAGATTTCCTTTTGTGTATGAGTATGTGCCTATGAAGTTATTAAGTAATTTTGTAGTTTATTAAGTAATTTTTAAATTCATTCTAATTAGAAAATATTCAAGCAAATAGAAATACATATACAAAGCAAAACAGAAAATTCATCCTTTATCTACTACCTTTCCCTCCATCCTAGTCCCATTTCCATTTCCTTACTAAATCTAAATTCCTGGTGCCAAGTGGAAGCCTAGCTTTATTGTTTTCCAAACGGCAAGTGGACTACCTCAGCACTATTTACTAAATGGACATACTTTCTCTCTTCATGTGAAGATTTGAAAAATTCCAGTGTACACATGCATGCTTTCTACTCTGCTCCTTTGACCTAGCCTTGCTAAACAAATACCCATTGATTTAATTACTATATCTTTATGATATGTTGATAGCTAATAGGAAAAGATTGCTTTTTTCTAATTTCTCAAAAATTGTTCATTTCCTTCAAATTTTCTCTTCTAACTTTTAAAAATCATCCTACTAAGCCTCATAAAAAACATCCTGATGGAAATTTCATTGGAATGACACTGAATTTTCAGATTAATTTGGGGGCAGCATTGTCATTTTTACAAGTGACTTTTCCTATTCAGGAACATGGTACATTTTTGTATACTTAAGTTTTTTTCAATGTATTTCAGTAAAATTTTATCATCTTCTTTTTAGAAATCTTGCATAGATGGGGTTGTACTTATACTTAGTATTCATTTCATGTTTCAAGTTGGTATTTTGAATTGGATATTTCCCCCCAGTACAATAGAATATAAAGGCACAAGTGATGTTTACACATTGATTACTCTCTGCTCATTTTCTTGACCTTATTTGATTCACTTGCATCTTTTTTCTTTTTCTTTTTAGGGCTGCAGGGCAGCATAGGGAGGGTCCCAGGCTAGGGATCGAAATCGAATCAGAGCTACAGCTGCTGGCCTACGGCCACAGCCACAGCAACACCAGATCTGAGCCACATCTTCAACCCACACCACAGCTTGCGACAATGCTGATCCCTTAACTCACTGAGCGGGGCCAGGGATCAAACTCACATCCTCATGGATACTAGTCCGGTTTGTTACCACTGAGCCACCATGGGAACCCCTCACTTGCATTTTAAAGTAGATGTGTATTAGTTTGCTAAGTCTGCCAGCACAACGAATACCACAGAATGGGTAGTTTAAACAGAGATTAATTTTCTCACAGTCCTGGAAACCAGGTATCTGAGATAAAGATGTTCAACAGGCTTGGTTATTTGAGGCCTCTCTCCTTGGCTTGCATAGAGCTGCCTTCCCCACTGTGTTCTCACGTGGGCACACCTTCCTCTGCACATATTTCAGTGACTCCACGTGTCTAAATTTCCTGTTCTTACAAGGATACCAGTCATATTAGATTAGGGCCCACCCTAAGAACCTCATTTTAACTTACCTCTTTAAAGGCCTTATCTCCAAATATAATTATGTACATCCTGGGGATTAGAACTTAAACATATATATTCAAGGGAGGGGCACAAATCAGCCCATAATAACAATCATATCTGCCAATAATGACAATTTTATTTCTTCCTCGTGTTCTATCCTTACTTCTAATTTCTTTTTCTTGTCTTACTACATTGGTAAACTCTCTAATACAGTGTTGAATTCTATGGTAATAATGGACATCTTTTTCTTTTTTCCAATTTTAATAGGAATACTTCCAATGTTTCAGTGTTCAGTGTCATGTTAGCTCTTGTTTTCTGGTAGATAATCTTTGTTAGGTTGATCAACTTCCTAGCTAAAGGTTTGGTGGGGTTTTGGTTGGTTGGTTGATTGTTGTTTCATTTATTGCTTTTATTTTGTTTGCTAGAACTGGTATTTGGTCCTAGCTGAGTTTCACTTTTCCCCCTACCTCGCCCTGATTTCAATTAAGCTTTTAAAAAATTTCAAACACCAACAGGAGCTACAAGGAGGAGATTTGGGGTGACATTAAGGTCTTTTTCTCAGTCTATTTTTTAAAGTTTTATCCTCAACAAATAATTACATTTGTGAATGACACGGAATTTATTCCAAAGATGTATTTTATAAATGCAATGTTTTATACAACCTGAAATTTTGACAGTAGCACTGCAGAGTGAAAACCATACCTCAAATATTCTTTAATCCACAAAATATAAAACATTCCTTTATACTCTCCCTGCCTCAATCTTCATCATGCCCCCTCATTCACCCTTTGTCTTTTGGCTTCTCTAAAAGACAAATAGAAAGTCTTATAGTTAATATAAGATTATCTTGCCACATAAAAGTAAGAAAGCCCAAAGAGGAAACTATGCTATTCAACCCTTCAGCAGTCGTTACTGAGTACCCAGTGATAATGCTAAGAGCTTCCACTGGTGCCTCTCAGTTCCAGTGTTTTTCAGAGTGCCAGGGAACTAACAATGAGTAAGACACAAAGGGCTAACAGTCCAGTTTTAGAATCAATTGGCTAATGCAGGTTTGTTATATTTTTCCTTTGATTCTGTTTAATTTGTTGGCAGTGCTTGGGTAGGCCCGATAGCACTTAATTGCAAATAATTCTGGAGCTTCTTGGCAATGCAAAACTAATTGAAATGAGAGAAAAGCAAGTGTACTTATATGATGAATAATATTAAGACCCAGGGGGCATTTAGAAGATGGAAAAAAGGAGTGGGTTAATTTTGAACCATTTTCAATTTCCATACCAGTCATTACCCACATTAGTGGATTTATTATGTTCTTTTTCTTTCCCTAATAAGAGCCTTGTAAAATTCAGCACATCATCAGGCAACCTAATAATTACTGTATTTAGGGACAAATGTTAGATCTTAGACAGAAACTATTTATTAGGTCCCACTGCCTAAAGTTTGACTGAATGGTCATTTTTTCTGCTTCCTCATTAATAATCATAATAAGTAAACTGCAAGAAAGAGGAGGAAAGAACTCAGCAAATCAAAACTTAGAAAACTGGAAAGGTCAGTGCAATAAAGCATCCTGCCATTACTCACAGACTGTGTGAGATATTAGAGTTACGATTCTTAATTTTCATGACCAAAATTCTAAGGGGAACGAAAATGGCACCAAATGAATCCATTCAATTAATGTGGAAGCCCAGATGGAAAAAGAGCAAAATAAATAATTCCCTGAATCTGCCTTTTATCAACTCAAATCCAAAATTGTAGGCCTCCCTGGAGCCCAAGAACCACAAAACAAAAGCTTAATGTGACTGGTAATTTAAGTGTTTGCTAACCTTTTGTCCTTTAAGCTCTCTGGAACAACCAGAAAAACATTACGTGATGAAGTTGCGCTGGTTGAGTGTGCGCTGGGTAATGGCATCAATCTTCCAAAATTCCCGATCCAGGATCTGAAATACAGAAACAACTCCACCCTGACGATTTTTTTTTTTTTTTAAAGAAAGCTCTTTTGTTTCTTTGGATTGCACTCAAAGATTTTTCTTGCTGACTTTCCAAAAGCGCATTATTCATTTAGTAAGCTTACCCCTTGCTTCATCACAAAAGATGCTATAGATACCTAAGCTCTCACGCAACACAATTACACGTCAAGGAACTATTTTGGAGCTACCACATAATTTTTTGGTTACCCGTTGTTTGGCTTTCAATTTGAAAATGCCTTCTACACAGACAAACATAAAAGTCTGCTCTAAAAGATTTTGCATTTTTTTTTTCCTGCCTTTCTGGTTTCTTATCCAAATGTGAAACCAATAGCTTTGTTCCCATTATAGCTTTCTTTCCTCCTCCTAAAATCTGGGCATTTTGAGTGGGTGTTTAAAGACACCTTCCAGTATTCCCTAAGGCTAAAGCAACAAAAACTCACTCTCTGTTTTTGAAAAGTTAGAACAGTTGGAAACTTTTGAACAACCACTTAGTGCCAATGCTGCCCTTGATCTTCTTCTTACAGTACATGGGGTTTACACTTTGTGAGCCAGATTCAATCCCCATGGACCTCTGCTAGAGAACTCAGGAAGACATCTCCCCACATGTCTGCAGGGAGTATTTTCCGGCCAGAATGCATAAACCATTGAGACCATCTCCCATGGAGTCTGCTGAGAGAAAGATAATCCATTACCCTCCAGGCATTTGGCTGGGGTGAGAAGGATGGGGGAGCCCCGTCTCCAGTGATGCTAATGGGAGGTACATTTGAAAAATCTCTCAAAAGCCAGATCCTGGAATACAGTTCTTTCTCCCCACAGGTTTTGCATTTCTCAGAAAGCAACATTAGGAGAGACACAGAACCAGAATGTAAATCATAACATTTAAGACAATCTATAAATCAAAAGAAGGGATAAATATATTCTATTTGCATAGCCTCTCTGAAGAGTTGCATTAACCAAATCGAGACACGTGCCCTGGTTTCAGAAAGCTTCCTCACATCGGCCCAATAAAATCAGCATCTCTGAGAGACCTTCAACCTGAACACTTCAAAGTGACACATGGCATTGCTTTTATTGTTACCACAGCATCTGACGTTGAAAGTCAATGAAAACCAGGACCAGAGAGGGTTAAATGCTTTCATAGAAACAAAATGCCATTTGCTGACGCTGAGTGCCAGCACATCATTAAGGGAAAGATAGGAGTGAGGACTTCTTAAGAGCTGACATTAAAAATTGAAATCCATTCTGTAAAAGACAGGCCTTGTGTATTTTTTAAAGCCCAAAGCCATAGCAGCTAAAGGGTAATAAAAATCACATATAAGAACATTATGGTGGTTAAATTATTCCCAAGAACCCTTGATCCGGGATTTGGTATATATTCTATAAATTTGGAGTATATATCTCTATGAAAACTCCACCCAAAGCTATGGAACATTTCAAATCTCAGAGTGGGGAAACCCAACAATCTGGTAGAAAAATGGGCAAGTCATCTGCAAGCATGCTGTTCACAGAAAATGCAGTTTAAGCGAAATGCAAGGATTTGAAAAAATACTTAACCATCATCAAAATTAAAGAAAATCGGAGTTCCTGTTGTGGTGCAGCAGAAACGAATCCGACTAGTATCCACAGGGACACAGGTTTGATCCCTGGCCTCACTCAGTGGTTAAGGATCTGGTGTTGCTGTGAGCTGTGGTGTAGGTTAAAGACACGGCTCGGATCCTGTGTTCCTATGGCTGTGGTGTAGGCCTGCAGCTGTAGCTCCGATGTGACCCCTAGCCTGGGAACTTCTATATGCTGCAGGTATGGCCCTAAAAAGAAAAAAAAAGAAAGACCATCAAGTCAGAAACAAAAAGTATGTTTTTCATCTGTGAGAAGAGCAATGATGAACTAGTTTGGTGACAGGAAGATGTAGGGAAAAGCCATGTTTAGTCTCTGTGAGTTAGCTGTGTATTTGGAGATTGAGGGGAAATAGAGAGTTTGGCAATATTTAGCAGGAAAAAAATGTATAAATCCTTCTAAAGGTTTACAAGTGGATATACAGCAAGTTTTTAACAATAGAAAGCAATCTAAATGTTTAGGACTGGCCACACTGGATGAAGTGCATCCATTAGTGAAATACTTGGAGCATTCTTTGGTACACCAAGGAAGATCAACAAATAGACACTGACTTGGAAAGAACTTCAATGTGTTAAGTTTGGGGGGGGGGTTACGCTCCCTTTTGTGTAAAAAAGAAAAAAAGAAACATATGCAAATGTTTATATGTTTGCATAGACATAGAAAATTCCAGAAGGAAACATAAGAAATCATTGATCATGGTTGCCCCAGGGAATGGGACAGTAATTTGTGATGGATGATATGTTTTTTGTAGAGTTTTCAAAGATTTTATCATGTCACATCACATCGTATTATTATTTATATACATTGTATATATATATATATATATGTTCAAGGAGAAATGCAGACATGTTCAGAATGGGATGAAGGTGGAATTGTGAACGCTGCCCTGTTTCTCTTGTTTAAGTTGCTGGAAAGCAATATGGGCCCCCCCGCATGGACAGCTTAGAATGGAGGGAGCCTTGTCCTCTCAGCAGCCGCCAGAAGACAAGCTCAGTCATGCGTATATGGTACTCCTGGAAGTCCTTCATAGCAGAAATTGTCCTACACCTCTTTTCCTTTTTTTTTTTTAACTACAGTTACTGTGCTGTACATTGCATCCTCAGGACTTACACATCTTTTTTTTTTAATTTAATTTTACTGGAATATAGTTGACTGGAATATATGTTGTGTTAGTTTTGGGGAGTGAGAACCCAGGACTTAGATATCTTGTAACTGCAGGTTTGCACCTCTGACCACTTTCATCCATTTTACTCACCCCTACAGCCACCTCTGGCAAAACCAATCTGTTCTCTGTATCTGTGAGCATGGTTTTTGTTCTTTTTAGATTCCACATATGAATGAGATCATTTATTTGTCTTTCTCTGTCTGATCTCACTTTTAATTGATGCCCTGGGCGTAAAGAAATGATTCCCATATTTAGAACTCCGTCTAAAGCAGTAAGTACATCGATTCGGACAAAGTAAATGTTTTACCAGCTATTGGTTCCCATTGAAAGTATGCATTTTGACAGACATTTTTGACCCAACAAATGCTTACTTTGCAGGCAGTATTTCCATGAGTTTCAACAAATATTCGCAAATGTTTGTTGCCTTTAGTTAACTTAAGTCAGTTCTATAAATTTAACTTGGAAGTATATGACATAGTGTCAAAAGAGGAAGAGGGATTGACAAGTAATAAACAGTGGTGGTACAGATTTTCATTTTTAAGTAAGCATTTGATGAAACACTGGATTATCACTTTCCATTGAAAAATCTATTGTCAGTGTTATAGCAAGAAATGACCTGCTCATCCAAACACCAATCACTGACAAACTTTGCCATCTCTCCTGTATGAACTGCATTTGGAAATACTAAAAAGGAAGTAAAAGGCTAAAAGCCAACAGAGCTATCACAAAACCATGAAAGAGTCAAGGTACATCTCATATTTGCTCGTGAAATTAACAGAGAAAGGAATGAGAAATGACAATGAAGGGAAGCAATTGAAAAGCATCAAAAATCTCTTCTAGAGGCACTCAATTTCAGGAAAAGACTCCCGGAGAAGCCACTCAGATGCACAATGCAGGGAGGGGTGTCTGGCTACAGATTTGCAACCCCATAGATGGCCAAGGTGGATTCCATGTCTATTTTTCCTTCCTCACGACTCAAGCTCTGAGCTTCCAAATTGGAGGAGGGCTGTTCTTCCATTGTGGATATAAGTCGGCCAGTTTTACCAGGAGTGGTCCTGGGTCACTCCTGCAGTTTCTAATGTCATCCTGTCCCCTTTCACTATCAAAAGCGTCCTAGTTCGGATACATTATATAATCACCTAATATAAGCGGATTGAAGTGGGAAATGAAGAAGAGGGCCCCTTGGGTTATGATTGCTGCACTGGAAACTTTTCTGAACACCTTCTCACATTCAAAGTAATTGATGAGGGTTTTGTTTTTGGTCTTTTTGTCTTTTTAGGGCCACGCCCACGGCATATGGAGGTTCCCAGGCTAGAGGTCTAATCAGAGCTACAGCTGCCCACCTACACCACAGCCACAGCAACGCCAGATCTGAGCCACATGTTCGACCTACACCACAGCTCACGGCAATGCCAGATCCTTAACCCACCGAGCGAGGCCAGGGATGGAACCTGCAACCTTATGGTTCCTAGTCAGATTCATTTCTGCTTTGCCACGACGGGAACTCCTGATGAGATTTTTTAAAAATTTCTTGGAAATCAATTGGATTTCTCTGTAGATACTACTCTACATGGCTCAGAAAAGAGAAAAGGATTCTTCTCTGTTATTTACCTAAAGTATTTTGTCTGTAGGATGTAAAACACATCATAGTATATTTTAAGTCTTATCATTTACTCTGTAGGGTAGGTAAACTTCTAAGATAGCTTGCAATAACCCCCACCTCCTGGAATTATTCTCTATATAATCCCATCCCGTTAGTGTTCTAATAAAAATCCCCTCTCCTTGGCTGGACCAAATGACTTGCTTCTAACCAATAGACTATGAGAAAGATTATGGGGGGGGGGTCACTTTGTGATTAGGTTACAAAAGATATGATTTCCCCCTTATTAACTCACATACGAACTTGCTGGTTTTGATGAAGCAAACTGCACCTTGAAGAGGTACATGTGGCAAGAGATAAGGGGAGGCTTCCAGCCAACAACCAGTTAGAAACTAAAATTTTCAGTCCAACAACTTTAAGGATCTGGATTCTGCCAACAACTATCTAACTGAGCTTGGGGAGCTTGACTCTTCCTCATGCAAGCTTTCAGATGAGACCCCACCCCTGGCTGATACCTTGATTGAAGCCTTGTGAGGAGTCTTTGAAGCAGAGGATGCAGCTAGACTGTGCCAGATTCTGGGTGCACAGCAATGGTTAGATAAGAAGTCATTTTAAGCTGCTAAATTTGGAGGTAATTTGTTACCTACATAGATAACTATTAGATTCTGTGTGATGCTGGTAAAACCACTTAACACACCTCCACGCCTCAGCTTTTCTCTTCTGCCTGGTGCAGAGTAAGGCTGAATGTACCAATGTTTGTGACCTAAATGAAAAGGATACATGGGTTGGACTAGAAAATCTATAAAATCCCCCCGAGGCAAACACTTGGCAATGTCTTGTTTCAAAAGTGACAATCCTTGCTGACAGATTTTTTTTTTAAATAGGTGTCGCACTACTTTTCCTTCGATGCTCCATTTTTCAGTGTGCTTTATACTGCCTTATATTTTCATTTGCTTTTAAAAAGATCCTCAAAACAGAGGCCTCTTGTTTGAAAGGTTGCCTCACCAGCTTTTTTTTTTTGTTTTAAAAATATTCCAACCTGTGCGTGTCTGCGCAGCCTGGCTAAGGATCACTGCAAACCTTTGATGGAGACGGTCATGCGTCCTGCAACTTTCAAGCAGAGATGTGTGTGTTTTACGATCACTGTCTCACCTGGCTCCAGAGCAACACCTGCCTCTCATTTAGGATGCACGGCGACTGCAGCCTGGCCAGAGTGTTCAACACATTTCGTTTCACCTTCCTCTGAATTCACGGGTAGAACCTTTTTATAAATCTTCCAGATCATTTCCAAGAAGCTCTGGTACTAAAATACCACAGGTCTGTGCTAACGCTGCTTCCATGAGGATTAAACTTTGCTTCGTTGTGGGTAAAAATGGTGTTTTACAGGCTGGAAACAATGTCTTTGATGCTAAAATCATTCCCAGGGTGAACTCCAAAAATCTTTTTGGAGGAGACACTTTAAAACTCTTTTACCAAAAAGTCTTTGAACAATTTTAAAATTTATTTTATTTTGGAGGCAGTTATTTAAACTGTGAAAGAAATGCACTACCATCCAGTGCCACGTTGCACATATACACACACAGGTCCACACACGCAGCTCCAAAGAGTCAACCAATTATGTCACTGTCACAACGTGCCTGGGCTCAGCAGTACAGAGGTAAAATATTCAGACTTGGGGTGTGTTTTCTTTTATTCGTACGTGGATATTCTTTCTGGCTTTATCTGATGAGTCGTTGACCCATCATATTATTCTTATGATGGAGAGTTCCTGTCGTGGCTCAGTGGTTAACAAACCTGACTAGTATCCATGAGGACGTGGATTCAATCCCTGGGCTTGCTCAGTGGGTTGGGGATCCCGAGTTGCTGAGGCTGTGGTGTAGGCCAGTGGCTTGACTCCTAGCCTGGGAATTTCCATATGCCATGGGTGCGGCCCTAAAAAGACAAAAGACCAAAAAAAAATTGTTCTTATGGTGGTTTTCTATGAAACGGCCTGATTTTGGTTTAAATAAGTAAACAAAAACACTGCCTAGAAAGGTCTCCCTTCTTGAAGAGAACAGTGGGAGAAACAATATGAAATTTGTGGAGTTCCCGTCATGGTGCAATGGAAACAGATCCGACTAGGAACCATGAGGTTGTGGGTTCGATCCCTGGGCTCGCTCAGTGGGTTAAGGATCCAGCACTGCCATGAGCTGTGGTGTTGGTTGAAGACACAGCTCAGATCCCACGTGGCTGTGGCTGTGACTCTGGTGCAGGCTGACAGCTGCAGCTCTGATTTGACCCCTTAGCCTGGGAACCTCCATATGCCACAGGTGCAGCCCTAAAAAGACAAAAAAAAAAAAAAAGACATTCGGGTACCTGAAAAGAGATTGTAGGTTATAACTTCCATTTTCTAGAATCAATGATGTCTCTAGAATATCTTTTATCTTTTGGGAGAATTTAAAGGATTCCTCTTACCCCCACTGCAGGATATTGCTTGTCCCCTAAGTGTGGATTAATATGTTAGCCATGCACTGTTTCCACAGAAGCCTTGTGAGGTGGCAATGTCCAAAGTCGAATAAATAAGTGTATCTAGTGCCGATGCAGTAAGTCCACCATCCTAACTAATGAAAAGGTTCAGAGCAGGTGTGCTCTGGACATGCACAAGCATTTCACTGTCACAATGCCAACTGTTTCTGGGCAGAGTCAACGAAAAGAAGTTGTTAGGAAGGAAAGGTTATTAATGCCAGTGCCTGCGATTTCTGCAAGCTGGTTTGGTTTGTGTTTTTTTTTTTGTTTTTTTTAGTGTAGTTTAAAAAATGGGATTTCACATTGTAAAGCATCTTTCAGGTAAATTTAATTCAATCACCTTATGGTCGGAATTGAGAAAACCAGGATCACCAGTGGGTGTGTACTTGAACTAAATCTACATCTAGTGGAAGATTCAAGACTGGCTCATAAAGGAGGCTACTGCAAGGGTGAGTGAATGACCCTGAATAATTAATCAGGAATTAATGAAGATCCAAAGCTGAAAGATGGCAGAAACACAAAACCTCTAAATTTATAGTTTATATTAAAAAATAGTTTATTAAATATTTATTAAATTTAATAATAATTTAATAAGTTATTAAAATTTAAATACATTTAAATTTTATTTTAAAATATTAAATTTAAAATGATTAAACCTAGTAATTTATTAAATATAAAATATTTTTATTACAAAAATATTTGTGGAGTTCCTGTTGTGGTTTAGCAGGTTAAGAACCCGACTAGTATCCATGAGGATGTGAGTTTGATCCCTAGCCTCACTCACTAGATTAAGAATATGGCATTGCCACAAACTGCAGCATAGGTCACAGATACAGCTTGGATTCTGAGTTGCTGTGGCTGTGGTGAGGCCAGTGGCTACAGCTCTGATTCAACCCTTAGCCTGGGAACTTCCACATGCCTCAGGTGTGACCCAAAAAAGACCCCCCCCAAAAAAAGACATAAAAATATATTTGTGAAGAAGCATATTAGAATGATGTATTATATATGATGCTGGAGGGAGAGGTTCAGGTACCCCTGGCTGTTGGCAACAGAGAAAATCTCTCCCAATGCTTTATTAGCATCCATCCTACTTAACAGATAATATGAGATCCCACAGCTGAAAAAAAAAATGAAAACTGAGAGTGAATTTATTGCCATAACTAGGGAAGATTTTTCCATTAACTTATGAACAGCATGAAGCTGGACCGAAAACACTAATCCTTTAAAGCCCAGAAAGTTTGCTAGCAACACAGGACCAACCTGCCAGAGGAGAAAAAAAAAAAAAAAAAAGGTAGAAATCGGCTTTATTGCCTCCCTTGGGGTCTGATTCCTGGCTCAGAGACTAAGAGACTAACCAAAACACTAGAAAACTAAAATTACAATAGCGCGAATAAAGTTGATGGTAATATGATCAAGAGTAAAAACGATGCTTTAGGACAACAAATCACTGAGGTGAAGAAATCCCTTGAAGGATCAGGAGAAAGGACAAAATAATGACACCAATGCGAAGTGATTGTTACAGAGGCACAAATAAGATTCATCCTATAGGAGTTCCTGTTGTGGCGCAGTGGTTAACAAATCCGACTAGGAACCATGAGGTTGCAGGTTCGATCCCTGGCCTTGCTCAGTGGGTTAAGGATCCGGCGTTGCCATGAGCTGTGGTGGCATTGCTGTGGCTCTGGCATAGGCCGGCAGCTACAGCTCTGATTAGACCCCTAGCCTGAGAATCTCCATATGCTGTGGGTATGGCCCTGAAAAAGACAAAAAGACAAAAAAAAAAAAAGATTCAAGGTATAAAGCACAGGGATTCCAACCTACAGGGTTCAGAAAAGCTCAAGGTAAAACTGCCACAGACTTGATGCCAAAGTTATGACTGAAAGGGCATTAATACTTATGAACTTACTGATTTTAATAGTTATAATTATTTAGTTTTGAGGTGTTTTAAAAATAAGATTAACCAATGAGGAGAAAGTAAACATTAAATAAATCAAAATAGAAACATGAAACTAGGTCATATGTATCAGCTATAACAATAACTATGAATGGCTTAATAAAACTTCTTTTTTAAAGACATTATTTTCGAGGTGGATTCAGAAACCTAAAGGCAGTTATAGGCTGCTAATAAAGGAGATGCCTAAACCAAATAGACACAAAAAGTTAAATTATAGGCCATTAAGAGAGTGTGCTCATGGCGCAAATATAAACAAGTAGACCAGGGAACAGGACAGAGAACCTAGATGTTTAATATCATCAGCTATCAGGAAAACTCAAGTTGAAACCACGAGATACCACAGAAAAGCCACTGGAATGGCTGGAAGTAAAAAGTCTGACAATACCTGGTGCTAGGAAGCAACCAAAGCTCTAATCCACTACTGCTGGGAGTGACATTGGTACGACCACTTTGCAACATGATTTGGCACCATCCATGCAGCCTGAACACCGGCATAGCCAATTATCCAGCATGCCAGTCCCGTTCAGCAAACTGAAACGTACACGTGGGCACACCAAAGACGAGTACAGCAATGTTCCCAGCAGAATGGGGCCGTGGCCGAAAGCTGGAGACATGATCGTAAACTGGGTAACTGGTGGCGCAGTTAAGAATGGATTTCTATTCAGCAATCAGGATGATGGTGCCATTTCTACGTGCCCGCCCACGAATGGCATCAGAAACATGCTGAATGTGAGAAGTCAAACACGGAGCCGTACAATGGTACGATTTCATGCGTAAAAGGTACAGAAGCAGGTAAAGCTAATCTTTGGTGTTAGGTGTCAGATTATTGTTTATCTTTGGGGTGGGGCTGTGACGGTTAAGGGGCTTCGGGAACCTTTGGGGTGGGGCGCTGGCGATGTTCCCATTTCTTGATCTGCGACCTGGTTACACCAGGGAGTTACTGGGGCCAATTCATCAAGTTACACATTCTCATTTCTGTATAGAGGATATATGGCAATACACATTTTTAAAAATTTAAAAGCAAAGTATAGGCAGGTTTGCCAAGCAAATACCAACTAAAAGTAAGCCGAGGTAGCAATCCTGATATCAAAAAAGTCAATTTTGGAGTTCCCGTTGTGGCTCAGCAGTAATGAACCCAGCTAGTATCCATGAGGACGTGGGTTTGACCTCTGGCCCAGCTCGGTGAGTTAAAGGATCCAGCGTTGCCATGAGCTGAGGTGTAGGTCACAGATGTGGCTTGGATCTGGCATTGCTGCGGCTGTGGCGCAGTCCAGCAGCTGCAGCTCTGGTTCGACCCTTAGCTCAGGAACCTCCATAAGCCACAGGGGCCCTAAAAAAAAAAAAAGAACTGGACCCCAACCTCACCCTGTGCCTCCAGGGCGCTGACACGGTCTCATGTCTCTGGAAAGGCCATTTTATGGCATGCAGCATTACATGAATCAAAGAATGTCATTTTATATTGACAGAAGATCAATCCACCATAAAGGTCATGCGTTGCAAACCTCTATGCAGCTAATGCACTAGAATCAAATGATACGAAGTAAAATTTTTGAAAAAGAAATTTACCAAAACAGTATTGTCAGGTACACCACGTAGATTCCCATATAAACATGTGCCTACTAATTGATGAAGCTCGAAGCATCGTCTACAACTTGAACTCTCTCTCACAAAGGCTAAGAGCACAACTGCCACCTCTTTGGTCCGAAAACCTGTAGCCTAACACAGCTCTGCTCCAACCTATAGTTCCAACCAGCTAATTGATGGCAGGTCCAATATACACGGACCCTCTCTAGAGAAAGAGTGGCAATGTGTCCTCACTGTGCAGCGTATATTTGGGACAGGCGATGACACAGCAGACAGGAGGCTGCATCAGATGGGCCAGAGTGGGACGAGAAGGTTTCCGGGCAACTGGCAGCACTGATGCCTCCCCAAAGCCATCACTGATCTTGGTACCCGTGTGCCCACTTTGTAAAGTCTTCTGCTTTTAGACCTCGATCGTGCCCTCGGCACCAAAAATAACTATAGGGACCACTGGTTCTCAAAAGCACCTCCGGTCTTTGAATTGGCCCAGCCATTACCTGGTGTGTGAAACTGCATGGACCCAGCACTGGTTTCCTGTCTTATGTGCAGGAAAACTAGAAGCAAAGAATGCCAGCGCCTACACGTTGGGCACCTGGCCTAATTTTCTTGTGCTGTCTGCAAAAGGAAATGTGGACGGTTCCACCTACACCCACTCACAACTTTGTTTATTTTCCTTTCAAGTCTCCTTCAGGGGCCAAGACGTTGGTGAGATGAATAGTCCATTTATTGCCCTGGGTTAGGACATCACAGTCTGTCATTGCACCATGTGTTTTTATGTGTGAACTTGGATGCTATATGAACACTTAAAGTGAGGGAGACAGCGGGGGAAGGACACACACAGCCAGTGGGGATGAATGGACTCATTTCAAGACTGATTTAAAAGAGGTCCTCGCAGACCCTACCCTGGATTATCAATGGGTGGCAGCTGTAAGAAAATAAACAATTCGGGAATGAAATATGTGGAAGATAGCACCAGGACATATTAAATAAAGCTGATGCATTTAATCGGCTAGGGTGCATTTGTGACCTTCACAGCCAAAGGAGAATTTGCAAATACTGTGGCAAGCCAGAGGAGACGCTAACGGAGTGAAGGGGAGCGACTGGTATAAACGATGGGTAATGACACCCACCTGCCCGGCTGCCATCATAAGACAACAAAAAATAAAGGCAAATGCCCTAAGTGGGGAGTGGGCACAACTGCATTGCTGATCATGAGCACAGGAATACAAAAGGGTCTTATAGAGCCGTCCCACTGAGCGACCGGACTGCGAAGAAACGGAGAAAGCGTCAGGGCCCCGGAAGCAGAGGGTGAGGTTGGGCTCCACATCCCGGCAGACAGAAAATGGAGACACCAGAAAGCGGATGATGAAATGTTCTGGAGGATGAAAGACTGACCAACAGTAGCTGCCTTGCCTGAAGCCCAGGATAACCTAGGGGTGGCTTCAGCACTGGTACCCCGTCTTCCTCTGCAAGGACAAAAAATATCTTAAGTTCGGATAGATGCCCAAGAGTGGGGTTGCTGGGTCATATGGTAGTTCTGTGTATTGTTTTCTAAGGTACCTCCATACTGTTCTCCACAGTGGTTGTGCCAGCTTACATTCCCACCAACAGTGCCGGAGGGTTCCCTTTTCTCCACAGCCCCTCCAGCACTTGTTATTTGTGGACTTACTAATGATGGCCATTCTGACTGGTGTGAGATGGTATCTCATGGTAGTTTTGATTTGCATTTCTCTAATAATCAGGGATGTTGAGCATTGTTTCAAGTGCTTGTTGGCCATCTGTCTATCTTCCTTGGAGAAATGCTATTCAGGTCCTTTGCCCATTTTTCAATTGGGTTGTTGGCTTTTTTGCTGTGGAGTTGTATAAGTTGTTTGTATATTTTAGAGATTAGGCCCTTGTCAGTTGCATCATTTGAAACTATTTTCTCCCATTCTGTAACCACTCTTGGGCATATATCCAAACAAAATGCTCCTTAAAAAAGACACATGCACCCACATGTTCACTGCAACACTATTTACAAGAGCCAAGGCATGGAATCAACCCAAACGTCCACTGATAGATGACTGGAGTAGGAAGATGTGGTATATATACACAATGGAATACTACTCAGCCATAAAAAGAACAAAATAATGCCATTCGCAGCAACATGGATGGAACTAGAGACTCTCATACTAAGTGAAGTAAGTCAGAAAGAGAAAGACAAATACCGTATGATATCACATATCTGGAATCCAATATACGACACAAAGGAACCTTTCCACAGAAAAGAAAATCATGGACTTGGAGAATAGACTTGTGGTTGCCAAGGGGGAAGGGGAAGGCATGGGAGGAACAGGGAACTTGGGGTAAACAGATGCAGAATGTTGCCTTCGGGATGGATTAGCAATGGGATCCTGCTGTGTAGCACTGGGAGCTCTGTCTAGTCACTTATGATGGAGCACGTAATGTGAGAAAAAAAAATGTATACATGTAACTGGGTCACCATGCTGTACAGTAGAAATATATATATATATATATTTATATGATAAAAAAATTAAACTTCCTTCAAACTGAAAAAAAAAAAATATATATATATATATATATACATCTTAAGTTGATCTAGAAGCCAGTCAAGCAGGGACCATTTTTCTTGTCTTCATCGCCCAGAAGCTGTTGTTTCTCCTTCACTACTGATGTGTTCTTCTCCTAAGGACCTGGGACTCCTGGAATGCATGGTGTTCCTCCTTTGTTAAAATTGTTAGCAAACTCCAAACTAAGCCTATGATTCAGCCTCCCCGAAAGTCTCACAGAACTTCCTTTTCTGCAGCAAGCTTTGTGGACTCTCTCCAGCCTGGGTCTGTTTTAGGTCTCTTTCCTCTTCTCCCTTTTCCTTGTGCCTCCTGCCCATTTTTATGTTGTTTTGTATTTTATGTCGATTTCAAAAAAAAAAAAAAAAACCACCTTAACTCTTTTGACACAAAGGCCTGGTATTAATAAGTGGCTTTGGGGCGACTTTTCATAATTGTGGTCCATAACCTGTTATTTGCCTTAAAAAGGACATTTTTTTTTTAAACAAGATTGACAAATACGGAAATTGTGAAATTTGGAACTTGGAAGAGGAATCCAAATTTCTTGCTTTCGCTGTTAGTTTACACTCCTCAGCAGGTAATGAAAATATTTTAGATCTGTGGTCACCTTCGGGAGCAAGGAAAATACCAGGGAATTCATACAAATTCTACCAAAACCAATATATAATGATCCATATTTTAAAGGTTTACATAATAAAATAAATTACAACACTTCCTTAACCTGTTTATCATATTTTCAGGGCATGTTATGTTTCAGGTGGGCATATGTTTGACTCTTTATTTGGTATCTGTATATTTTACTTAAGATTGTTTTATTAGGAAAGACACACACGTTTATGTTACTATGTGAATGAATGATAAAGCAAAAGTTTTCATTCCCTTTGATCTCCTCATCTTGGACCCCAGAGGTTAGGGTTATTGGCAGTCTGACACCTGTCCTTCGGGAATTTCCTAGGTGTCCACACACACAAATGCATAAATATGTGATGTACATTTAAAACAGAAGCTTTCAAGTGTAAACGGATCAAATGAACACACCACAATCAGCTTCCCCTTTTGGTGATCTTGGTTGATATTTTCAGTATTTGCGCTCATTTGATTCAACAGCTAAAGTGGGAAAACAGACAGTGGCCACGCTAACCCAGCATCTACCCACATCATTTTGTAGACATTCCACACTGAATCCTAACTGGTGTATGTAAAATCACTTGCTGATTATCTCGTTCATGTACAGCAGGATTTTTGTTGTTGTTGTTGTTGTTGTTGTTGTTGTTGTTTGGTCTTTTTAGGGCACACTCGAGGCATATGGACATTTTCAGGCTGGGGGGTCGAATCAGAGCTGTAGGTGCCGGCCTACGCCCCAGCCACAGCAACGCAGGATCCGAGCCGCACCTGCAACCTACACCACACCTCACCGCAATGCTGGATCCTTAACCCACTGGGCAAGGCCAGGAATCGAACCTGCATCCCCAAGGATACCAGTCGGGTTCCTTTCAGCTGAGCCACAACAGGAACTCCTACAGCAGGAATTTAATGAAGACAAACATGGTTGTATTTCACGTACTTCACTGGTCACATGTCAGTGGCTTCAGATTCCTTGGACAGGACTTGGTTCTCACCAGCAAACATCTTGGTGCCAGTAATGGTCAAATTTGTGTTAAATTAGTAAATTCCCATAACGGCCACCAGAGGGCATCAACCACCCAAAGCGTTCAAAGCTATGGAGCCCCTAGCCCTGCCGGCAGATGGCTATCTCCTAGCTTGAATGTGTGCTTCTGGTCACTGGCTAGTTTTGAGTTGTTCTTTTTTAACTCCCATAATGTTTTAATGGGACATGATTGACACCCTTCCGCAATTACTGAAAGAAACAATGCAGGAAAAGAGCTTTACACAATGCACTGCAAAATAAACATTTAGTTATTATTTTCATTCTTATCTCATGGCAGGGGGGTGGAGCAGGGGGAGGGTGGGCAGGAAAAAACAGAACCATCCCTTGCTGTGATAGTCTCCCTAACAAATTTATCCTTGCCAGGCCCTTCCATTTAATATACGTCCAATATAGGATATCCCATTTCCAAAAGTGCTTCTGCCTTGAACTGCTTAACTGATTAAATATAGATGAGTAAATCTAGCTAAGCACACTTTAAAATTTTATTTTGATTCATATTTCTTTTTAAAAATGTATTACCTTATGTACCCCCCCCCCAATAAAATGTACTTTGTGGAAGATACGTATTATATGTAATTTTTCATCAGCCAATTGGGGGAGATATCTTTTAAAAGTGAGTTTTCTTATTTTCCACCATCACAAAGGCAGGATTGTGGCCCAGATTAAGTTTGTTATCACTCACAAACATTACTCAAGCACTTTCATGCCAAGAACAAATGGAAACTTCCACTAATAGTTCACAAAAGCAGCTGAAGGGAGGCTCCACCGAATTTTTTAAAATTTCCACATAATCTATATATTTTAGAGGTAAAATGGGGAAAAGTGTTTTAATATAAACAGAAAATAGACGTTTTGATACTTAATTGCCAATAATATTAAAAAGTCAACGGTTTAAATGAGTAGTGAAGGACAGTAAGTCATGAGGCCACACGATGGCGCCATTTCACCGACTTGAGAAATGCTCGCCAGGAAGCAGGTGAAATAGAAAGACCATGGTTATACAGGAAGGAATCACCTGCATATTACTCCAAATTTGAAGGAAAGAACCCAATAGAGCTTAACATTTAAAATTAATTTTTATAACCTATATAAACAATAAAGAAGGACTGAAGTGTAAATATAAGAAGTATGAGGAAATCTCATTACTGAAAAGTGGATTAAGAAATTGTGTAGAAAGACTCCATAATGCTAACTTACAATATTGCTTTTTTTTTTTTTTTGCTACCCCACGGTATAGGGAGGGTACATTCCACGGTATGTGGTGTACCCTATGGTAAATGGAGGGAACCCCACGGTAACTTTCGGCAGAGCTCAGATCTGAGCCGCAGTTTCCACCTACGCTGCAGCCACGCTCCATCCTTTAACCCAGTGCGCCAGGTCGGGGATGGAAACTGCGCCCTGGCTGCAGAGATGCCACAGATCCCTTTGCGCCAAAGCAGGAACGCCTACTATTGCTTTAAGAGCAATATTTTATAGCTCTCTCTAGAGAAATAAGGAATTTCCACTTGCATTACTATGTTTTGTTGTTCCAGTGAAGCAGGCAAGGGAGACTTTATCCCCATTTTACAGCCAAGGAAACTGAGACATTAAGAACTTAAGTGATAGCTCCTAGCATCCAAAGACTGCAAAGCCTTCTGCAGCACTGAGGAGCTTCTGGGGTCCTAGCCCCTCACTGATGCCTGTGAGGAGGGTAAACTCCACAGGCCCTTCACCAGAGCCATTTGGACACTCCGGCTCTTAAGCGCGCCCCACACCTCACCCAGGTGGATCCGGTCACATCCTGAGGTTTCCATTCATTCCCATCAGCCAGAGAGGGCTGCGACCAAAGCAGTGATCATACAGAAGACCACAGCTTCCAGACGCACAGAATTCCCAAGGAGCCTGCCTTCCACGCCAGGAACGTAAAGCAATTCGTTATCTGCACCCTCCCATCAGCCACGGAGCAGAAACCTGCATCCTGGGTCTAGTCTCCTGAGAGGGGACCACAGAAAACAAAACACCATCCCCTCATTGCTTATTCCTAGAGAAGGCAATGGATAATATGATCACGTACACGATGGATTGGATCCGAGAGACAGGAGAAAAGGCAGAGACAGGAGAACATTAAATAGGGAATGGATTTTCCCCCAATATTCAATGTCTCCTGTAGTCAACAGGGAAGGGGGGTGGGGGGACGGTGAGACACATGCAAAGAGACACACACATAACTTTCAGTATCCAACGCTCTAATAAATCCCCCCACCAGGCAAAGGCTGGTCAATGCCAGGCGCTTGGCTGGGGGCTTTATGTAGCTCGTCTCTTTTCATCACCCTTGTTTTACAGACATAGGGGAACAAAAGAGGTTCCAAGAAGCGAAGTTCACACGCAGAGACTTGGAACCCATCTTGCCAAGCACCCTGCACCAATATTCTTGACCACGAACGACACGGCCTGGCAGTCCTCTTCCAGGATGTGGGTTCTGAAACGGTTCAGGACCTTCCTGCATGGACACAGGCTGCTTTCGGCTGCTGATCACTCTGAGTGAAGGCTCCTGAGACTAGATGCAGAATTTGAAGAAGGAAATGAAGGCGACGCCTTGGGACTTCTTTAGCTCAGGCCACTGGGAGTGCTAGGAAGAGTCACCAAGGGCTCCCGGGGTGGGGGGTGGGGGGGTGCAGGGGAAGCCGGGTTGCACTCAGAAAGCATTTCTAAATAAGCATTTTAGGTACCTTGTATAAAAGATACCAAAGGACTGAAACCTCCAGGTTTCTAGTAATTTGCTGTGATATATTTTTTTCATTTTCTGTAAATGTTACTATCATGCTTACCTTTGTATTTGTCATTGCATAGCCTTCTTTTTTTTTTTTTTTTGAGCTCCCCAAATGACTTCACAGAGTCTAGGTCTGCCCCTGCCTGTTCCTATGCTGTTAAATATTTTGCCTCTCTTCTCCTGATAGGCTGAAACAATTTCTCATAAATCGTCAGGCTGCCATTGTGGGCAGAGGGCCTGAAACAGCCTTGTCCTGGGAAAGGAGGGGGAAGGAAAGAGAAAAGGAATGGAGAGACGAAGGAAGTGGACAGGATTTTATGGAGCTGGAAAATCAGTTTGATCCTTGGAGGAAGAGTGAGCACAGGTAACGGCCCCCCTTTAAAAAAGCCGGCCTTCTAAATCAACTGGGTCTCGGCTCTTCTGACAGTCCTGCCACACTCAGAACAGCTTCAACAGGCTATCCAACAACAGGCCAGAGGGTCCCGTTATCAGGGACTCCGTATGGCTAGGGACAAGACCTCGACTTTACTCCTTCGATTTTTGTTTTTTTTAACATTGTGTTCATAGGAATCACCCAGTTATATTAACCACTGATGATCAATCATGTATCAAGTTCCTGAAATGATTCAGCCACTAGTTCTGGACGTTGCAGCAGCCCCTGTCTCTCACCCCCAGTCATCTTCGATGCTGTGTCTGCAGAGCTGTGAAGGTCGTGCAGACCCCTGGATCTGCAGATGGGTAATTCAGCGACTGCACCAAGGTCACTGGCCCAAGCTACCTGGGTTCACCATCCATGTTGATCATATTGACAACTCCATGGGTGATGACTCTTCTTTTATACCTCCACGGGTGTCACTTTTTCTTTTAGGTATTATCACTAGAGTATTAGGGCTCAGGCTTGTGTCAATTTGGGGTATCAGAGTCATGCTACGCAAAATGGCAAGGAAAAACAGATCATATAAGCTTTAGAAATATAAACCAGCACAAAGGAAATGCCTATTCTTTCCCATCTTTTTAATAAAACACCTATGCATGTTTTATGGTCTTAAAACACATTTACTTTTAAGCCATTCACACTGAGAGACACGAAGAGAGAAGGGGAGTTTTTTCAAACGTGGGGCATTTAAAGGAGGTAGTGGCGTATCTTCATCGGGAGTGTGTTCACAGAAAGCAGAAATAAACAAGGGCATGTTTAGTCTGGTAAGCCTGTAAATCTTAAGGAAACCCAGCTGCCGCCCATCCCCAAGGCTTCGGCAGATTTCCTGTTCACAATATCTGACCCTGCAAGCTCTCCGTTATTTGCTGTTCTTGGTTGGTATGGCCTAAACGCCGAACTACTTCAGGAGTGCCAGTCTACAATTAAACTTTTGGGGTCATTTGTTTTACCTAATTGTTAAGAGAAATCCTAGCTCCCATAGTCTTCAGTACAATTTTATCGTATGCAAACAGAAAACCCCCTTTGCAAAAATAAATAATTACAGAAATAAGAAGTAAACATCTATCGTGAATTCGCCGCCCAAGCAGGGGTGGTGTTTGAGCGTTCTACTTGGGCATCATTAAGTATATAGTGGAAGCCCACGTGAGTATGTAAAGCTACTTTTGAAAATGTCCTCTTGGAAGACCGAGTTTAACTCTAGGCAGAGCAGCTTTCTTTGACTCTGTTCTCTTAGCTCCTACCCTTTTTTTTTTTTTAAGCTACTCCCAAAAGCCTCATGGGATTACTGAAGCTTCCGGAAGTTACCCAATGTCACCTACTGACAGAAGCAAGCCATTAGAACGGTGTCTAGTGATCTGAAATTCAAGTCGGCTCATCCAAAGCTCTTAAGATGACAAATGCATGCATTTGCAGGGCTGCTGCTGTCCCACGGGGTTAATTAACTACAAGGTCTGGACGTGGCCAAGGAGGATAGAGGGGCACTGGCAAAGCAGAGCCGCCCTCCACTAGGGGAAGTTTTTGAGGTCCAGCTTAAAAGCAGCAACAGCAAATGATTATTTTTTCAGCTGAATCATGCCTATTTTTCACGTAGCAGCTCTCTTCAGGGGATTCCTCGGATATTTCTAGCCACAGGATGCTCTTTTTATTTAAAATGGAAGCAGCTTTGCATTCTCTCCACAAAGAGGCCCAGAAGGGGCCGGCAGGAGGGAACAGGGGGTCACGGGGTGCTGGAACGCCCCGGAGTGGGGTGGCAGGAAGGCCGGGTGGTGCTGTGGGAGGAAAGGGCGAGGCTGGGAGGAGAAGGCGGCGGATCCGCACGCGGCGGAGCCAGAAGCTACAGGGTTGTTTGCACCCGCCCACTTCCTCAGCCGGTCCCCTGCCTGGCTTCATTCTGAAAGGCAATTTTCTCTGTGTGCCATAGCACGAAGTGACCGCTAGAGGGCAATGTGGTGCAGGACAAGAGCTCGGGCTCACGTTGCGGTGAAATAACACATAGTTAAATAAAACATACAGGTGCTGTAAAGAAGTGTGCCGCCTGTGTATGCTTTCCCATCCCTCTTCCCCTTCACGCCCCCAAATATCCAAAGTTAACTGAGGGATGAAGTACCGTGGATGGTAATCCACTATTTGTTCCCTCTTAGGTCCTGAGAATTAGAAGGAACTTTAGAGAAAAACTGAACTCCTCAACCTCAAAACAGTCTAATTTCTGGAAGGGTTTTCTGCTCATAAGTCCAAATGACCAGATCAAAGAAGTGCAACTCAGCTAGTAGGGTTTTTGCTCCTCAAAAAAGTGGATAGCGTGAAAGTTGCGGGGTCCTGGTGCAAAGCAATAGCAGAGTTTGCAGATGCATTTCTGTGCAACAGGAGAGTAATCTAGTCCTGTCGCATTTTAAACCAGGCTCACTCTCCTCGTCGTCTATACGCATCTCCTATGCACTGTGTATCTTTTCCCTAAGTGGACCGGTCAGTATGACTGGAACGTGTAGAGGCAGATACACGGGGTGTTTCAGATCCTTACTGGCCCTATGAGACCCTCCCTCCTCTGTACTTGGCTCCTTCCTCTCAGGTGATGAAGCGCTCAGGGAACCCTCCGTGTCCCCAGCAAAGCTGTCACCAGCTGCCCTTGCACCACATCCGGACTCTTGGGTCCTGGACTGACTGACAGCAGCGGATCCTCTGGCCCCGCCCCCACCCCCACCAAGCCAACTCCGCCCCAAGGCACTGTGGTCCAGGCCCTGGCTTCCACCACTGAGCATCTGCGTGGCCTTACGCAAGTCCCTCAGCCTCCTCTGTAAAATGGGATGATAACAGGCCCCAGCCCCGCAAGGCTGTCGTGAGAAGACGAGCTGATGCATGTAAAGCCTGTGGTCTGTAAGCTGACAGGCATTTTCCCCCTTCTCTCTCCGCAGGGCATGATTCACTGTTTCTTCTCTCACAGGGCTTCGCCCAAGTGCACCTGCAACCTCTGATTGTCTCATCGTTTACTGTTTAAAAAATACTTATTTTGTATGTCATCACTGCATGTCTCCTCTTATTATTAGCTCATTCAACTGTTTTGGCCAGAGATAGTGCCGAGCAGTGACGGCAGTCTCAGCCCCGGAGTGCCCGAGGCTGAATCTCTCTGCCCCTCAAGAGATTTCTGATCTTGAACAAGTTACTTAATGTCCCCGTGCCTCATATTTCCCATTTCTAAATGGGTGTGATAATAGTATTCATTGCTATGATAATTAAATTAATATTGTTAACATACCTGGGTCGGTGCCCGCCCAGCACACAGTAAGTACTAAATAAGTAAAGGAAAGCAACACTGATGAGGTTACTACTATGTCCCCAGCCCGTAAAAACAACAGTCAAATGTGCCAGAAGAAGCAATGATGGAACGGCCGGGGCTAAACTTTGAGGGCAAGAACTCCAAGGTCATCCATGCTCCGTGGGTGGGCTTGAGGGGAAAACTCCCTTTGTTTGCATCCAGGACGATTCATGTGCAGGAAACACATTTGGTCCAACCTTCTAATTTTTGCAAGAAGTCACCTTGAACACAACTGAGTTGGTACTGCCCAGTTCAGCGGGAAGAGGGCCAGGACCAGGGCCAGACCCACAGCGGCCGCCTTTCCCCCTCTGTTCAGTACGTGCCGTAACTGCAGTGTGGATTCAACACTGTTATTAATGACTTGCCACCCAGCTTCCCCACATCCTGAAGGGGCATCACATGTCTCATCACGTGGCCCTCCAAGGATGTTTGAGGTCTCAAGGGACACGAAATCCAAAGTACCTAGAACACATTAGCTGATTCTTTTTCCTTCTACCAGTGGGTTTCATTAAGACCATGGAAAGAAACATGGAAAGGAGATAAAATCATAGGGTGAGTAAGCAGAAGTAGGACATTATGGAAGCGGTCTTTCAAAATCTGCTGTCCTGTAAGGTCACTCCAGTAACATCTTAGAGTCCCCAAATGCTTTTCATATACTGCTGGTTATTTCTTGGTCTCTCCAGTTTCTGAAATCTAAGGGCAAGGAAGGTCACCATAACCTCTGCCCACAGCAGCCAGAGCACAGTGCCAGGCACATGGCACATCTTAAAAATGTGTGCGGCTGCCTTGGAGGGTGACGTGGACCCAGGCCCATGAGGACAGCATTTCCTAGAGGGTGGCACATGGACCACTGCTGTCCATCTGAAGATTTTAAGTAGAAAAAGAAAGATGATTTCAGTTAGGACGTGGATAAAGTACTAAACAGCATCGAATTATAGAATGAGAAAATTCTTCCTCTTTCAATCATCCTTCAACCTTTCTGATTCCTTCAGGGAGAAAGTCTCCATTTGTTCTAAGATACTGCATTGTTTTTGTTTTTGTTTTTTTTCTGGTTGCTCCCACGGCATGCAGAATTTCCCGGGCTAGGGATCGAACCCATGCCATAGCAGTGACAATGTCGGGTCCTTAACCCACTAAGCCACAAGGGAATTCCAATATGCCAACAGGTCTTAAGGTGTCTTCAACTTCCTCTCTCTGTCTCTGTATCTCTCTCTATATTTCTATCTCTCCCTCCACCCTAACCCCAATATCTTGGACAAACTAAATGAATCTAAGAATCAGAATGTTTAGCAAGCAACATATCTACCTAGAATGTAATACACTGTTCTCATTGCATCTATTTAAGAATCTCTGAGTTCCCACTTGCTGCAGTGGGTTAAGAATCTGATTGCAGTGACTCAGGTCACTGCAGAGGTGCAGGTTCCATCCCTAGCCTGGCACAGTGGGTTAAAGGATCCAGCATTGTCACGACGGCAGCATAGGTCACAGTCTGTGGCTGAAGTCCACCCCCTGGCCTGGGAACTTCCATATGCCACAAGTGCAGCCATAAAATTAAAAAAAAAAAAAAGAAAAAGAAAAAGAAAGAAAGAAAGAAAAAGACTGTCTCATTCACAGCATGCGACAACATCAGTTTTGCATTTTCCATCTTTGTGGCAGAAGCAGTTGTGCTCAGCAGATATTCCACATGCTGTGCTCCACTCTCCAGCCCCTCTGCAGTCAGGAGGGACCCTGTGACTTTTCCTCTACTTTTCCAGGTTCAATAACTCAGTCTATAACTGACAGGAAGATTAACAGAAGAAAAGGTATACAGATGTATTGTTTTTAAATGTTATATCCTTAGGGGAATCAGAAAAAAACCATAAATATCCCCTAAAAGCATTGAGATTTGAGAGCTTACATAACTGTCTTAACAGGGGAAGGGCGTGGGGACTCGGGGAGAGTATGTGGTTTTTGGGAAGGACGAATGGACCCTTAGAAGAATGGGTGGGAGATGTGATCACCTGTGACACTGTCTGGATGTGGCGCCCACCACTAGTCGCCTCTCCTGGGATAAGGGTCAGTCGTCCTGGTTGATAGAAATTCCGGGGGAGGAGACATGACAATTGAGCTGCTTTCAGAGCATCTGTCTTCAGGCAAGTTGGGGGGGGGGGGGCGGGATTCAGAGAAAGTCTTTCCCTGCATTTGCTGTTTTTCGAACACCTTCAGCTCAAAACAGTCAATACGCCAAAGCGGCACATTTGGGGGCAGCCCGTCCTGAGCTCCTTCTGCACATTCTCAGAAGGTGGCATTATAGGATGGAAGAAGCCTGGGTCTAAGAGTCACCACCTGAGAGTTATTTTCAAGAAAAGCTGCCCTGGAAAGTCATCTGCCTCACACTGGCTTTTACATGAGTGAGAAATAACCCTTTGCTGTGTTAAGCCACTGAGATGTCAGGGTTTATTTGTCACTGCAACAAAGCCCAGCCTGCCCTGACTAATACAATGAATTTAATTTGTTTTTAAATTTTAAGTGAGTAGATATGAAGAAAATATTAACTAAATAATGGTCCCGGATCTAAGAGATTGTGAAACTGGTACTCAAATGCCACTCAGAGTTGCAGAGTCTTAGAGCTGATCCTTCAAAGGAGTTGAAAGCCAGGGCCCACCTGCCCTCATGATGTCCTCCCAGGGACCAGGACCAGGCTGGGGTCATGGGCAGCCTGGGGCTACAAACAGAACTAAGGGAGATAGTGTCAGGCACCAAATCTGAGCCTCGGTCTCCTCGGAAAGCAGCTGAATTACCAACTCTTTTATCATTAGAATCATGAGGAGGCTGGCAGAAGACACCTGAACTTACTCACTTTTCCTTGGGCAGCATGATGTACTCTTACTACTTTTTCTTTCTTTCTTTCTTTCCTTCTATCTTTCTTTCTTTCCTTCTTTTTTTTTTTTTTGTCTTTTTTACCAGGGCCGCACCTGCAGCATATGGAGGTTCCCAGGCTAGGGGTCTAATCGGAGCTGTAGCTACCAGCCTATGCCAGAGCCACAGCAATGCAGGATCCAAGCCACATCTGTAACCTACACCACAGCTCACGGCAACGCCAGATCCTTAACCCACTGAGCAAGGCCAGGGACCGAACCCGCAACCTCATGGTTCTTAGTCGGGTTCATTAACCACTGAGCCACGATGGGAACTCCTACTTTGTCTTTTATGAAAGTCAGCTTTCCTGTAGCCCTGTCCTGTCTCTGGGCGGCATGTATGATTCAATACCACGTACTTCAAGGCCAGTTTTTCCCTTTTCAGTCTTCATGCACTGATTTGAAGTCCAAACTATGTGCTCATTCTCATTATAAAAGACATGGGAATAGACACACATATTTTCATCTTGGGGATGATTTAATTCTAATCAAAAATTATTCTGTTTCCAAGTGGGAAATGAGGCACATGGAGTTGATGGCTTCCAAATAAATTCTCTTTTCAAAAGAAGGAGCTGGGTGGATTCATCTTGAGACTTAGATATCTCTGGGGCCCAGTGACAAAGTAGGAAAAACACAAAACAAGTCTGACGCCAGCGTTGGCTGTTGGTCTTTGAGCAGGTTGGCTTCCTTCTCTGTGCCTGTGTTTTCCACCCTCGTCATGGAAGGATTAACAGCTACCCCAACCAGGTAACAGATGCAGCTGTGAAAGCAGATGATAACGATGGAAGCACGAACTCAACTGCTATCACTACTATCGGCTAACATGTCTTGAGTTCTTCCTACATGCAGACATTAGACTGAACACACTGCACAGGGGAAGTCCTTCAATCCTTAGAACAGACAAATGCAAAAACCCTTATGTTATCATCCCCTTACATAGATGAGAAAACTGAGACTGAGCTGGAGAGGGTGAGTGACTACTATGTCACTCAGTTACTCAGTGCTGGGGCCAGAGCGCAAAGTCAGGCGCATGTAGCCACAAAGACCGAAGCCATCGCACTTCCTTCCCTCCCAGAAAGGACAGGCTGCTGGGGAACACAAGGTGTGGGCTGTTACTGACTCCTTGATGTGTCCTTTGGACTGTCACACAGCCCCGGGTACTTAAACTATGTCCGGCAGCAGAGGGTTGATTTGAATAATCTGAGCAGGGCAGGGGTGGAGAGGCGGCAGCCGGCACAGCCAGAGTGCAGCAGGCTGCTTAGCAACGGGGAAAACAAGTGGCATCGCAGAAGGAAAGGGAATGAGCCTCAGGGCTGGGTGGAGGAAGGAGGGCGGAGAGGGGAGGGGCTGGGTCGTGCTGGATCTGGGAGGGTGTGATGGGCACTGTGGGTGCTGGCCCTGGCAAGCGAGGAGAGGATCTTTGGGGTGGAGGGAGCGGGGGCTGTAGGACACGCCCACTGCCAAGCCAGAAAGGCTCTGCCAGGCGTGTTGACATCCAGACCCTGTGTCTCTTTGGTGCCCTCTTCCTGGCTCCACGGATGGTGGAGGTAACATCGGAATTCTAAAAGTCTAACCTGAATGCTATTCACTTAACTAACCTCAATGCTTTCTGCTTAGTGAGCTTAATGGGTCACTGTGCTTATGAGGTGCCAGGGCCAACAGGGAAGACAGGAAATGGAAATCCCTGGTCATCTAAGTTCAACTTAACCTTGGCATACAGGTGCTCGCCATGTAGATGGTGAGCGGGGGGGTGTCAGCCTTCAAAGGACTTGGACCATGGAAGCCCGGCTTGAGGATGGGCTGGGGAGAGAATGTTCTTCAAAGCCAGTGTCTACTGAGGGTCTTGAAAGGAGAAAAGTTCAGATGAATAAGAAAGCCTCAAGGAGGCCCCTCCTATCAGGAAATCAAGTATGGGGCATTTCAAGCTTCCATCCGAAATGTGTAAGGAGGCAAATTGGATACCTCCACCCTTCCTTAGCGGGAGTGATTTCTGTTCTGCTATATAATTAGAGAGCAAGGGAGCACCTCAAATACCTCCATGAAAATTGCATTATATTTCCAAGGAATCATTTTAAACTTTGTTAAAGATGATAAAGGGCCTATGGTTAGTTTTTTTAAAAAGAGTTATTTTGAAGTAGGATAAGATGATGCGATGTCTGAGATATGTTTTAAAATACTTCAACATAGAATAAAAAACTAACAGGAAATGTTGCAAATCATTGATAACTGTTCATCTGAGTGATGAAACTTTCAGGCTTATACTATTCCTACTACTTCTATGTGTATTTGAAGTTTCGCATGAAAAATAAAATGTACTCATGGAACAGACACACACACACACACACACACACACACACAAATCTTGCAAATGTGCCTGGGATGTATTTCTTTGGTGTGAGTAACTTCAAAACATCTGCAAATCTCAACAAAATCTTCCCGCCTAAAAATCTCTCTGCGCTTCAACAACCACTTTGTGAAAATTAATCAGATGACATTGTTAATGTAGGCAATTAGAAGAATGACAAATTAAGAAAAATTTGGTTTTGAAAGAAAACAATATTGGCCAGGTACCAGGAAGCTAGAGGCAATTAGAAGAATGACAAATTAAGAAAAATTTGGTTTTGAAAGAAAACAATATTGGCCAGGTACCAGGAAGCTAGAGGATGTAGAAGCGCAGATGGTACCTTGTGGGTTTTCATGATGTGGGAAGAATGTCTTCTAAATGGTTCTCTGATGGAAATAAAGTACCAAGGATGGAAGACCAGAGTATCTGGGCATTACTCTGGTCCTTGGCACTAACTGGTTGTGTGTTTGGGGGCATATCATTTGTGTATTCGCTCATCAAGCATCTGAAGCCCCAGGGTGGGGGGAAAGACCCACTAGGCACCATCTGGCCCTTGCTTAGCATTCCTGGGAGAGAATGCTGACAACCCTAGCCCCCATTAGCATGGTCCAGCACTAAGTGTGCACTGCAAGAGGGCATGATGGGGTTGTCAAGGCACCAGGGGATAGAGAAGGATGGAGGAGGAGTGGCATATGTAGAAAGATAGGGATGGCAGGGGGAAGGAACTGTATGCACGGTTTTCGGCGGCGTGATACAGATCGGCACAGATCCAATGTGGCTGGAGCTCAGGGTTTAAGGACGTGGCTGGGGACACAGCTAGAGAAGCAGGCAAGGCTCTAATCCATTTGACAATTCACTCAACAAATGACTAGCCAGCTCCTACTGTACACCAGGCAGTGTGCCAAGGATGGGATACAGCAGCAAACAAGATGGAGAAAAATACCCAACTTGGCAGAAAGTATATTGGTGCAGGTGAAGAAAAGGACCATAAAGAAGACAAATGAAGACTGAGAGTGTCAGCCCACAAGCTAAGCACAGAAAACACACGGGGAGGGGGCGGGGGCTGAGGAGTGGGGAGAAGGATAGGGAGTGTCGGGGGGCGCTCCGTCTCAGTTTGAATATTCAAAACATCTTCTGAAGGACAAGAGGAGTAAGACTTGCCGGTAGCCAGGGAAAGAACATTCTGGAAAGAGCTTTTAGGTCCTTGAATAACAAGCAGGAAGGCTTTATCCTCACAGCTATGGAAACAATGGATTTTAATGCAAGGGTCCAAACCCATATATTTTGGTTTATAAAGGACTATTTTCATAGTATTTTCGATGTAGCAGGTAAGCAGAAGGCGGCAGGAGGACCAATTGGGAAAAAAAGTCCAGAAATTTTCAGATGAGACACTCAAGGGTGGAAATTAGGAGTGTGTGGGGGAGGGGGAGGGTTTGAGAACAAACCCAGAAGAACCAGGAGTTGGTAGGAGCGCCAGAGGCTGCCTGGCGAGGAGGAAGGAGGCCTGAGGCGGGAGACGAAGAAGACTGCCCTGTCCTGATTCCCACGGAGGGACAGCTACGGGGCATGTTTGAGTGGGCCACCTATTAACCTTGCCTGACCCTTGGTCACGTCTTACTGCCAGGGACACAAGTCTCATCGGGACAAGAAGAGCTGGTCCACTCCTAGGGCTGCCCCAGCCACCTTAGCACACAAAGGGTAACTCCTCCTGCTCATGGCCAGCATCGCTCTGGGGGTCCCCCACGCCCTGGAGAAGGATGCACCTCCTTTCACCTGCTGGAAACCTTGCCAATATTAAAAGGGATGCCCTATCCTGAAAGGCACATTGCAATGAAAATGTCCAAGCAGAGAAGACGGCCATTGTGTCGGTTAATTACCAGAGCCATGTTTTGTTTGCTGGGGCAGGATGTCTGTACAGCCATTTGTACCCGTTCTGCTCCATTAGGCTAATTAGTTTCCAGATATAAATTAAAGCTGCTGCCCTGAACCCACTGTGCTGCCTTTTCACAGAAACACCCCGTTCTCTGTTGAACGACTTAGCTGGTTTTGTAGATGCAGAAGATATTTCTTTGATTGAATATTCGAGCTAAACTAGAAAACCTGCCCAATGGAGCACAGAAATGATTAAGCAGTGTAATTGAGAGTAATCTATGCAAAAGCCACATGCCTGGGGCAGGTCAAGGGTCCCACTGCTTCCTGATGTGTCATTTGCTCTTACACTCTCTGCATCAAAAAGCACTCATCCCTGAGAAGATGCAACAGGAATCCTCCTGCCCCAGGGCCCTATGTGAAAGTTCAAATATAGGACTCATGGTGAGGGGCCTGTGGCCATTTAGGCAGGAAGGGATGGTTAATGCAGGAGAATAAGCACCCCCCCTGCTCCCCCGCCCCTTGGCTGTAAGTGCCTAGGATGGCAGAAGCTCTCCACTCCCAGCACCTCTTTCCACTCTTTCTGCCCAGGTGTCAGAATCGCCACCATCAGTGGCTTCATTAAGACAATAGGTCTTGACTAGGGGTCAGCAGAACTGGCTACGCATTTTGTCAGACCCAGTGCAAAGTAAAACTCTGGGGCTTTTTGTCCAAAAAGTAAGAAACAAGTACAGATGAACTAAAATAAAATTTGTTTTTGGAGTTCCCATCATGGCTCAGCGGTAATGAACCTGACTAGTATCTATGAGGACACCGGTTTCATCCCTGGCTTCGATCCGTGGGTTAAGGATCCGGCATTGCCGTAGGTCGCAGACGAGGTTGGGATCCCACGTTGATGTGGCTGTGGTGTAGGCTGGCCAATTCAACCCCTAGCTTGGGAACGTCTATATGCTGTGGGTACAGCCCTAGAAAGACCAAAAAAAAAAAAAAAAATTTAAATACAAATTTTTTCTTTTCCTTCCGTCTCTACCTTCACTTGTTATATTTTTAATTTGCTATTTTAATGCTACGCTAAGTAAACGTAAAACCTTAAACTGTTAGTGTGAACTTCTCTGTCCATCTTTACACAATACAATGCTAGTTTTAAAGGAAGATAGAAGTACGCATGCGAAATCACTAAAATCACACAGTTTCCATTTCATAGCTCACGCGTGCATATTTGCATTTCATTCTGAACGGAACGGTGGAAACGTTACACACGATGAGCTCAAATCACTCCTTGATCCGCACCATCTACCAGCACTCTCTGCCCTTGCCTGGTTGAGGACAAAGGAAAGAAAAAAGGAACTATGGACTGTCCGAACTTTCTCTCTCCTTCTCTGTCATTGTCATCGTTTCCAGGGTAAGTGGCGGCCACACGCAGTTTATAATAGCTGATCCGTGTTAGTTTCTTAGTTTCTGTAAGATCCTAACATCAGAGATAAAGAGGTTGGAGAAGGTATATGGGACCTCTCTGTGTGATTTTTGCAACTTCTCAAAATGATTCCAAAATCAAAAGCTTGTTAAAAGAGAAAAGGCTTTCTTCGCAAACACCTTGCCAAGAATTACTGGGTTAAAAAAAGAGGGAAAAAAGCATTGAAAGCCTGACAGCAGCTTTTATCTAACTTGCCTGATAAGCTTCACCTGAGATGAATTCCTGGACCCATTTCTAGAAGATGCTGATTTATTTGATCTGCAACAGGCCCGGGATGGGATTTTTAACAAGCACACACCCTGAGATGTCTTATCAGACATTAGAGGGTGGTAGAACTAGTGCTTTTAAGAGTCAGGTAAACTTGGGGCCACACTCTGGCCGTGTGACCTTTTCTTACCAGATTTTTTACTTACCATCTATGTGACCTCTTAGGCCCTGACTTAACGTCTTAAAAAAAATCCGTAGTAAGATGGCCCTACTCTAGTGACATTTAAATGAAGTATGCACGGAAGTACCCAGCACGGGGCTTGATAGGCCATGTGTTATAATCGGCACAGGCACCTCGTATTCTGATTTTTCCTTCTAAAGAGAACTTGGGGTTGATGAACTGTAACTGTAATTCGTAAACAAGTTCTACCAAGACCGTGCCTTTTTTTCCAGAAGATAACTAACACCAAGAAAATCAGAAATATAGTCTTTTTGAGTTTCTCTTTATGTAGAGATTGTGCTTACTGCTCATTTTCTGAATAAACAACAGAGACAGTTGCCCTCCATTGTGCCGAAAGATGAGAGTCAGACTGGACATTTCCATGGGCTGTTGCCCTGAGGGAAGCGCACTTGAGCACCTGCACAGAGGCCCCCACCCGCTTCTGTGTCTCCCCTTCCCCGACAGCCACCCCACTGCAGGCTCCAGAACAGCTGGGGCACCGGATGAAACGCCTCTTTCGGCAGAGGCCAGGAAGCAGTGTGGGTAAAATATGAACCCTGCTTAGCATTGCATTTCATGGGAAATAAAAAAGACAGTAAAATCCTTTGTCTCTAGATGTCCTGAAACCTCTGTCTCTGTGATGGAAAGAATCACCCCTAATTTAGACAAGCCCTAAGACAGTCTGCCACAAATTGCAGATTCCCTTACCTCCTGATGAGCTAATACGTTTTTATCATCTCTGAACATCTTAGAAAAAAAATTTTCAAGGCGCTAAGAAGAAGGACATGGAGCAGACATTGGCCGAGAGGCAAATGAGATAAAGACATAATGACGGTTTGACGCTTTAAGAGGCAGTATTTGGCACAGGGTCCTAGGAGAGAGGACACGCGCAAGAGCTGGGGCGGGGGGGCACAAGGGAAATGGAGGGTTATCCTGTATAAAGGTAAGACCGTCCCCACTGCCATCCTCTGAACACATGTGTCATGGTACCCGCCTACTACATTCCAAGTCTCATGCTAGAGCCATTCACTTTGCTGTTCCCAGAGGTCCTGCAAGCCCAAGGAAATGTTAGATGGTAATGGTGTAGGTTAAACACACACACACACACACCCACACCCACACACACACACACACACACACCAACGTGTTATGATCAACCAAAGCAAACAGGGAGACTTTATTGGGAGACGCTAAATGTACCCAGTGAAGAGTGGCCCTGTTTCACCAGGTCTGAAATTAGGAAGCGGATAGTCACTCTGAAACAAGGAAGTGACCTTGCCTATCTCCAGGAAGGCCAGTCTGGCGTCTGCTTCCCTTGACATCTTTGATTCCTGGCAAACCCCCCCAACACCCTGGCTTTCCACGTCTCTGGACACATGGCTGAAAACGGTGGCCCTGAACTCCAGAGCTCTGCCTTCTCCAAGCCCTGGCCCAACCAAACGACCTGCCCACATTGCAGTTCCTGGAGCAAGGTCCTTCTGTGTGCAGCCTGGGTCATGCATTGACCAGCCTATGGGGTCACACAAAACAAGCATGATCCACGCTTCCAGTCCTTCAAGGGGGTGTGGGGGCTCAGGACCAATTCTCTAAGAAAGGGGCTGGGTCTCAGTAGATGCCTCAAAAGACATTTACTGCAGGTGAAAAAAAATACCATGCTGCTAAGTCAGGACATTTTTTTTTTAGCACTTCTGCCATCTTTTCCATATCTCCTCTGTCCATCAATTCTGAATTATATACTTGGATGTTGAGATCTGGATGGGAAAGGAAATAAAGTGAAGGACACACCATTTAACCTTCTGAGTATCTGCAAAATAGAGTCTGCAGAGATATCAGACTGCTTTAAATGGTCTTTCTCCATTCATGTGCTTGAAATTCACATTGGAAAAGAAACAGCAACCAACACCGCAAGTTCAGCTTAACGGAATGCGGGGAGGGCAAAGGCACCTCTCCCCCAAGAGTGGCCTTCCAGGGCACAACTCACAGGCGGAAGAGGCTATAAACTGCTCACAAAGGAAGAAAGACAGAGGGGAAAGATTAGGCATGAAAAAGGATCTGATTGCAGGAAAGCTGGTTCAAATTAATGAGACAATGCGCGCCTTGACATTCTTGATGGATGTCAGTGGTTAAGTGCTAGCAGGACCTTCTGAGGTTACAACCTCCATTCAGACCTCAGCCCGGGATGGCAACCTGAAACCCAAGGCCATGGGTGGCGAGCATCTGTGAGCCCAGCGTGGATTAGTGCCGTGGCCTTGGGAGGCCCCCTCCAGCCGGCTGCTTCCTCCCTGTGTACCAGTTACCCCCAAGCCAGGTGTGCTCTGGGGGCGACAACAATGCCAAGTAATTAAGACAAAATGTTCTTGGCTGTGTCTCAGACATCTTCCTTTATGACAAGAACAAAGGGGTAGTTGATGAACTAATTTTTTGGTGGGGAGAGAGGCAGCATCTATTATTAAATGAATGCTTAGGATTTTTGTTTGTTTTTCAATAGCTCCATTATAATTTCAGTTCAGATACTCCAAAGCTCATGTTTCTTAATTTATTATCGCCAGCTCCCGTCCTCTAGGATCCAGTAATTGAATTTTACTGGCGTCATTACCATATCCACAAACAAGCATGTCTTCCTGCACTAAAGCAGTCAAAGCCTGTTGGTTGGCCCACAGGAGATGTGCCTGGAGTGGAAGTGGATCTCAGCCTAGAAAGTGGGCATGTTTTCCTGGCCAGGGACACTGGCTACCGCTGGGTGCCAGGGAAGCTGCACATGGTCAGCTCGGGACATCTGCGGGAGCAGGAGGAGCACAGAGGCGGAAGAGATGAAAAGAAAAATATGAGTCTCCAAAGACCAGAGCCTCCAAATAACCAGATTATGGTCCCTTTGCCGTCCAAAATAGATGAACTTCTGAGAAACGAGATCTACATACTTGGTTGAGAGCCAGGAAATTCCAAAAAGAGATGTTGAAATTCCATTAAAAAAAAAAAAAGCAGATTGACAGCCTACATCTTCGCCTTCTTATATCCAAAACAGGAAAATAAAACTCATAATTTGAGATGGGTTTTAGGGCTACCCAGACACACAGAGATCACCTACAAAAATCCCATCTCCTCAGTTTACACCAGAGGCTCCAAGGAATAAAACAAATTCTTATCTCAATGTGATATTTAAGATGCTTTTTTAAAAATCCACATCCTTCAAAGATGTACCTCAAAAACTGAGGGCAGCACGGAGGCAGAGTAAAAAGAATAGAGAGAGAAATCGAGTCTCTCTTGACTCCTCGGTGAACTCTGAGCCTTGATTGCTTCCTCTGGAAAATGGGAATGATACCACCACTGGCTTCTGTGAGGACTGACATAATGCAAACAAAATATTTCACCAAGTACCCAGCGCCCGGTCTCAGCTAAACATCATGCTACCTTGGCATTTGTGAAGGAACTAAATCGCTCATTTTGAAAACACTGTACTCCTAGGAAGGCACGTGGCTGAAATGATGGGACTTTCCTGAAGGATGGTCTCCTTCGGAACTAGGACACGGGAAAGGAGAAAGGCCCCTCAGACGAGCACCCCTAAATTTCTGAAGACATCAGGAAAGGACTTTGGGTAATTGTGCCTGGGCGGCTGACACCCACATGCCACTGGGCATTTGCAAAAGCTCTGAGGACTTAGGTGTTCTGACCTACAGACCATATTTCAACTCAGATACCGCTGGTGTCCTCAAAACCATGACTATCCTGATGAACCATGAGGGAACCTTACCGATTCCCCCCACAGGCTTGTCTCTCACATTCTTCTTCTTTATCAGAAAAAGAGAAATCAACCACTCCACCATCGCCTCCCTGCTTCCATGTCCCATCCCTGGTTCCTTTAAGGAATAATCAAGGAAATACCCCCAAGTGAATCAACCGCTGACAGACTGCATCCAGTGAGGGGGCCAAGGTGTGTCTCCCCCGACTCCAAAATTCAGGTATTGGAGCCCTAAGGTTCCAGTACCTTAGGATGGGACATTCTTTGTAAATTGGGTCACTGCAGTTATAATTACTGTTCAGACGAGCTCCTATTGAAGTACGGTGGGCTTTTACTTCGATATGACTGGTGTCCTTATTAGAGGAGGAAATTTAGACACAGACAGGGACATAGGGAGAAAGTCACATGAAGACGAAGGCAGAGCTCAGGCTGATGTGTCCGCAAGCCAAGGTAAGCTCACGATGCCAGAAGTCCACCAGCAGCCGGGGTCAGGAGCTGATCTTTCCTGACAGTCTTTAGAAGAACCAGCCCACTGACACCCTGATCTTGTAGCTTCCAGAACTATGAGATAGTCCATTTCTGTTGTTTAAGATGGCCAGCCCATGACGCTTAGTTACAGCAGCCCTAGCAAACTAAAACACATGGCAACCGCTTCTTTCTGGAAATAAAGCCTCTTTTACCTCCTTATCCTCACTCTAGGACCACTGTGGCCTGAGCACCCTATGCCCTGCCACTTACACCTCCCTTTCCACAACAGCTTCATGGGGCTCAATTCCACCCACCACCCAAGCAGGCTTGGTGCTGCCAGTGAACTCAGGTCCCAAAGTATGCCTCTAAACTCCAGGCCAAGAAGCAGTTAGGACCCTGCTGGGGTAGGGGGGGCCGGGCTGACAGCCCCAGCATCATCCAAGGTCACATCCCTCACCTCTGGCCTCCCCTAATTGGATGGCGATCATAGCCTGAGAGATGATAACACAGATTATCCATGTTTTGCAGCTTTATTCAGCTCCCTTATAAGGAAAAATATGCCCCTTGAAGTCTTGCAGACTGGAGTAGCTATTATAAATCTGAGCTTGCATGTGAGAGACTCATGTCTCTCAGTAAAAAAAGAAAAAAGTTAAAAGAGGAAAGAAAATGTAAGAAACCACCTCTTGCTCCCCAACCCCCCATCTCTTATACACACACACACACACACACACACACACACACACACACCCACCTATACACACAAGTTCTTTTCCACTGGACTGTGGTTCCTTTTATGGATGTGTATTCACAAGAATAGAGATATTGGCTTCTGTCCCCTGGGATAATGATGATAAATACACCAAGGTCAGCAGCCCCATCAGCCATGGGAGCTGCTCCCTCTGGCAACTGCAGATAATCACTCACCTGCGGGACTGGTTGCCTGTACGTCAATCTGTGCGTCGCCATGTCGCTGAACACATCCCTTATCTCACAAAGACACTTGTCATACTGTGTCTTTCCAGTGCACAAAGAAATTGATAAATGATTGTTTTGCCGTGGAATTTTTTTTTTTTTAAGTCTCAGTCATGATTTCGTGGGGGTGAGGGGTGGGGAGAAGCTACTAAAGAACGGGGACCAGGTGGAAAATAAAATCAGTGTGTTGACAGCAATATTCTGTCCCATATCCTAGGAAACAATAACCCAGACTTTGGCAGATCCAAAAGATCTTCGATGGAAAATTTCTCCTACCATAACTCCGTTCCTAACAGAACTAATGCTTAAAGCTTTTAAAAAATCCACTGGTATTTCTTGAGAACCTCTGATGTGAAAGGCACCCTGCTAGATGATAGGAATACCAACATAAGTAAGATCTATTCTAAGCAACATGTCTTAGGCTGTATTCGACATAAATTCTAGACAATTCTTAGAATTGCCTTAGACATAAATCACTCCAGATTTATGTCTAAGCAACATAATATACATAGTACCCAGAGAGAAGAAATGTATGTTACATTTCCCAAATGTTGACTTTTTGAGAACTGTATTCCTATATTAAAGGTAAAAGGAGTAGAATCAGGAGTTCCCATTGTGGCTCAGAGGGTTAAGAACCCGGCTAGTATCCATGAGGATCCCAGGCCTCATTCAGTGGGATCTGGCACCGCAAACGGTAGTGTAGGAGATAGATACTGCTCAGATCTAGCATTGCTCTGGCTGTGGTATAGCCTAGGGCTCCAATTCGACCCCCAGCCTGGGAACCTCCATATGCCTGAGGCACAACCCTAAAAAGACCAAAAAAGGAATCATACTGTACCCCTGGTCCAATGTACCATCTTACAGTACTCATCAGTTTTCGACCATTGCGATATAAATGTACCTTTGGGTAGAATTACAGCTATTAAATGACCTGCCCCCAAACACGAATGTACATGACTTACATAAACAGTCTGGCCTGTGGATCTCGGTGGGAAAGGGTGAAGAGCTGCCTTGCAGCCCTCATCAATAAGCAGGGAGCCAGCTCTCCTCTGAGCTGGCCAGGCTCTGTGGAAACATAAAGAGAAATACAGCATGGAGTTCTTGTCCTAAGAGAGTTCATAAACCAACGGAAAGATCTAACCTCCCAGCACACAACAGGGACCCATGCATGTCAGGACAGAGGGGAGCATTTGCAGCTCTGAGATGGACTACAGCTCTCTCATCAAATATTTATGGACCCACACGTTAGCTCTGGGGATTGCCCTGGATGTTTTATACCGATTAAAAAAAAATGGGCAGCGAAAAAAGGTCAAATTCCTTAGAAATGACTTTTAAATGTATTGGGGAAGAAAAGAAAGGTTCACAGGGAATCCTGAGAACAATCCCTTGCTGTTTTGTCCATTGTCATGTGTGCATGCACGGCCGCAGAGTGTCGGGAACTGACAGCTAGGATTCTGGAGCCAGCCTGGCTTCCAGTCAAGACTCCAACACCTCCCCAGTCAGGGGTCTTGGTCTGAGTACATAATTTCTCTGTGCCTCCATCTCCTCATCTCTAACGTTAGGAGCGTAGTGGTATCTCCCTCAGAGGATTTTACGAGGATGGAATGGGTTAGTGTAGGGAAAGCTCTTAAAAAAGCACCTGGAACAAAACTAAATGCCCTCTGTCTCCAACCCATTAATACGTGAGAGTCTGAAATACTTCCTCTATGCAATATCCACTTTAGGTCTTAACACAAAATAAGACTGGTATAAAACTGAGATAAAAATCTCAAATACAGCATGTCCCTTCTATAAGATGATCTGTATGGCCAATTAATAACCTATGATGTAGGTAATATTAAAATTGGGTGTTTTTATTCAATCCATGACAATGGGCTAATGTTTGTCTATCTAAAAGTTTGAGATCTGATGATTATTATACAATAATGGATTTGCAACAGTCCTTTCCTGGAGTGGGGCATCTGTGGATTATTCCAGGAACTAGGACTCCTACTGTATCTAATTCTTTGTGCTCCTCCTCTACCACCTTGGTTTCAGGTTAAGCATTTGTTTAGAGCTCAATGTGTACAATAGAAAGGCATTGCCTTTTACAAGTCAGGGCTTCTTCCTAAGCAAATGCTGTATATGGCAAGACATCTAATTGAGAATTCAGGATATCGTGATTGATGCTGGTCTCAAGTTGACACTAAAAGTTCCAACCACAGGGATTTAAAAAGCACACAATTCTTCACTCTCCTTCACTTGAACTCTTTCAGATGTTACCTAAATATAATGCAGTCCACAGAGCTCTTCATTACAAAAGGAAGCTGGCGTTACTGTTTGCAAAGGAGTCCCCATGCTTTACATAATGTTGAGGCGGGGAAGAGTTAGGTAAAAACAAAACATGTTCCTGGGTGCTAAATTTGCATGTATACTAGCATATAAATCATTACACAAGCTTGACTAAAAAACATCTGTCCGTGTGTGCAAAAACTCCAAAAAACACAGTCTGTCAAATCCAGAAAATCTCAAATTTACATAATAAATGCTTCTGAAAATAAACAATTCTAAAAATCCAGGTTAAACATGCTATTTGACAAATAAATCTGCATATGACTGAATAAATTTGAAGTCTGTGGTACTCTAATAGTGACAAGAAAATCCAAACCCAGCTCAAATACTGACGTAATTGATTCAACTCCTCACAGCTATTGCCTGACAGAAGAAGAGTATTATTCACTTCTGGGCATAAAAACTATTTACCTCAGTCTTGAGTATTCTTCTGACACGATGTTTAGCATTCAGTTAAAATTTATTAGACTTGGGGAGTTCCCATTGTAGCTCAGCAGCTTAAGAACCTGACACAGTGTCCGTGAGGATGCAGGTTCAATCCTTGACCTGGGAACTTCCACAGGGCGTGGGTGCAGCCAAAAAACAAAAACAAAAGGCAAACCACAACAATTCGTAATAGTTACAAAGTAGAAGACAAAAAAGCATGAAAAAACAGCCTAATGTCCTATTGCTAAATAAAGCAATCAATAAAACGACTCAGAGATGCCCACGTGTTGAAACTATTAGACAGAGACTTTAATATGACTAAGAATTAACGTATAGTGACTAAGTAGGATTCATCTTAGAAATTCGAGATTGGTTCAACATTACAATATAAATCAGTGTTAATTCACCATATCAAAAAACTAAAAAGGAAAATCAGACGATCATTTCAATAATGCAGAAAAAGCAACTGACAAAACTCAGCATACTTTCATGATAAAAACTGTCAGCAAATTATAATTTCCTCACTCTGATAAAGGAATTTACATAAAATCTTGAGCTCACATCATACTTAATGTTTAAAGATTGATTGATCTCTCCCTAAGGTTAGTGATGAGTCAGGAAGTCTTCTCACACAACTTCTATTTGACATTGTATTGCTGTTTCTAACCAGTGCAATAAGACAAGAAAAAGACATACAGATTAGAAGAAAGAAATAAAACTATCTCTATATTCATAAAATCTCCAAAGAACCTAATAAGAAGTTACTAGAAATAAATAAGTTTATCAAATTCACAAGATGCATGGTCAATGTATAAAAAACAACTTTATCTGTATATGCTAGAAATGGACAATGGGAATTGAAGGTTTTTTAAAATACCATTTACAAAAATAATCAAAACATGAACCAAAGAGCTGACAATATAGGTGCAAGTTTTGCAGGCTGAAAATTATAAAACATTTGTGAGAGAAATTTAAAAGAAACTAAATATGTTGACAGAGTTCTCTTGTGGTGCAGCATGTTAAGGATCTGGCATTGTCACCATAGTAGCTTGGTTTGCTGCTGTGGTGTGGTTCAACCCCTGGCCCAGGAACTTCCACATGCCATGGATGTGATCAAATAACACACAAATTTTAAAAAACTTTTTTAAAAAACCTAAATAAATTGAGAGATTTATTTGCATTCACAGATCAAGAATCACTATTAAAATGTCAATTTATCACCAATTGATCTACAAATTTAATGTAACGCAAATCAAAATCCCAGCAGGCATTTTTTTTTTTTTTGGTTGCAATAACAAGCTGATCCTAAAATTTTTAAGGAAAATAAAAAAGCTAAAGAGTCAAAATCAATTGTGATAAAGGAGAAAAATTGGATGATTCACCCAACCTGATTTTAAGAAAATTTGATATTGGCACAGGATAGACATATAGATCAGTGGATGAGAATAGAGTTTCAAGAAATAGACCTATATATAGGGTCGATAGATTTTTTTTTTTTTTTCAACAAAGTTGTGGAGATTTTTCAGTGGAGAAAGGATTGTTTCTTCAACAAAAGTTGCTGGATGAGTAGATACACATAAGCCGAAAAAAGTCAACTTGACTGGATTCATACCTCACACCATATAAAAAGATCAATTTGGAATGGGTCATAGTCCTAAATGTATAGAAAAACACCTCTAGGAAAATTAAAAGGTAAACCATAGACTGGGAGAAAATACTTGCATAACATATATTTGACAAGGGACTTGTAGGCAGAACACATAAAACATTCTTATAACTCACTTATAAGAATAGAAAGAACGCGATGAAAAAATGAAATATTTGAACAAACACGTCACTAAAGAAACATAAGCGGCAAATGCTTCCACAAAAAGATTCTCAATATCCTCTGTCATTAGGGAAATACAAATTAAACCAAACAAAATAACACTACACACCTAACAGAATGGCTTTTTGGAAATAGGTAAAAACCTAAGTGCAGGCAAATGTGGGAAACAATCAGAAAGTCTATATACTGCTGATGGGAATGCAAAATAGTGTGGCTACTTTGGAAAACAGCTGGCAGTTACTTGTGAAACACACTACAAATATCCCAGCAATCCCACTCCAGGGTATTTAGTGAAGAGAAATGAAAACACATGTTTATACAAAGATGCGTATGCAAATGTTGGAGCTGCTTTATTCCTAACAGTCCCAAACTAAAAATAAGTCCAGGCCATCATTAATAAATCCACAAATAACAAGTGCTGGAGGGGCTGTGGAGAAAAGGGAACCCTCCTGCACTGTTGGTGGGAATGTAAACTGGTACAGCCACTGTGGAGAACAGTTTGGAGATACCTTAGAAATCTATACATAGAACGTCCATATGACCCCGCAATCCCACTCTTGGGCATCTATCCGGACAAAACTCTACTTAAAAGAGGCACATGCACCCGCATGTTCATTGCAGCACTATTCACAATAGCCAAGACATGGAAACAACCCAAATGTCCATCGACAGATGATTGGATTCGGAAGAGGTGGTATATATACACAATGGAATACTACTCAGCCATAAAAAAGAATGACATAATGCCATTTGCAGCAACATGGATGGAACTAGAGAATCTCATACTGAGTGAAATGAGCCAGAAAGACAAAGACAAATACCATATGATATCACTCATAACTGGAATCTAATATCCAGCACAAATGAACATCTCCTCAGAAAAGAAAATCATGGACTTGGAGAAGAGACTTGTGGCTGCCTGATGGGAGGGGGAGGGGGAGAGAGTGGGAGGGATCGGGAGCTTGGGCTTATCAGACACAACTTAGAATAGATTTACAAGGAGATCCCGCTGAATAGCATTGAGAACTTTGTCTAGATCCTCATGTTGCAACAGAAGAAAGGGTGGGGGAAAAATGTAATTGTAATGTACACATGTAAGGATAACCTGACCCCCTTGCTGTACAGTGGGAAAAAAAAATAAAATAAAAATAAATAAAAAAAATAAAAAAAAGTCCAATGTCCATTAACTGGTGAAGAAATAAACATGGTGTGGTACATCCACATGATGGAGTACTACTCAGCAACAGAAAGGAATGAACCACGGACGCACACAACAGAATGGATGAATCTTGAAGCACTATGATAAGGGGAAAAGGCAGACACACAATGTGACATGCTCTATGAGTTCATGTATGTGCAATTCTAGAACAGGCAAAACTACAGGGACAAAAATCAAATCTGTAATTGCTTGTGGCTGGGGTCGGGGGAAGGGACTGACTACAAAGGAACTTTTTGTGGTGATGGAATGAATGCTCTGCATCTTGACTGGCGTAGTGGCAACATGATTGCATGTATTTGTGAAAACTAATGAAGCTATAGACTCCAAAAGGGTAAATTGGACTGTATATAAATTGTACCTCAATAAATCTTAAAAAGGAAAGAAAATCAACTTTAAAAGTGGAAAGAGAGGGAGAGAAAGAAAGAATAACATGACATGTAAATGCAATACATGATTCTACATTGAACCAAGGGGACAATAGCGAAGAAGGGCATTATTAAGATAGTTGATACATTTCGAATATGGAATGTAGATCTGATAACAGCATTTTTAAGATCCCTGGGTAGTCTGGCAGTTAAGGATTGAGGTTGTCACTGCTGTGGCTTGGATTCCATCCCTGGCCTGGGAACTTCTGCATGCCATGGGTGTGGCCAAAAAAAGATAATAGCATTTTATTAGTGTTAAATTTTCTGATCTTGAGAATTTTACTATAGTTATAATGAGTGACACCAACAGGGAATAATAAAAAAAAAATAGCCTAAGTAGAATTAAGCACAAGGCAAAAACAAACAGAAAGTACTCTGTGTGTGTGTGTGTGTGTGTGTGTGAATGAGAGAGACTGGCAATCAAAATAGAAATAGAAAAAGCATACAGCCAAACAAGGTACATGAAGGCAGTGAGAGCACATAAACAAGATCTTCCAAGAAGACAACTTGTAAGATGCGAGAGCAACCCATCCTTTTCCTTGGCACAAAGAATGTCAGAGAGCCTTTCAAAATACAAAGGAAGCAGGAGTTCAGCTGTTTAAGGATCCAGCAATGCCACTGTTGTGGCTTGGTTTGCTGCTGTAGCACTGGTTCCATCCCTGGCCTGAGAACTTCTGCATGCCACAGGAACATGGCATTTATAAATAAATAAATAAATGAGACAAAAACTTGACGCCTTCTGAAAAGTGAGCCCAGAGCAAATGGAGTCAGGGATACACCTAGCTCAGGGATACACTTAGCCCAGGGATATACTCAGCCCTTTCTTCTTTGTGGAGCCCTTTGAGAACTGGGGAAGCGGTTAAGTATGCAAAGGTAAGAGAAGACACAAGTAGGGACATTTTTAATGTGTGATAAGAAGCCCCAAGGAAGAAATAGAAACTGTGCACATGCAGCAAAGGAGAAAAACACTTTGGAAAGAATAAGTAGAAAATATCAAACAAATTAAAACTCATTTAAAAAACCCTCCAATCTTCATCCTTGACACACACATACAAAGCTACCACCATCAACAATACAACCACACCTATCTGGTTACCAATTTAAAAGACAAAAGATTGTTAACAATAAAACTACTGTATGCTCTAGCTATCCACTTCCGGGTATGATTCAAAGGAAATGAAAACACTAGCTTGATAAGATACATGCACCCCTATGTACACTGCAGCATTATTTACAGTAGCCAAAATATGGAAACAACCTAAATGTCCACTAACAGATGAATGGCTAAAGAAGATGTGGTAGACACATACAATGGAGTATTACTCAGCCATGAAAAGAAGGGAAATCTTGCCATTTTCAACTACATGGATGGACTTTGAGGTATTAGGCTAAGTGAAATAAGTTAGACAAAAATACCAATATTGTATGATTTCACTTATATATGGAATCTAAAAACAAAACAAACAAACAAACAAAGCAACACAGGATTCCTAGCTGCAGAAACCAGACTGATGGTTACCAGAGAGGAAGGAGGTTGGAAGGTGGGTGAAATGAGTGAAGGGGGTCAACTATATGGTGATGGGTAGTAACTAGACTTGTGGAGATCACTTGGAAGTGTACCTTGTATACAAAGATCCAAGAATTATGTTATACCCCTGAAACTAATGTAACATTGCATACCGCTTTTACCTCTAAAAAAAAAAGAGAGAGAGATTGGTCAAGGGGTAGAAAAGATAACTGAGGCATTGAGCAAAGGGCAAAGGGGTGTACAGGAGGAGGACTGGGGAAGATGAAAGTTACAGTTGATCTGCATTATTCACGGAGCATGCATTTGTGGACTCACCTACTCACCAAAACCCTAGAATTAATACTCTGCAGCACTTTCATGGCCATTGGCAGACCTGTCCAGAGCAGTGGAAAATGCAAGGTGCTGTGCGTGATCCCAGCTGGAGCTGAACAAGACAATGTTTTGCCTCCTTGTTTCATAGCTCAGCTGCAAACAAGGGTCCTTTTCACAGTCTATTTGGTGCCACATTTTTTGCATTTTCATGCTTTATGTTGACAATTTTGCTGTCTTAAAAGGGCTCCCAAGCATAGGGCTGAAGTGCTGGCTCATGTCCCTAAGTACAGAAAGATGTGTCTTGGGGGAAAACATATGTGTTGACACACTTGCTTCAGGCATGAGTTACCGTGCTCTCCGCCATGAGCTTAATGTTAATAAATCAATGCTATATATTAAATAGGTGTCTTTAAACAGAAACACATATAAAATAAAGTTATATATTGACAGCTTGATGAAAATGGGACCGGAGGCTTGCAGGAACCTAACCCTGAATTTCCCCTGGGAGCAATGGTTCAGTATTTGCTAATTCAATATTCGCTGTAATCTTATACAACGTAACTTGGGTGGATAAGGAGAATTGATTGTTAGAAGGAAGCACATTCAACTCACAATGGCAGCTACTTTAGAAGACAGAGTGTGGGGAAGGAAATCAGCGGTTTTGTCAATAAAGACATTTATTAAGGCTGAAAACCAACATTGCAAAATGTTAACTGTTAGTGAATGATGCTAATATGGGTGTTTGTTATTATTTGCACTCATTTGAATTTCCTAAAGTAAATGTCCTTAGAAAGACATCAAAATTGAGAGAGGAGTTCCCGTCGTGGCGCAGTGGTTAATGAATCCGACTAGGAACCATGAGGTTGCGGGTTCGGTCCCTGCCCTTGCTCAGTGGGTTAACGATCCGGCGTTGCCGTGAGCTGTGGTGTAGGTTGCAGACGTGGCTCGGATCCCGCGTTGCTGTGGCTCTGGTGTAGGCCGGTGGCTACAGCTCCGATTGGACCCCTAGCCTGGGAACCTCCATATGCCGCGGAAGCGGCCCAAAGAAATAGCAAAAAGACAAAAAAAAAAAAAATTGAGAGAGAAGGGACTAAGAGGGCAGTCACCACTAAAAGTACGTCTCTTCATGCTACAGTGTACACATGCTAAGAGTTAGGAATAAACTCAACTTAGGGTAAGAATTACTTCGTCAAAAATTAGAACTCAGAAGGTGCATAATTGCTGCTTGGTTACGGCTGATCTTACATGACTGTGCTGCCCTGTCTCAGCATGAACTATGCGGCAGAGCTAGTATTTAAAACACTTGGGTGAGTTTGAAAGAAATGTTATGAAGTTACATAGTCAGGAGATGCTGTTTGTTGTTTGCAATGCTGGGGCAATTTGTCTAGCATCTGATGCCAGCTCACAGCCAAATCACAAAGCCACATTTCTGTGTCCATAAGTGAAATAAAACAGTAAATGGTGGGGCGGGGGGGGGGGGGAGAACCTACAAAGAGATTAAGAGAAAGAAGGTTATTCTCAGATGACTAAAATTCCTTCCTCACATCCTTAAAAACCTTCTGAACTCTGATGCTGTAATTCTCTGAGATGGTGAAGATACAAGGCTCAGGAGGACTCTGTCTTGATCCTGGGTCATGGTCTGGAATTGTGAATATATTCCTGGCATTAAAATGCCTCACTGTCACTTATCTCCACGTCTCAGGAGCAGAGAGAGGAGGGGTTAAGTACAGATACCAAGGAATCCACTGTCTATTGTAATAGTTTCTCAGGGTACAGTAGCTTAGAATCTCTCTAACAGATGCAATAGGATATTTTGGTATTTTGTCCCAAGATAAAGCAACCAGATCCTCCGGAAGCTACATTTTTTTTTTCTAATTGTTTCAGTTCTCAATACAAGTAAGTACAATCTCTAAAGACCTGAATCTCCCATGCAAAATGAAAAGAATACTATTTGCCACATGATTGAGAAGGAGGAAGGAACCTGAAATCCCCAGGGAAAAAAGCATGTGTGCGTGCAAAGTATCCTTCTAAGTAAACTGAGAGGAAAAAGACACTTGGAGATGCTATCGCTACGTTAATGGGGGAGGAGGGCACCATGTAAGCAAGACCATTTACGCAGCCTTAGTTCCGATCTAAAGCCTGACTCAACTTGTGCTAAGGGTTTAATAAATATAGGAAAGTTTGCTCAAATACCAGTATAGTCACTTCCTTTTCAAATAATGAGAGAGTATTTCAAGAGCCATCCTTCCCCACTAAATTAGAGAAGAGCCTCGATTAACCAAAACGAGGGGAGGGAAGAGTCACTATGACCTCATTATCTGAATTTTCGGATGGGTTAGGGCTGAAGCAGAATGCCTTGTCCATGAAACTTCTCAAACGTATCAAATAACTGTCACCCTGAGCACAGGAGAATACTGCTACCAGTAAGACCTCTACTCCTTATTAAACAATTTCCTTGTAACCGGTGCTGTCCAATGCTCTTTCCTTATTTATTCCTTAAAATAGAACTGTGCAGTCAGGACCCAGCATTCCCATTTTAACAGTTGCAGAAGCCATAACATTTCCAAAAACGGCTACGATAAGAGACGGGTGGGAAGACAACAGAAGGAAAAGGACAGAAGCTCCATTTCCTGAAACGTCTCGTTTTGCGGATTTGATTTCAGAACCAAATGAATTTTTACCTAACTATAAAATCAATTTAAATGCTGCAAAACCAGTTCCTTAAAAATTGGAAGTAAAGTGAATTTGAGGAGTCTCGTTGGTAAGAAACCACCCTAAGAGGAACTATTCCTAGTGGAATGACGGGCGCTTTAAAAAACAGTATTTTGACTGTAAATCGCTAGAGAGACATACCCTAGCCAAAAATAAACTGTCAAAAAAAAGAAAACTTGGAGTTCCCTAGTGGCCTAGCAGTTAAGGATCCTGCATTGTCCCTGTAGTGGCTCAGGTTGCTGCTGTGGCATGGGTTCAATCCCTGGCCTGGGAATTTCCATGTGCTACAGGCACAGCCAAAAACAAAAAAGAAAGAAATCTTAAATAGTACAGGTAATCACTCTTACTGTATTCAGTAATATGGGACAATTTGAGCAACAAAATCGCAATAGTATTAGATTGTGACTCATGGAATAAAACATATCCGTGAGTCCCTATCGCGATAAATAAAACAGCAAATGCGGCGGGGGAGAAGCTACAGCACAAAGAGATTAAGACAAAGGTTATTCTCAGATGACTAAAATTCCTTCCTCACATCCTTAAAAACCTTCTGAACTACAGTGATGCTGTAATTCTCTGAGATGGTGAAGGGGGACTCTGTCTTGATCCTGGGTCATGGTCTGGAATTGTGAATATATTTCTGGCATTAAAATGCTTCATTGTCACTTATCTCCACGTCTCAGGAGCAGAGAGAGGAGGGGTTAAGTACAAATACCAAGGAATCCAGTGTCTACTGTAATAGTTTCACAGTATATACAGCAGCTGCCTGTACTCCTGGTGAAAACCAGGTGTTTGGCAAATCAGTGAAGGAGTTCTGATCACATGCTAATTATTAGTTGGCAGCATTGCAAAATGATCCGCCTCATGAAAGCAATGATCTTACTGGTTGCACTGAGGACCCCACCACTTTCCAGACTGTGTCAATGACTCTTGAACTGACCACTCCTACCTCGAGCAAAGTGTATTCTTTTTACGTTAGGAATTTTACCTTTTCCTAAACTTTGTAATGGCAAAGATGGCCTCCAGGTGAAGATAAGTCCTTCTTTTTCCAGGTGAGTCCATGGGTTTGACTTTTAATTGTTTCCTTTAAACAGCTGAAACCTGCTGAGACCCATCATGTTGCCGTCACTGGTGTTTCAGCACCATTCTCACCTCACAGCTGACCATCTGCTTTTAGAGCCACTGTTTCTTTGGGCAGAAGGTCACACAACCATTTCTTAAAAATTAAGCCCACACTCGACTGTGGAAATGGAAACTTAAAAACACTGAAAGAGGACAGAAAGACTTCCAGCTTCTGTTTCATTTTCATTGATGAAAACTGCTACAGAAAAAGGCAGGGTGCCATTATGAAAGCATATAAAATATTGGAAACTCCAACACTAAGACATCTCCATTAGTAAGTGGGTTTATTGAGATCACTGAACATAACAATGTATGACATTTATTCATTTCCCACTGAAAGGCTCTCCAGTGAAACTGTTTTTACATGGATTCAGGCATTAAGCATTTTCAGTGATTTTTTGCAGTTGAAAGGGTAGGTGGTGGGAAGAAACAGAGGACTTTTCCAGACTTTCAAGGGATTCACTTTATTACACTGCTGTGGAAAAGCAAGAGCTAAGAAATGCAATTGTTCTACCAATGCAACACCTAGGCGCACAAAAGCTGCAAGATAAGTGCAAGGCTGCAAATAAGAGCAAACGACTTCACTGCTCCCAAATGCCAATAGGCCTGGAATCTGAAGCAAGCCCTGGCAGCAAACTAAGAATGACAGTCCATTTCCTGTGGTTTATTAAGTTTAGGCCCCATGGATAAGACCGCCAGAAAAGCAGCTGTATTTTAAGTGGTCTGGACATTTACTCATCTGAACATAAACAAAGATCCACTCATTGAAATCCCTGTGTCCCTCTTCGGCTGTTGGGACAAGGGCAGGCCTGGCTCAGTGGAGGCCAAACATAAACGGGATGGGATGGGGTGCAAGGATCCCTGGACTATGACAGATTCCCTGAGTCTTCAGGACCCTCAGGGGCTTACGGCCCTAAACAGAAGATTCCCTGTTAGCCTTAGCACCGTTGCAGTGGCCTCCCCGGCACCCCACAGCCAACGACTCCATAACCACGGTTAACATAACGAGATCGTGCACACGCTCTAAGTGACTGTGTTTCAGACCACACACAAAATCATTAATGTAAACCAAAGCACTACATTTAGTGATAAACATCTACTTCATAAATATCAGGGAAGGAAAATACCCCAAGTAGTTGAAAACAACTGAACAAATAAAGGAGCCTAGCCCTAAGTTTAAAACAAAAACATTTCAAAGAAATACTGCAATGACTAGCTAAAAGATAAGATTTAATCACAACAAGGACACAAAACACTGGGTAGTGGAGGGAATAATTTGCAAAATATAGAATTATTTCACAGTGAGGTTTAAGTACTCATACCAATCTTCTGGTTTTAGTAGAAACAGACAACCACTGATGCACATTTTTCTTTCACATTGTCCCCCTCTGCTCTTTATGTAAAGTAAGACAATATGTGATCAAACATTACATATCAATGGCAAGTCGCCTTTTGCTCACCCCCATTAGGAAATTACCTAACTGTGCAACCATTTATCACCTAACTGTGCAACGCAAGAGCCACAGGGCACAGTCAACCGCGTGTCACTGACAGAAACACCAGAAGTACCACATCACAGTTATTCCGATCTGGACAGGTTGTCAGAGATGTGGTGAGTGAACCAGAACGGTGGCATTCCCTAAGGGGTCATCGGATATATACACATTACATTCTTTTATGGCATTCGACATTGATATTTCCTCTTCCGTATATAGGTTTAGAAAAATAAAATTAAAAAGGCACAGGAGCAACCCTGACAGAGAAGTCTTGCATGAAGCCTTCTCCTAAGAAAGTATGTAATCTTAGTTAACTTTAAGGTCTGCGAATGTTCTTGTGATGTGACTGTTACAAGGGAAATAGCTGAATTACTGAGCTCCACTAAAACAGTCCTTGAGTTTATTGGTCAGTCTGTTAAATGTCAGAGTTCTTCACATTGTTGAAAACAAAACAAAACAAAAAAAACACCGCATCTTTAATTATTTAAACATTAAGTTATCCTGAATGTTTTACCAACCAACATAAAAGAGTTCCCAGGGAGTTCCCATCGTGGCTCAGCAGGAAAGGAATCTGACTAGCATCCAGGAGGATGCAGGTTCGATCCCTGGCCTTGCTCAGGGGTAAGGATCCAGCATTGCCATGAGCTGTGGTGTAGGTCACAGATTCGGCTTGGATCCCAAGTTGCTGTGGCGCAGGCCAGCAGCTACTGTTCCGATTGGACCCCTAGCCTGGGAACCTCCGAAATGTGGAGGGTGCGGCCCTAAAAAGACCAAAAAAATGAGTTCCCGGGCAAGTGTATTAAACTTTACCACTTTACCACCTGTTTGCGACATCACCCCTCTTGGCAGAGACCACCAGACCCGTGGAGTCAGTTGCCAAGCCTTCTTTGTAATGGTAATAAGTTCTTTTTTCCTTAAATAGAAACAAACCTCCTCTGTTTCATACTGAACAAACTAAAAAGCATGCATCCAAATCTCTTTCTGGCCACTTTGAAGGGCACAAGCACCCTTTTCTACCCCCAAAGGGGCCAGGCCATTGCATTATAATGCCAAAAAAAAAAAAAAATCTATTCTTATAGCTGCACCAATGTGTCCACGTAGAGAAGACCTCCCACCTCTGGACCCCAACATCCATTTGTCCCCTACTCTTGGCCTTGACCACCAATAATATCCATTTACTTCATGAGTGAGTACTGGGATTGGGGGATGGTGCAGAATTAGCTATCTGTCCCCTTTGGCCTCTCTGGTAAAGGCACAAAAGCCGGGAAAGAGAAGGTCTCATAAAATGGGGTATTCCCCCGAGGTGGGTGGCGGGGTCCCGCGGATAGGTGGCTGCTCAAGGCCAATGAGATTGTCTCCACACCCCTGGAGGCCCTGGATCTACCTAGTCTGCAAACCGCTGCAGGAGATGGTCCTCCCGCCTCAAGCTGCCGCCCGCGCCGCCGCCCCCGCTGTCCATGAAGCGGTCGCACGGGAACTCGATGAGGTCCGCCTCGCTGAGCGCGCACACGGTGGTGCGCGGTCGGTGCGACTGGAATCCAGAAAAGTCGGCCGAGACGCCGGTGCCCATGGAGCGCAGGGGCCGTCGGGTGGAGTACATGTGACGGACGTGGACTGGGGCCCCGCCCTTCCGCCTGGCCCGCAACTTCCTCCGCAGCCAGCGCGACGCCCAGGCGGCCAAGGCCAGGAGCACCAGCAGCGCGTTGACGGCCAGCAGGGCCAAGGTCAGCAGTTGGTAGTCGACGCTGCTTCGGCTCCCAGACTCTGGCAGGGTGACCAGCCCCGCGCAGTGGTCCCGGGGAGCCACAGGGCAGACCCGGCCGCCGAGCACGCCCTCCACGCACACCAGGTAGGGAGTGTCTCCGCGCAGCTCCCGCAGCGTGGCCGAGTCGCTGCGCTCGGGCAGGTAGACGAAACGGTGGAATTTAGGCTGCTGCCCAAAGCGGTCGAAGAGCAGTCGGAAGCGCGCGCCGCCCAGCGGCCGGGGGCTGCGGTGCTCGCGCACCGCCCAGCGCACCGAAGCGCTGTCTGCGCCCACCGCCTCCACTGTCAGGTTGCACAGGATGAACTTGTTGAAGTCACACGGGTCAGATACCAGCGGCGGCAGGCCGACCCCGCCGTCGGATTGGGCTGCGGTTTCTAGTTGCGGCGCCGCTAGGCGCTGCTTCGCTGCGCGCTGCCATGGGTCTCCGGCTGGCGCCGAGCCAGCCGCGGCCGTCTGGGTGGGCTCCGCGTGGGCAGGATCCAACGCAGTCGGACGTCCCCGCTCTGGCTTTTCCAGCAGGTCCTGGGGGTGTGGCGCCGGGCCTGCGGCAGCAGCGGCGTTCAAACCCGGCTGCTGAAGGCCCGGGCCTCGTCGGCTCAGCCTAAGGGCACTGCGGTTACCCAAGAGCTCCCTGGCAGCCCCGTCCCAGGCCACCCCTGGCAGAAATCGACCCCGCTGCTGCGGCTGGGGCTGCGGAGGCTCCTGCGCAAGGGCACCTGGAGGGGGCGCCACCTCCTCCCCTTGGGCTGTGGGTAGGGGCAGCTGCTTGCCGTCGGCAGTTGGGGGAACCGAGGGCGAGGGATCTGCACAAGACCCGTTCTGCAGTTGTTGGTCATCCAGGTAATCCAGGTACTTGCCCCGCAGGGCCGGAGGGTGGCGACACTGCACGAAAACGGTGAGGAGCCGGCCTTGAGAGTGCCAGTCGCCCATCCAACGCTTCAGGCCCCGCAGCCGGCAGTCGCAGGTCCAGCCATTGCCGTCAAGATCCAGCCTGTAGAGGGCTGGGCTGGCGGCGAAAATGTCCCCGGAGAGGGCGCTGAGCGCGTTGTCGCGCAGGCTGAGCTCGCGCAGCCGGCCCAGGTGGCCAAAGACAGTGGGGTGCAGAGCGGACAGCTCGTTGCCGCTTAGGTCCAGCGCCTCCAGGCTATGCAGAGGCTCCAGCAGCGCCACGGGCAACTGGCTCAGCCGATTCCCCTCCAGGCGCAGCTCGCGCAAGGCTTCCAACCCCCAGAAGGCCTCGGGCGCGAGGTGCGTGAGCTGGTTGCCCCTGAGCGAGAGTAAGCCCAGGCGCGGCAGGTGCTGGAAAATGCGCGGCCCGAGGTGCTGCAGGCTGTTGGCTGAGAGGATGAGAGTGGAGAGGGAGCGCAGCGGTGCGAAGGTGGCTGCATGGCGTAGGGAGGGCTGCAGCTCGTTGGCAGAGAGGTTGAGGAAGCGCAGCTTCCCCAACTGGGCGAAGGCGTTTTTGCCCAGAAAGCGGATCCGATTGGACTCCAGATGCAGGTAGAGCAAGTTGCCCAAGGGGGCGAAGACGGCGTCCGGAAGCGCCCCCAAGGCGTTCCCGTCCAGCCGCAGCTTGACGAGACTCTCTAGGCCTTCGAAGGAGCCGCGGCTGAGGCGGCCGATCTCGTTCCCGTTGGCGTAGAGGATGCGCAGCTTGCGCAGCGGCGCCAGTGTCCCGGGAGCGAGCGTCTGCAGGAGGTTGTTGCCCAGGTAGAGCTCCTCCAGCCGGGAGAGCTTCTCGAAGGTCTTGGGGTGCAGAAAGCGGATCTGATTATACTGCAGGTCCAGCCGTCTGAGCTGCCCCAGGCGGTGGAAGTCGAAGGCCGTGATGTTGGTTATGAAGTTGCCGCCGAGGCTGTAAGTGAGCACGTCCTGCGGGCTCGGCAGCGAGCTGGTCTTGGGCACGGCTCGGAGCCCCCTGTTGGTGCACAGAAGGTGCTGGGGGTGCTGGCAGTCGCAGCGCTCCGGGCATACCGTCTGGGCCCGCGGCGGCAGCGCGAGGCAGCCGCACACCACGAGCAAGAAGCGCACGGCGCGAGCAGCCTCCATCGCCGCCCGTCCTGCGTGCTGAGGCCGGATCGTCCTCTTGGCCCGCCGGCTCTGTGTCTCCTCTGCATTCCCCTTGGCCTGGCCAGAGTCGCTAAATGGCCTCTTTCGGACTTTGCAGCGCCGTCCAGCCCCTCCTCCGCCCTTTGTCCGGTGGCTGGCCCGGGTCTCTGCAGAGGTTTTGCCTGGCCAAGTTAGGCGGCGCGGGGCGCCCCGCGAGCTCCGAGTGCTACTTGTTGCATTTCTGCAGAAAACTGTTTCTCCGGGTGCGCGTCGGGGGGCGGAGGGAGGGAGCAAGACCTGAGCTTTTTGTTTGCAGTTTGAGTCCGGAGAGCTGGATTCCCTGGCACGGATTCTCCCCGCCGAGCGGATTCCCCAGCTGCAGGCGGGAGCCCTTCCAAGAGCTCCTCCCGGCGCGGCTCGGCTGCTGCGCCCGGGAGGCTCAGCCCCCGCAGCCTGCGCCTCCTCGCTCCCGGTCCGGGACCGGTAGCGCGGCCTCGGTGGAAGAGCCCGCGGAGGAGCCGGGGGTGTGCGGGCTGCGTCCGGAAGGGACCCGAGTCGGCGAGTGGCGAACTAACCCGGCGGAAATTCGTTCTTCCCACACTCTGCCCCCCGGGGATGCAGGCGGGGGGGCGAGGGAGGCGGGGAGGAGACGGCGGAGGGAGGACAGACCCCGGCAGGGGGAGGAGGAAACGCTAAGTGGCTCCGCGTCTGGTCAACCCGAGCCCGGGACGCCAAGTGAGAAAAGGAGGGATTAAAAACAGCTGTACGGGTCGGACACGCCGGGGTGGGGGCGGGGGTGGATTACCGGGCGAGCAAACGGGATTTGCAGACAGAAATCTTTTTTATTTTAGAGGAGTACACCGGTCGCTTCGAAACAACGGATGCGCGGCTCGTTTTGTTCGTTTTTTGAGACTTGCTCTTCCAGGTGCTACCCTGCAAGAAGTTCTGGCCGCACGGAGTCCGCCAGCGGGAAGTTTGGGGGAACACAAAGTTGTCTGCCAGTAACTGTCTCTGGGCTACTGTCCGAAGAAGCTAGGTCAAGCCATTCTGGCTGTTGCGTGCTTGGGTTTTTGACACGGTCGTGGTCCTGGTGGCCACTAGCCCAGGGGAGGCACTGCCCCTTTTGGGGATCCGGACTGAGTAGCTGATTGGCCTGGCTGTAGGCAAGAGCATGAAGAAAGCTCAGAACTGGTTCTACCACCATGAAAAGTGTCCGTCAAATTTTGGTGATTTAGTTCCATTAATTCTCCAGTCTTAGAGCCCTTGGGGTAGGCTCTGCACGTGTGTACATATATATATATACATACATATATAAAATCTTCACAGACTCTCTGCTGACTGCGACCTGCTGGGCCCTCCCCTTTATGCCTGGGCTTGCCGGTGATACTAGTTTTTTGACCCCCCAGTTTTTCAGATCTGGTTTATTTGGGGAAGTATTAAGCTCTGTTATCAATAGGGAGTGGAACATTTATTAATGGCACCATTCAGCAGCCCCAGCTGAGAATGAGAATGGACAAGCAAGAGCTGTTACTTACTGTTTGTTCCTGCCTGCTGTTCCCTCCCCCTCATCCAGAGGGTATTCAGAAAATGTCATTCTAAGGACCCATTCTGTGGAACATTAAAGGAAAGGGACATTCACTTCCTTACTTCAAGAAGCTGACAATCCAGTGGGGAGGACAAGGCATGGAAAAGTTAACTAATAATGTAAGGCTCAAGTGGGAGAAAGCTGCCAAGAGGCAAATGATTTTGAATAATTCCAATGTTAGATGGTGATTAATTGCCTTATTTAGCAATTCAGATAGACAAGTGAATTTAAAGAATGATGAGACCTTAGCAGCATGTTTCTTGAAGCCTTATACTGAGGGACCTCCGCTCCAGGGAGATGGGATTGGAGGATGGAGAGTCGGTAGCTGGTGAGATGTCCCTCCCGGGCCCAGTGAGCAGAACAAGTTTGCTTGTGATTATTTGCTTTGAGTTTTTGAATAAAGGATGCACGTGGGAACAAGGTGTCTATCTGAACAAGATGAAAGATGAAGTTGCCGAGGCAATTTGGTAAGTTGGGTTTTAGTTCTCATTGTGAGAAACTTTAAAACCCCCTTTAGTCTTGACTCCATTTCTCCTTGTGAAGGTCTGGCTGCCCTAGAGGGTGAGACCTAAGCTTGTGCTGTGATGCACAGGTTCTCCTGATCTGGGCCCTAGACGCTTCTCCAGGGACCCCAGTCCTTGCTGGCAGCAGAGATCATTTGATTTTTCAGGGGAAAGAACACTCAGAAGCTGCTGGCTCACAGTGTGGGCTGGTAGATCTACCTGGAAGCATCACAGCATCTGCCTTTGAGCCCCCAGCCTGGGGACGCACACACAGCCTTCTGAGTGGGGAACTGAGAGGTGTGATGGGCAGGAGGGAGAAGCAGAAATCAGACCCTCCTCTGCATAAGCTTCCTCTTCTGACTCTTCCGAGGAAGTGTGTGTGTGTGGGGGGGTACTTTCAGAGTAAAGGAGGGGACCTTCCCTCTGAGGCCACTAGGAGTTTGGACTAATCACTCGCTCTACTGGGGGTGTCTTTCCTTTATAGATGCCTCTATATAGGATTTATAAAGTTATCAGATCCCTAAAGATGTTCAGTATTTTTAAACGTTGTGGCTGTTTGGAGTATTAGTGCCCGGTGTTTAATATTTCCACCAGTAGTCCTGGATTGCAGGTAGAAATAACACCATCCATGGCTTCATGTCCAACGACAATTGGTTTTCCATAACATTCTGTTGTCTTAAAGAAACCTATCTGCCTCATGTAGTTAACCTTGCTTAAACTTTCAAATAAGTAGAAACAGTTTCTGATAGGCATTGCTAACCCTCAATCCAGTTTCAGTAAGAGTAAGATTTTGAGATGTGCAGATAAAGTGTGTGTGTGTGTGTGTGTATAAATTCTTTCTGAAAAAAGTGATTGCAATTAAAAAAACAAAAACAAAAAACAAATGCTTCCCTTGTTAAAGGCATATAACCTGACGTCAACTTTACAAATGAATGACAGTGAAAATTCGGAGCACACATATGTGATATCCGTATGTGCCCTCAGGGGTCTCCATGTCTGTAAGGCAACATGTTCGGGGGTTTGATTTATCTTCAGACCATCCCTCTTTTCTGGGAGTTAAAGTGGTATTTTGCTTGAATCTGGCAGTGCTTAGAGCGCCTGGTCTTGAAGAACTATAAAAGCAACTCCAAAACTGCAGATTACTGCTGGTGATCAGGCAGGAAGCATTTAGTGAGAATTTAGCACGTGCTGTATCTCAGGATGAGCGGGAATGCAGCGCTGATAAGACACAGAGCCAGACCTCAGGGTGCAGCAGCTTAGTGGGGAGGCTGATGGGCAGGAAGCATTTGCAGTGCCAGGTGTTAGGAGCTGTGGGAGCCTGGAGCGGGGCACCTGGCTGGACTGAGAGGATGAGGAGGGCTTCCAGAGGAGGGAAGTGCTGAGTGCCACCTAGATGAAGGTAAGCAGGGCATCAGGAGAGGAAGCCTGGGGACAGGTGCCAGAGAGTCACTTAGGAACCTCTAGATCTTTTGTCTGAATCTTTGTTGGTGAGATTCTTTTGACATCTGTGTTTTTTTTAAAATACTATCACGCAGCCTTGCTCATACAATGACTTCCAATAAATGTGCCCTTATCCCCCTTGAAGGCTTTCAGCAGGCAGTTGATGCTCATACGTGCACTGCCACATCGAGGTATCTCTGCCTAAATAAAGTAGGTGCTACGTAAAGAAAATGTTTTCTTGTCAGTCCTTACCTTCTCAAACCTTGAAACTGGTAACAGAGACAGTGTGTAGGATGTGTGTTGATAGAACACCCAGACCTTGGATGTAACATACATGTAGGCATCATATAGATACTATGTGTACAGCACCACTCTTGGACCAGGGCAGCCTGGGACCCTGCCTTGGACCCTGCACTCTATCCTCTGCTCCCCATAAGAGCAGGGTTTCATTTTCAGGCTTCCAAAGAGATGTACCCACCCACCGCCCACATCCCTATTACTCCTGCTCAGGGTTCCTGGGATCCTGGAATTCCTTCCTTAATTGCCTAAGTCTGTGCAGGCCTTTTGCCCATCTGTCCTCCTGGGGACCAGTCATGCCACAAGTGTATATACCCCGAGGGCCAGGAGAAGGCTAAAGGGCAGCTGTTCAAAAGAATCTGGAGGTGTGGGTTGGGATTTCCACTCTAATGCCTGGGAGGCTCCAGGAGACTCCTGATAAGGCAGGAGCCGGAGCTAAGAGGGAACCATGGACCAAGGCTCTAACCCTAGGCTTTTCAAACACCGGAGACAGGTCTGTCCATATGTAACATTTTAGGAGGAGAAAGTACATGTTCTTGGATTAAAGAAGAGGAGAAAAATTACAGGACTTTGGAGGAAAGCATTTTTTAAATGTAAATTCTACTTTATTATAACATAGCCTATACCCAATTTTCTATAAAAAGCACTAATTTTTAGTAAGAGCAAGGGCAGAGTTGTCTCCATTTAAATGCCTGCCTCTGAACTATTTAACGTCTTTGCGTATAGATGGATCCCAGCTTGATCAGGTTCCAGGAGAGTATCGATTATGCTTACCTGTATAATTTGCATCATCACAAGCAGCAACAGAGGAAGGAACTGTTCATAAGAGAAACAAGAGCATTGTCCTCTCACTTTTGGAAAGCTCGCCCTTTAAATCTCAAGCACGCTGGGAGTGTTTCAGAGGTCAGAAGCACAAGCAGGTTTGGGCTGGTTCCATGATACATATATGTGGCATAAGGTTTTTCAGCTCTTCTTGCCCGGGCATGGAATCTTCCCGGGCTTGCCAGGGAGGTACACACTTTCTTCCCAGGCAACCTGTGGTTCCCTTGCATTTCACCTATAGGAGCAGGAAGGATTCCAGGCCATGTCTTTCTTCAGCAGCTCCTGGAGCTGGCATGAGTTGGCCCAGGTTGCCTTGGTGCAGGACAGGTGAGGGGCAGGAGAGCTCAGGGCAGCTCCTGGCTGCAGGGAGGGGTGGGCCTGCCAAGCCCTACTGGAGCCCCGTCCCTAGCTTACTCGGGGCGGCCTGCAGAGAAGGCAGCTGTTCCCTCATTCCTCATAAGCCGATCCACACAGGCGGTGTGGCCCCTGACACAGATGAAGAAGGAAACCCAGAGCCCTTGATGGTCCCTTGGCATGTTACCAAGTGATTCCCCAAACTCCTTCTCTCTGTCTTTTTTTTTTTTTTTTTTTGCTATTTAGGGCCACACCTGCAGCATATGGAAGCTCCCAGGCTAGGGGTTGAATCAGAGTTGGAGCTGCTGGGCTACGCCACAGCCACAACAACGTGAGATCCAAGCTGCATCGTCAGCCTACACCACAGCTCACAGTAACGCTGGATCCTTATCTCACTGAGCAAGGCCAGGGATCGAACCTGTGTCCTCATGGATACTAGTTGGATTCCTTTCTGCTACGCCACAACGGGAACCCCCAGCCCCCAAGTTCTCTATCTGAGTTGAGCCTCGTCTTTGCCCCAGTCTGAGAGGCGTGTTTCTTTGCCTTGGCTACTAGAATTGTGAATAAGAGAACCCCTGGTTTACCATTTATCTGCTGATTCTTCATTTTTGCCCTTAAGGAAATACAGGAGTGCAGGTTCGTGGATAGGTATTAGCCTTGTGAAATCAGAATCTCTGGAGACAAGGCCCCGCACTGACGTTTATGAGCCACTGGCTGATTTTTACACACACTTAAGTTTCAGAAAATTAATAGTATTAATAGTATTTTCAGAACACCTGGTCATGATTGGCTTATCTTATTCCAGTCACAACAGTAGCAATACTGGCATGGAGGCAGGGGTCTAAACACCCTGCATGAAGTCACTCGTTCATTTCCACAACTACCTTGTGAGCTAGGAACTGCTGTTCTCTGCATTTCACAGAAGAGAAAACTGAGGAGCTCATTAACAATACAGGATCCTAAGCCCACCTCCAGAAAATCTGGCTCAGAATGTCGAGAATAGGGCCTAGAGATGTTTATTTAGCACATTCCCAGGTACTGTCTTAAGTATTTTGACTGACTGAGAATTCTTATGGGCTTATTCAAACATTTCGATGTCTCCTTTGCTAGGAGCCTAGGGGTTGAGAGAGTAGACAAGGCCCTTGCCTTCTGGGAGCGTAGCACCGCCAGCGAGTTAAATACAAAGATGATAATCCTGGGAGTTTCCGTCATGACTCAGCAGTTAACGAACCCGATGAGCATCCATGAGAACTCGGGTTCAATCCCTGGCCTTGCTCAGTGGGCTAAAGATCCGCCGGCGGCGTTGCTGTGAGCTGTGATGTAGGTCACAGACTTGAGTCGGATCCTGCATTGCAGTGGCTGTGGTGTAGGCCAGCAGCTCCAGCTCCGATTGGACCCCTAGCCTGGGAACCTCCATGTGTGGTGGGTGCAGCCCTAAAAAGACAAACAAAAACAAAAACCAAAGAAGACGATAATCCAGAAGGATGGTGCCATCATAAATAAACACAATGAGCACCATTTGCAGGGCTCGTAGTAATTGTCTTTTGAGAAGAAAATAATAAAGAACTAAAAACCTTCGTAGAAAGTGTCAGCCCACAGAATGCTGTATATGTTTAAGGGCATTTACAAGGTGACTGCTTCCGAAATTTCAAGGAAATTATGTCCTTGGGAAAAAAGTCCAAGGATTTTTTTGTCTAAGGAACGTCCTCATCCATCAGTTCAGAGATGCCTGGCTATTTGAAACTGACATGTATAAACAGATAGCGGATCTATAAGAACTACAGTGAACGCTGGCAAACCAAAAAAGGAAAGGCAGTTGTTGGCAGAGAGGAAATAAGGCAACTCCACACATTGTTTATGGTTACGGTATAGAGTTTGCTTTTGAGTACCTGAAATTTTATAGCAGTAAGATAAAGATGTTTTCCCTTAGAACTGAACCAAATCCGTCTAAGGAAATGCTTTAGGTATAAACCTGTCTCTTACTCTTAAATACTCAAATATTTGTCATCTCCGGGAACCAGACCTGTAGTTGATTTTATGCCTCAGATTTTCACTCTTCTTTCATTTGAATTTCTTTTCTTTTTTTTTTGTCTTTTTGTTGTTGTTGTTATTGTTGTTGCTATTTCTTGGGCCGCTCCCTCGGCATATGGAGGTTCCCAGGCTAGGGGTTGAATCGGAGCTGTAGCCACCTGCCCACGCCAGAGCCACAGCAACTCGGGATCCGAGCCGCGTCTGCAACCTACACCACAGCTCACGGCAACACCGGATCATTAACCCACTGAGCATGGGCAGGGACCGAACCCGCAACCTCATGGTTCCTAGTCGGATTCGTTAACCACTGCGCCACGACGGGAACTCCTCATTTGAATTTCTTTATACTGCAGTAGTAACATTTATTTAACCATTTGATATCCCCGCCCAGCTGGAAGGACATCAGCCTTGTTTTATTTCATTTTTGTGAGATCCTCAGCAACTGTGGTTGAATTGTCAAAGGGTTTTCATAAAAGGCTAGAAGAAAAAATTTGAAATGTTAACAGTTGTCTTTACATGAGGAGAAAATGAATAATTGTTTACATCCTTCGCTTTGGCATTTTTTAAATGATGTGCCATTACTACAGATTTCTTTGAAATTGATAAAAAAAAAAAACTTGAGAACAAATGCTTTCATATCTGATGTCCGGTTTCACCCTCGGTACGCCTCATGAGTCAATCAGGTGGGGGTTATTCATAGCCCCAATTTGGAGGCGAGGATGCTGAGGATTAGAAGAGCGAGCTAACTTTGGGGTTGAGCCGCTGCTGTAATGATAGCGTTCACACCACAATCTAAACCATTGACTTCTGACCCAGGATTTTATAGTTGGACCTCACTAGGCTCCCTGTTGATACATGCCTATATGTACAACTAATGAGGCCAGTTCGGGATGATAGTCAAAATATTTAGCAACCGGAGCAGTAAGAGTACCAGCCAACCAGGCTTGGAGCTGCCCAGTGAGGACAGACAGAAGCCGAGCAGGCGCCCACCAGCTGGAAGTAGACTGGCCTGCACTTGACTAAACTTCCTGAATGATGCTTTAGACATCTCTCTCTCTCTTTTTAATAACTGCATAATTAAAAATAATGTCCATAAGGCTTGGGCACAATAAGCAGTAACCATGAGAAACGGCACACAGAGTCTTCCTTGGTCCAGCTCCTTGCAGATTGCAAGCTTGCCTGAGGCCTGTCTGTCTGGGCCAAGGGGCATGGCAGTTTCTCAAATGGAGCAATGCAGTGTGGGTGAGAGGGTCAGGATAATTTACTTTGCCAAAAACACGAGTTTTGCTTGCAATTTACAATCCAGAGGTTGTCTCCCACTCTCTTCAGTGGGCTGACAGATCTACGTGAAGGGAATTTAATTTAAAAAATACTGTTTCTCTAACACCTTGATCTGAGTTATAATTCATGGCTTACAAAAATTTGTAAGGGGGGGCACCCCTTTGGAAGTGGATCAACTGCAAGGATTCACAGCTCATCCTGAAAATTTTCAATGATTTATTGTCAAAATCTGAATGTGCATGTGTCACGTACCTTCCCCTCTATCCCACCCCCCCTCCAAAAGCCAGAACTGTCAGGGTCCCCTTATTCTAATGTCATTGTGTAGGGCCAAAATAAGGGAGGCAATTTCATAACCAATGGTAAGTGGGTATGAAAACCGTGGCTCTAAGCTGGCAAGAAACATTGCCAATCTCAGTAATGGAAATCACCTTGGACAGTCAAATAATTGACTGTATACAGTGTAAAAATGCTCCCCAACTATCTGCAGATTTCATCAAAAGACCAAATGTTTTTCTACTTAAGACCAAGAACATGGCAGGAAAGGAAATTAGAGGAAGGAAGCATCCATCCCCCTTTCAGCCTCTGTAATTTCTATAAAGATTTGCACTTTGATTATGCTTAGTAGCACCATATGCTGGAGTGGGACTCAAGATCAAAGCTTCCAGCCACAGCACTGGAGCCTTGCTGTGGGCAGGATCAAACATTTCTGTGGCTAGAATGCTAATGGATCTGTAAGGACACTCCTCCAGCTTCCATGCATCCCTATTTAATTTCCAAAATATAATTGCTATACCTCAAACTTAAATGCTTTTAGCATCTTTTTCATTTCTGGTTTATACGTTGTTGGTTTAAAAAAGAAAAAGTGGTTGTTACCAATTAAAGATGTTTAGAACTAAAGAATCTTCAAAAGCTTAATGTAAGTCATCAAGTTTGATAGTGTGTATGACATTAAAAGTTTGGGAAGTGAGGGAATGGCTGAACACTGCTTTGCTTTGGTTGATGAAATAACAGATTTTTTTTTTCATTCTACTTTTCTCTGCAATCAAAATTTTCTTTAGGGAACATGTGTTTTTGCTGTTAAAAAGTCTTCTGTACAAACATGCATGATACTGGGAGTCTTTGGTGGCCTAACGGTTAAGGATTCAGCGTTGTCACTGCTGTGGAGCATTGTCACCGCTGTCGCTTGGGTTCAGTCCCTGGCCCTAGAACTTCTGTGTCATGGGCACAATCAAAAAATTAAAAAAGAAGACCTAATACCATCTTCACTCTTGCTTTCTCCATTGCCCTGCCATGTCCTCCTTACCTTTTTACAAGTGGCTTTCCTTATAAACCTTTTTTAAAAAAACGGAGTCTTGATCGTGGAACTAATCATGGATACAGTCAAACAATTTACTGTATGCATTGTAAACACCCCTGACAACAGTGGCAGGTGTCATCAGAAAGTCAAGTCAAATGTTTGTTGTAAACTGCCTATATGATATGTTTGGGGTGGTTAGAAGATGGTGGGTCTCTGACCTTGAACCATGGTGTAGTCTCTTGGATCAGGTTCTCTCTGATCTGGTTTGTTTTCTCATCTATAAAAAGAACAGATCATACTTGCCCAATGGATGAGTTTGGAGAAGTATATGTGAAAGTGCTTACAAGCTACAAAAGTGTTAAGACAATAGGATTGTTGCTAACATTTTAACTTCATGTGTGCCTTCTCAGTGAGAATCTGAGGCCTTCCAGGGCAAGACCAAGACCTTTTGTAGAAAAATTATTTTATTGGAGTTCCTGTCATGGCTCAACGGGTTAAGACTCTGACTAGTATCCATGAGGGTTCGGGTTCGATTCCTGGCCTCTTTCAGTGGGTTAAGGATCCAGTGTTGCCATAAGCTGCATGTGCCATAAGCAGCTCGGATCCCATGTTGCCGTGGCTGTGGGTAGGTCGGCAGTTGCAGCTCTGATTCGACCCTGAGCCTGGTCGCAGGTGTGGCCCTAAAAAAGAAAAAAAAAATATTTTATTGAAGTTTAGTTGATTTACAGTGTTGTGTTAGTTTCTGGTCTATAGCAAAGCAATTCAGTTACACCTATATGTTCTTTTTTATATTCTTTTCCACTATGGATTATCACAGGGTATTGCGTATAGTCCCTATGCTCTGCAGTAGGACCTTGTTGTTTACGAATTCTGTATGTGTTAGTTCGCATCTGCTAATCTCAAACTCCCAATTCATCCCTTTCCACCCCATTCTCCCTCAGCAGCCCCAAGTCTGTTCTCAATAAGACCAAGTCTTGTGCACAGCTTTTTGGTGCCCTCTGTAACCCCCAGCATCATCTTTCTTATATTTCAGATCTTTAATAAATGTTCGGTTGAGCAGAAAGGCAAAGAGGAGAAAGGCATATTCTCAGTGACTGCTTCTCCTCCTTTTCCTTATAGGTTCTGCTTCTATCTTTTAATTGTTCCCTCGCTCCACTCCAGGCTGCCCAGGCCCAGTGCATACAGTCTGTAGCACAGGGGTTCTCTCTGGATAGCTGTAGGAACAAACCTAGATTCCAAGCCAGCTCTAGATTGGGTGGTGTACCCAGTGCATCATGTTCTATAAAGTGTGATTATCATCCAGCCTAGAGGGTTCTTATCATCTGTAGGAGCCCTTGCGAAATTAAAAAATGATGAGATCGAAAGTGAAGCAGGTTCTGTAGTCAGGATGGGTCATATTCCAGGTCTTGGTCTTGGAGAGTCACAGTGTACAAGAGTGTGCTCAAGGCTTGGAAAAAAAATCCTGCAGAAATGAAAGAGAGAGAGGGAGGGAGGAAGAAGAGGTGGTGGTTAGGACCATTAATCTAGTCTGAGATACACTAGATTAAAATGATCCCTAAGATCCCTTCCAGTTTTAAACATTAAGGAATCTATTACATTGAATGATATGGAACATTATTCAATATCACATAGAATTTGTTAATGAGAAAATCCTTCAAATGTGGGCTTTATGCTTGACTGATCTCAACAACTCATGGTATCCGATTAATTTAATATAAATTCACAATGAGCAGAATAACATATGTGGAAGCTGTCTCCAGTCTCTCACAGTCCTGGCAAACTTGTTTTCTTTGCCCTCAAGTTGTCAAACTAGCACATATGAGGCTTTTCTTTCTAACAGGAGACGTTGATTTACATGCAGCTGATTTACCACTTGCTGAAGAGACTGTCTTTTTCCCATTTTATATTCTTGCCTCTTTTGTCAAAGATTAATTGACCATAGGTGTCTGGATTTCTCTCTGGATTCTTGATTCTGTTCCATTGGTCTGTATGTATGTTTTTGTACCAGTTACCACACTGTCTTGATTACTATAGTTTTGCAATATTGTCTGAAGTCTGGGAGAGTTATGATTCCTGCTTGTTTTTTTCCCCCAGGATTGCTTTGGCAATTCTGGGTCTTTTAGGGTTTCATATAAATTTTTGGATTGTTTGTTCTAGTTCTGTGGAAAATGTCATGGGTAATTTGATAGGGATTGCATTGAATCTGTAGATTGCTATGGGAAGTGTGGCCATTTTAATGATATGAATTCTTCTGTTCCAGGAGCATGGACTATCTTTCCATTTCTTTGAATCCTCTTTAATTTCCTTGATTAATGTTTTATAGTTCTCAGTATATGTCTTTCACCTCCTTGGTCAGGTTTATTCCTAGATATGTAATTTTTTTTGGTGCAACTTTAAAAGGTATTGCATTTTTGTATTCCTTTTCTAATATTTCGTTGTTAGTATACAGAAATGCAACCAATTTCTGAATGTTAATCTTATATCCTGCTACTTTGCTGAATTCATTGGTCAGTTTGAGTAGTTTTTGTGTGGCATCCTTGGGGTTCTCTATGCATAGTAGCATGTCATCTGCATAGAGTCAGGTGTTAGAATCTCATAGTTTTAAGTACATTTGGAATATTGATGATTCTGGGCTAAATGACTGTTGATGCCTCAAAATTATTATTTAGCCATCGTGCTAACCCTGATAGGGTGTTTCCTGGGAACCCAGCCGTCTGGGAAAAACTCCAATAAGTGACACCCTCAGGGTAATTACTCTAGTATCCTGGGGTGTAAGAACCCCATTGATAATTAGTGCATGACTGTCATGATTTTCAGAGGTGATGGAATATAAGTACCAGCTTAACTAAAATTCCAGAGTGGTTTTTCCATCCAAAACAGGTGGCTACACACACCTGCCAGAATAATAACCAATCATGACTAGCATTTACAGAGTGTTTGTCATGTGCCAGGCATCGTTCTAAGCCTGATGAGGTATTAAATCATTTACTTATTCAGTAACTCTATGAGGAAAGTACTTCTTTTATAGATAATGTAATGGAAACAAGGAGAGGTTAAAAAACTGGCACAAAGTCACACGGCTGTTAAGTGACAGAGCTAGAACTTGAAATCACATTTTGTGAAAATTGTCATTCACTTTTCAAATGAATCTTTGACCAGGGTCCTTTGTCATCACTAGAGTCATTTTTTTGATACATAACATTTTTTCAGACTATATCATCTGCCACTTCATACACCTTAAACTACAGCATTTTAAAAAATAGGATTCTGTCAGTAAAAATTTTCCAAGCCACCCATCCTTATTTACATATAATTAGGGACATGTTGTCTCCCCCCCCCCTTTTTCTGCTTTTTAGGGCCACACCCGAAGCATATGGAAGTTCCCAGGCTAGGGGTCAAATAGGAGCTACAGGTGCTGGCCTACGCCATGGCCACAACAGATCTAAGCCGCATCTGCAACCTACACCACAGCTCACGGCAATGTCCGTATCCTTAACCCACTGAGAGGCCAGGGATCAAACCCACATCCTAGTGGATACCAGTCAGGTTCATTTCCACTGCGCCACAATAGGAACTCTGGGTCATGTGTTTTCTTTATTCTTACTATAGGTGTGTAGCCATGCTCTCCATAATATTACTGTACTTATTTTTAAATGAAGAATAGTTTTTCGTTATTATAGAAGCAGTATTTGTACATCGTAGAAACCCAGAAAATCCAGAGAGCAACAATGAGAAAATAAATACCATGTTCCCACTGTGGTAGGCTAGTTAGTAGCCCCTCGAAGGTATCTGTGTCTTGATCCCCAGAACTTGTGAACATGTTAAGTTGCATGGCAAAGGGGAAGTAAGGCTGCAGGTGGAATTAAGGTTGCTCATCAGCTGACCTTGAGATGAGGGAGTGCCCTGGATTATCCTCATGGGCCCAACTATCACAAAGATCCTAATAATTGGAAGAGGGATGCAGAAGAGAAGTTCAAGGCGAGGCAGTGTGTGAAGAACTCAACCTGCTGTTGCTGCCTCTAAACAGGGAGGAAGAACCATGAGCCAGGGAATGTGGGCAGTCTCTAGAAGCTGGAAAAAGAAAGGAAAGGGAGCCTCCAGAAAGAAGGGCAGCCCTGCCAGCACCTTGATTGTTAGTACACTGAGACCATGTTGGACTTCTAACCCACAGAACTGTAAGACAGTACATTTTTATCATTTTAAATCACCATATGTTTGGTAATTTGTGTGGCAGCAGTAGAAAACTAATACTCCCACCAACCAGAAACTGTGAAGCATGAGTCTTTTATTATATTTATTTCTAGATCTTTTCATGCACACACATATTTTTTATGCTCGAACAAGATCATAATTTGTAAATAGCTTGCTTTCCTTTAATAATCTTTTTTTCCCTATCAATAAATTTTCATGGCATCTAATACTGCAATCATATTAAAATAACCCTAATTGTTCCCCAACTATTCTCCCAAAGCTGGCTTGTCCAAATCAGGATTTACGTCTGGGCCGTGCATTTTTAATGCTTTGTTATGTCCCTTGGGTATTTTAAATCTAAAACAGTCCTTTTTTCATTTACTAATTTTCCTTCTCGATGTTTGTCTGATTGCTTCCTCATGTGGTCGCTTAGCATGCTCCTCTGTCCCCTACATTTCCTGTAAATCGGAAGTTATATCAAAGAGCTTCGTCAAGTCACATGAATACATTTTGAGTGCTGTTGTGTGTTTCGGATGGCATTCCATCAGGAGGCCCATGCCATCTGGGTTCCACTCTCATGTGCCAAAACTCAGACTGTCCTCTGGTTATGGGATAGCAGCCTGAGCTTGCTGCTAGAGAAGGATGCTATTCCCCTGTGACCAGAAAGTATGCCATGTGGATTTCCTTTAACCCCATGCAGATGTGCGGCTTCCCCTCAGCTATTCACCTACTGGCCAGCTCCATTTGACAATCCTTGCTGGAGTTAATATGCCTTAGAGATCACGAAATGGTGATGTTTTTCAAATGCTGTCATTTTTCTACATTAATTAGGTGCTTTTCTTAGTGACGAGATGCTTTCCCCAGTCAACCAGATCTGTTTGGTTACCCTGACAAACATTTTCGACTGGGGAAGCCTTTTGGACTGCCTCTTCCTTTCATTGTCAATTCTTTCTTTTTTTTTTGTTTTTTGTTTTTTTAGGGCCACATCCACTGCATATGTAAGTTCATAGGCTACGGGTCGAATTGGAGCTGCAGCTGCTGGCCTACACCATAGCCACAGCAGCTCGGGATCCCAGCCGCATCTGCGATCTACACCACAGCTCGCAGCAACACGGGATCCTTAACCCACTGAGCGAGGCCCGCATCCTCATGGATACTAGCTGGGGTTCGTTACTGCTGAGTCAGGACAGGAACTCCCTAATTGTCAATTCTTTTTTTTTTTTTTTTTAATCTTTTGTCTTTTTGTTGTTGTTGTTGCTATTTCTTGGGCCGCTCCCGCGGCATATGGAGGTTCCCAGGCTAGGGGTCGAATCGGAGCTGTAGCCACTGGCCTACGCCAGAGCCACAGCAACTCGGGATCCGAGCCGCGTCTGCAACCTACACCACAGCTCACGGCAATGCCGGATCCTTAACCCACTGAGCAAGGGCAGGGACCGAACCCGCAACCTCATGGTTCCTAGTCGGATGCGTTAACCACTGCGCCACGACGGGAACTCCCCTAATTGTCAATTCTTAAAGGGAGGAGTTTAATAATCACCTCAGTGATGGCAACTGATTTTTTTTTTTTTTTTTAGAGTATCATTATGAGCTTAAAGATTTTCACAAATCAGGGTATTTCTTTCTGCAATTCTTCTGTCATCATTTTACCAATTTGATATATGTTTGGATTTTTCAATTCTAGGATTTTTTTTTAGTTGTAATTTTTCATAGGTAATGCATTTATAAATTTCAATATCAAAATTATATGGAAAATATTCATAGAGAAGTCTTACTTCTGCCCATACTCCCCTCCCTGCTTCTATACATAACCCTATTTTATTAGATTCTTATTTATATGTCCAGTGTAGTAGGGATTTTTTTGCATGTATGAGTACGTGGATGTGGATGTGTTGGGGATGTAGCCTTATTTTAATGCCCCCCTTCATTCACATACCCCTTGCTTTATTTATTATTTTTTTTCATTTAATACTATATTCTGGAGATCTCTCTGTCTGTATCAGTGCATGCAAACATTTTTTATTCCTTCTTTAGAACTTCTCATAATTCCATTGTGTAATGTACCACAGTTTATTCAACCAGCTGCCTATTATGGAACTCGTGCATTCTTTCTAAGCTTTTATTGTTGCAATCAATGCTGCAGTGATTAAGTGTGTGCCTTTATTATCTTGTACATGAGCAGATATAAATGTAGGCAGGTTCCTAAAAGTTGGTTGCTAGGTCAATGGGTTACTATATTAGTAATTCTCTTTATGTTTCCAGATTATACTCCAAGGACTCAATACTCAACTACTATGCTAAATTGCTTCTTGATTATCTTGATCTCATCACATAGATGAGTGCATGACCTTTAAAACAAAGTGGAGCCCTAAAATAAACAAACAAAAAATATTGGCGTTCCCATCATGGCTTATCGGTTAACAAATGCAACTAGCATCCATGAGGACTTGGGTTTGATCCCTGGCCTCGCTCAGTGGGTTACAGATCCAGTGTTGCTGTGAGCTGTGGTGTAGGTCGCAGACACGGCTCGGATCTGATATTGCTGTGGCTCTGGTGTAGGCCGGTAGCTACAGCTTAGATTAGACCCCTAGCCTGGGAACCTCCATATGCCTCGGGTACGGCCCTAAAAAGACCAAAAAAAAAAAAAAAAAAAAAAGATTGACAGTTCTTAAGGTGAGAATACGGAGCAACTGGAACTCATGTTTTGTTTGTCTGTTTGCTTTTTGTAGGTCCACACCTGCAGCATATGGAGGTTCCCAGGCTAGGGGTTGAATCGGAGCTACAGCCGCTGGCCTGTGCCACAGCCACAGCAACGCCAGATCAGAGCTGCTTCTGCGACCTATACTACAGCTCATGGCAATGCTGGATCCCCCTGACCCAATGAGTGAGGCCAGGGATCAAACCCACATCCTCATGGATACTAGTTGGGTTGGTTACCACTGAGCCACAATGGGAACTCCAAGAACTCTTGTATAATGTTGGGAGGAGCATAAAATGATACAGTCATTCTGGGGAACTGTTTTGCTGTTTCTTTATGAAGTTAAACATACATCTATCTCAAGAAACATCACCTCAAGGTGATGAAAGGCCAAGAAACATGACCTGGAGATATTTACCCCAGAGAAATGAAAACATGTTTTTAAAAATTTTTTTAAGAAGAATAGTCATAGTGGCCTTATTTCTCATAGCCCTAAACTGGAAACAACTCACATGTTCCCTAACAATTAAATGGATAAACAGACTGTGGTATATCCATAGAATGTCGCTCAACTATAAAAATTAATGACTTTGTGTTGATACGTGTGGTAATGTGGGTACATCTCAGAATAATCATGCTGAGTAAAAGAAGCCAGATGGAAAGAAGTGCATACTGTGCAAGACTGTTTAAATGGTGACCCAGCCTTCCTCTCTCTCCCCCCCCAACCCTGTCTGCTCTCCTGTTCTGGATCTCTTAATACTCTTTACCTCTCTAACCCAGTCTTATACTTGGCTACCTATTACTTTTATAGGCCCAAGTCTTAACTCCCCAAATAGGTCGTAAATATCCTAAAACAGAGTTGTGATCATGCCACCTCAGTACCCTTTACAACAGTGGTTGTCAACCTTGGCTGCATATTATTAGCATCACCTGGTATCTTAGCTCAGCCTGCCCTAACACGACACCATGGGCTGTGTGGCTTAACAACAGATTTGATTTCTCACAGTTCTGGAGGCTAGAAGTCCAAGATCAGAATGCCAGCATAGTCAGGTTCTGATAAGGCCTCTCTTCCCAGCTCTTAGACAGCTGCCTTCTCACTCTGTCTTACCTGGCAGAGAGAAAGAGCAAGTTCTCTAGTGTCTCCTCTTGTAAGGGCCATGCTTATAAGAGCTAATGCCACCATGAAGGCCTCACCTCATCACTTCATCCAAACCCACTTACCTCCCAAGATCCCGTCTCCAGATACCACTGCACTGGGGGGTTATGGCTTCAACATATTCCATGGCACTTGGGGAACAGTAAAAAAAAAAAAAAAGCAATGCCCGAATCACATGCCCAGAGATTCTGATTCAGTTGATCTGAAGTGGGACCTAGACATCTGTATTCCTTTTAGGTTCCCCCATAACATGCAGCCTGAATTGAGGACCCCTACTCTATACCTTCCTATTCAAGGTGAGGTCTGTGGACCAGCAGCATCAGCTTGTGAGATTTTCTGGTCCCATCCCAGACCTGTGAATACAACTCTGCCTGGCAGCAAAATCCGCACCTGCTTCCTTATGCACCATAATGTTTGGAAAATGCTTATCTGAAGCATCATGCATAGACTTGCATATAGGTATGAGAATGCTCCATCAATCAATTCCTCTTGGAATTCAAATAGATGAGCATTTTGTCAGCAAACCAAGTTTCAGCTTTTTTCATCTTGGACGCCTGTCAAGGTGTAGCTCTTACCTACAAATAATTGTACCTTAGTGTGAAGATTTTATATATTGCCTGTATATCATTGTCTGTTCACAAACAAAAAATCAGCAACTAGACCCAATGTTAAAAACAAAATCCTAATGTTTTTGACAATATGCTACCACCCCAGAGAGTCCATCACAATGAATGATTACTTCCTTAGCTTCAGGTAAGCTTTAAAATGGATAATGAAACAGAAGAAGGTACTTGTATTCCAGCTGCAAAAGAGAAGTGGCACTTAGCACAGAGCATGAATATTGTGTAACTTATAAATAATTCCATAAACTAGGGAAAGGAAAAACATACAAGCTTAAACAAATAGCAGAAAATTCCTAATGCTTAAAATATGCTTAAGGTTGGGAAATGAAGAGCTTATTATATATAATGCTATTATGTTGCACAGTGTACGAGCTTTCAAAAGATTTGATTACCGTAAGTATGCTTAATGCTAAAAACAGAAAGGAATGCCGTCTTACCTGATGTTTCAGGAGGCAGTTCAAGGTCTGTCATCCATCAAGATCATCAATGTGGGCTTCAATACGAATGTGGCTCATGAAAGTATTAAATGAGAGATTCCAGGCTGACAGACTGAAAGTGATGAATTTCCACTTTCTCTTTTCAGAAGTACCCAATGGATATATATATAGATAGTTCTTTATTTTTTTAAGAACTATTGACTATGAAAACCTTTATGTTTAAAATATCCTCTGAATTCAGTATAGATGTATTTTTAAACTCCAACCTCAAGGATGACTTCTGCTTCTGGAGATTGGTCTCATTTTCCTTTCCATCCCTAATTGATAACTTCCTCATTGTTAATTATATGATCAAATGGTTTGCTAGTTCATGGCACCCTTATATTCTATTCACTAAGCTAAAAATAAAAAGATGCTCATCTACCTTCAATACACATATGTATATACACACCTACAAACTCATCTTTAAAAGAAGGCATAGGGGAGTTCCCGTCGTGGTGCAGTGGTTAACGAATCCGACTAGGAACCATGAGGTTGCGGGTTCGATCCCTGCCCTTGCTCAGTGGGTTAACGATCCGGCATTGCCGTGAGCTGTGGTGTAGGTTGCAGACCGGCTCGGATCCCGCGTTGCTGTGGCTCTGGTGTAGGCTGGTGGCTCCAGCTCCGATTCGACCCCTAGCCTGGGAACCTTCATATGCCACGGGAGCGGCCCAAAGAAATAGCAAAAAGACAAAAAAATAAGAAGGGATAATGTTTTGTATTTAAATTCCATTTCCCAATGCTTAGGGTTGATATTTATCTAATTACTGATCTGATTCAACCCAAAACATTTTTATGAAATTCCTATTGTATGCCCAACAGAAATACATTTTGAAAGTAGAAATCTTTTTTCGTAATTGAATTATAGTTGACTTAAAATATTATATTTAAAACAAAAGATCATTTATATTGGGTATACATAATGAGAATTTACATCCCAATACTGCAAATTATTGAATAAAGACGCTGCTGGTTCAGTAAAAATCAGTTTAAAAGGACTCTTTCCCGTTATCTTCCAAAATAACTTAGAAAATAGTGGTATTTCTCTTTTAAGCATTATATAAGAAATTTGTCTTTACATTAGTGAAATAATGCACAGACAGAATGTTAAATTTACTTTTTTCCTTTCAGCAAAATTGTTTTTCTATTTTTATTAAATTTTAATGAAAAATAATAAATACACTTCTTAAAAACAGCTGAAACATTGGAAAAGATATTCAGAGTCCCCAGTGTGGCTCAGCAGGTTAGGAACCTGATGTAGTCTCCGTGAGGATGTGGGTTCAATCCCTGGCCTCGTTCAGTGGGTTAAGTATCTGGCCTTGCTGCAAGCTGTGGCGTAGGTTACAGATGCAGCTCGGATTCCTCGTTGCTGTGACTGTGGCGTAGGCCAGCAGCCTCAGTTCCAATTCCACCCCTAGTCCAGGAACTTCCATATGCCACAAGTACGACAGTAAAAAAGAAAGAAAGAAAGGGAGAGGGAGGGAGAGAGAGAGAGAAAGGAAGGAAGGAAGGAAGGAAGGAAGGGAAAGGAAATCCAGTGGAAATAAGCCCACATCTCTCAGAAATGTTCATGCACATATAAGTATATATGCTTTCTATGTAACTCTATGTATCATCTTATTCCCTGCCTTTTTTTTTTTTTTTTTTCAGATAAAAGCTTACCATGTACTCTTCTTTACCTTGATACTTTTCACTTAAGTAATTTTGGAGATTTTTTTTCCAGACCAATACATGTAGATCAACCTTAATTTCAATGCTGCATGCTATTCCTGGTGACCCCTGAGCAGTTGTCCACTTTATCTGGATGGAGAGATGGCCAGAGGCAGGGGTTTGTACCAATTCGTGGGTGACCAGAGGTTTTTTTGGTACATTGGGAGTCTAAGGAAGTGGTTTGCAGATGAATCTCTCCATATGGTGCCATCACATGTGAACGCTCTCCATGGGGCATCCAGGACAAGGCTCTTAGCAATCAGTTGGACAGAGTGGACCATTCTGTGGATGTCGGTCAGCTCCTTTCCCAGTCACCCTGAGGCTTGTTCAGTAGCCTTATGTAGAATGCGGTGGGAATGGAGGCCACGCATGGCTCAACAGTATGCACCTGTCCTCACCAAGGCTGTTCTGGCTATTGTCACTGCTGGATGCCTAATCTGCTGACAGCAGAAACCAATGCTGAGCTGTCATGTGAGATCATTCCTCGGGCAGAATAGCCAGCCACCTGGTAGCCGGTTTATTACATTGAACTCTTTACATTATGGAAAAAAATTTTATTGGACTAGTATTGCAACCTGCCAGACTACTAAAAACTCTCGGATGCTTTAGAAATGAAGGTTTAAATCATCTTCCTAGGAAGAAGCCCCACCCAGACAACTGAGGTGTTGGTTACAGGCAAAGGGAACATGGAAGAGATAGTAGAAGAAGCTCATTAACAATTATTATTCAACTGAAGTTCCCGTCGGGTGGCTCAGTGGTTAACAAATCAACTAGGAACCATGAGGTTGCCGGTTCGATCCCTGCCCTTGCTCAGTGGGTTAAGGATCCGGTGTTGCCGTGAGCTGTGGTGTAGGTTGCAGACGTGGCTCGGATCCCTCATTGCTGTGGCTCTGACATAGGCTGGCAGCCACAGCTCCAATTAGACTCCTAGCCTGGGAACCTCCACATGCTTGGGAGCAGCCCTAGAAAAGGCAAAAAGACAAAAAACGAACAAACAAAAAACGATTATTATTCAACTGTTATCACTATCAATCAACTAGGTTTGTTACCAGTTACCAAAGCAAGAACTATGGCGGCTCTGCATATTTTCTTTCCTTGTTATGTGTAACATTGAGTGTCAGTGGTGGGTCACTTTACGATTTAGTCCTTAGGTTGCAGAATATCCGAGGTGTTAGGGTGACTAAAAGAGAAGAGGAATTGACATCACTCAGAGGTGAACACAGTGGTTGAGGCTGCCTCCTCACAGTCGTCACACTGCATTTCCCCCTTTGGGGACAGAATGAGAGCCTGCATTCATTTATGTGAGGAATAGAGTTGCATTCTGTTAGGCAGAAGTATGATGTTGGATGGATACAATGGAATGTGTGAATATGAGTTGCAAAAGAGTGGATGTACTGGATTGTGTCTCTTGGCTCTTAGGTCCTAATTCATCCTCCTACATATCCTTCATCTTCTTTTCCAGACACTCATCCAGTTGTTTCCTTGTTAGGTTCTTCAATGGGAGGGATAGGTAGTAGGTTCCTGTGTGGGAAGAAGAGGTTTCCTGTGCCACTGGCAGCATCAGGGACATGCAGCTGGCTTTGACTGCTTGTGCTACAAGCTCCAGAAGCCTGGGGGTATTCCAGCAACTTTGGCAGTGAGTATCCATTCATAGGATCCAGCCAAGGGACAGTGGCAGCTTCCCAGTCTTTCAGTAACAGCTGTCTTCTTTCTCTGCTCCTCAGCCCTTCCAGCATTTTTTAACCAGTTCCCTCCATTGCATCCTTCTCTGCTTGAAATACATTCAGTGATTTCTACTCTCCTGTCTGAACACTGAGTGATACAGAGCTCTTTCTGTGTCAGCACAAGGTGAACTTCCTCATTCTCTAGTTTTTTGTTCTTTTTCTTTTAAGGCAGGCATCATATTTATATAAGAAGACTCAGATAATGGATATTTAAGTTGCTTTCAATCTTCTCTTTCAATCAGTAAGAGCAATAAGGACATTTCCATTTTAAGAAAGTATCGGGATTCCCATCATTGGCTCAGTGGTAACAAAACTACCTAGAATCCATGAGGATGAGGGTTCAATGCCTGGCCTCTCTCAGTGGGTTAAGGATCCAGTATTGCTGTGAGCTGGGGAGTAGGTTGCAGACACAGCTCCGATCCCCATTGCTGTGGCTGTGGTGTAGGCCGCAGCTACAGCTCTGATTTGACCCCTAGCCTGGGAACTTCCACATGGTGCAGGTACAGCCCTAAAAAGGAAAAAAAAAAAAAAAGTATTGTCTAGGCATATACTTGGCAATGTTTGTCTCATTCCCAATTTGGCATTTTACCTGCTAAAGTTCTTATGCAGGGATCTAAATGGCTGAAATGGAATTAAACTAGACTCTGGGATCTGGAGAGTGTCCACCTGCACTGGTTATTACCTGATAATAACTATTCTAAACTATCATGCGTGGATATCCTAGCCTTTTCTCTTCCAAATGAATTTCAAGCACCTTGAGGCTTGATCTTCAGTCACCTCTTGCAGGTGTAAACGTGGTATGGGGGTGGGGTGGAGGAGGCTTCCGTAGTACCTCTTGTCTCTGTCATTAACGTCATCTGAAGTTGTCTGGAAAGAGCCCTCCACTTCTTCATGTGAAAAGGACTCAGATTTTCTCTTGAGGAAGAAGCTGCTGACACAGCCAACATTGCCGCATAGTGCAGTGGCTCAAACCGAGGTCCAGTTCATTCTATCATTGGTCTCATTCCAAATCCCTTTTATGGAGGCAATGCTCCTTAGAAACCATTTTCCCTTAATTACGAAGCACTTTAATTGACTCATGGGCAGTGGTCATATTCAGCCTGTGCAGCCAGTCCCCCTTGGTCCACCTCCGAGCTGGAAGGCTGCCTGGCCCAGCACAATGCCCACTGGCCCATCTCAGCCCTCTGATATTCTGCTTCCACTGGACTAAAGAATGAAGGCCTCTTTAGCTCTTCGCTAACATCACCCTTCGACTCTGTTTTCTGATGGCTTGTTCTTTAAGTCATTAAACAGCACTTTTGCTGTCTTCTCATCTTTCGATATGCAGATCATATTGGCATTCCACGGTCCAGCTCTTAGGCTTGTGTGAATTTTCTAAAGTGGGAAAGGTTGGGTCCTGTTTACCGTTGCCATGCCAACTCCCAGCCTTTTCCTCGGGAGGATTTTTCTTTAGCGGCTCTATGCTTTCACGGCAACTTTGAGCGTGACAGAAATCCTCAAACATTCACAAGCAACTTGGCCAGGAGGGACACGGGGCTGCAGTTCCTAAGGTGAATATCCAGCCTTTTTCCACGAGGGTTCCACTTGCCTAATCGTCAACATAATCCCTTTAAAGCACGAATTCCAGGGAAATCCAAGCCGCTATGGTATGAAAATTCTAATTAAAGGCAAAAATCAAAGCTGCTTTTGGTGGTAATGCTGTTATACTGTCAACCTCACTGTCAGCCCCATTAACAAAATACATTTCTAATAACCCTGCTAAAGTGGTAAGAAATCAATAGGCAAGTCCATTTAACTCTCAGAAGCTTAGATGCTATTAAATCACATTTCCTATGCGGGGGGCTGAATCCCAGAAGATATGCGTGAATTACATTTCCACCTGGTCAGAAAAAATGAGAAGGCATGGAAAGGAAGATTTTTCATTTTTTATATTTCAGTAATAGGCACACCGTAATTATAGATGGTCACTTCTGCTGCCGTGAACAAAATAGTTTATACTGAACAGTTAATTGATTAAACAGCAGTTGTCTAAGATACATGGTCCATTGATTTGCTCGTTTTCTAGAGCGCCACATCCGCAGGTGAAGTCCCCAACTGGATCGCATCCACATTTCACGGTAATTGGTTTTAAAAGTATTAAAACAGGAGGGACGTGGAAATTCCATCCGCAAATCCTCAGTGGCACATTGGAGATCTCTTGATGCATATGCTGTTCTTTTCACTGGAATTCCATATGCAAGTTTCGAAGTGGAGAAAGCGCTCTTAGAAGCAGGTCTGACATCATCATCAATTGGTTTTACCTCTGGCTGGTACATATTCCCCACGCTCAGGTTCAAAGAAAACCCAGAAAACTCTTAGGTCCCCATCTGAACTTCAGTCCAAGGATTCAGTTCTGCCTCTTTAATCCGAGCCCGTTTTACTGTTGAGAGCCCCACTGGTTTTCTCTTTAGCTGTCAGCACCTTTGGAACAGACTTTTTTCTCTCTGGGAAATATTATACGGCAGTCTGGATTTTCATTTATAATTTCATTATAAATATGAGAGAGACTTTGAAAAAGTCACTCAAGAATCACCGCACAGCTTCCTCTGGGATTTGGCCAACAGTCGTTGGCGTTCTATTAAATCAGCGTTCTTCTCAGTGAAAAGCAGATGGAGAAATTTTATATTTTCTCAGATTCTCAACCACTGGGTCATATTGCTAAGAATGATTAAAAATAAAACAATGGGGAGTAGTTTCAGAATGATACATCCTACTTTACTCAAAGATGAAGAGAATTGAGAAAAATTCATCTTAACCTATGTAATTTGAAGTATATCCCTTTACCTGAGTCCAGAATCCTCTTGATAGGCATAACAGAGGGTGAGCAGTCTGTTTGTCATTGCAGGCAGGGCTTCGCTGGTAACTGACAAAGGGCTGCTGCTATGACACAAAATGAAATTTTTATTTGTAATAGAAGAAAGGGTTGACTTTCTAAATACCTAGTGGTAGTCTGCACATTTAAAGTAAGCTAGATAAAAATCTATTCGAAGAGTCTGGTGGCTTCCTAAGGGTGAAACTAGGTCAGAATTTTCCTCCTTAACCCCAGCTTAGAGAAACACTTCTGTTTCACACAACACACCACAGAATTCAAAGATGGCCAGACTTTCAGTTTCCCATTAGGAAATACCTCAGTTCCTCCTACAGCAAATATTAATGAATGCTTGTAAAGGCATGCCAGCTACTCTACTAGAAGCTGTGAATACAGGGTTGAACACAGTGGACCAAAGTCCCTGTCCTTATAGAGCTCATGGAGCTTCTCGGAAGGGCTTCCAGCATGAATTGAAGCATTAACAAGACTGTCGATGTGATGGGCAGACTCGGCTCTTGACTAAATAGTTGAAGTCCCACATGTGATAAGGGGCATAAATTAAAAATTACCACACAAAGAACTTTTGCATCTGGAGCACCAAGATCCTGAATTTCTTCACTCTTGTGCTGATTGTAAGGAACAGAACTTTTATATTTGTGTGTCTTGCAGAAAGGGTTGTTTGTCGGAAACCATTTCGCCAAAGGAAAAAAAAAAAAATCTCTTTTCTGGGAAGATTCAGACCTGGAGCTGTAAGTGATTCTGGCAGGATGAGTGCTGAAGGGAGAGGATATTAGCAATTGGAAAATGGCTTTGTTGCCAGAGGCTACATATGAAGGCATTAGAAGCCACATGATAGAATTAGACGGAAGATATGTGCAGGTCTGGTTAAGCTCAAAGAAACACCCCACCAGGAATTGCTTGTAGGACAGCCTTTGAGCCACCGAAGGTATATTTTATTATCTCTGAGACGAGAGTCTTATTTTGAAATCCAGAGTCTGGGTAGGTGATCATGTCTCAAATCCCAGATGCTTTGCTCTGTTCCATCTGCCATCTGCCCCGGCTCCTCAGTCTTGGTACCCAGCCCTGTCTCCCGGTGCCTCCTCATTTGGAAGAGCTCCAGCCTGGAACATCCCCATTGCTATGGGGAAAGATGCGCGAGCAAGAGAAGCAGGAGGAAGAGAAAGAGGCAGTAAGGGACTACTTCGCGGATACTTGAAATGATTTGCAGGTTTAGGACTGTGCTGGCCAAGGCACAGCCCCTTCTGTCCTTTAGAAACGTCCCCACCATCTGGTCACCTGGGCTCCCTCCCCCCGTCTGGCTCTAATTATCTCAGCCAAACCGAGGATCGTTTGTTGGTGGTTGTAATTTTTTTTTCCCTTAAATTTCCTACTAATTTTGTCCTGCTTTGGTTTTGTTTTCCTTTCAGTGATGCAAGTCTTGAATACATTAATTCATTGCTCATGGACAAAAAAGTAGCTTCAACAACCAGCCAAAACATCTTTAGGCAGTAACAGTGTTGGTCCACTGTAGTATCTGCATTTACTCCAGAAACACTTAAGGGAGTCCTCCCTCTTGGCCGTGAACATGCCCATTATATTTCTCCCAGGACTCAGTGAAAGGAGAGAAATCCGCGTCAGGAAAGAGCTGGGGTTTTGCCTGATTTCTGTTGAGCCCTTTCCGAATGTTTTAAACCCAGGCACATGTTTATTTTTCATAGTTGAAGAGTTTATAATCCTGGACATTGAAAATAAATATGTGTTATGTTTGCTAACGTATGATTGTTCTCTTAGGTGGTTTGACTTGGGTTGAGGTACATGTCCCTGTGTTACAATGTGATCTGGCTCATTTGGAAGCCACAAGTTGTGGATTCCAAATCAAGCTGAGTCATTCACCCAGAGAGAGAATCAGGAGCAGGTGGAGGCAGTTACTTGAGGAAGAAGCAGACACCTAAGAGGAACAAAATGACTCTCCAGGAAATGTTCCAGTGCCTCGAGCCCTAATGGACAGAGGCAGGTTCAAGGCACCATCTTCCTAATGATGATCAAGCCCTGGGCGCTGTGAAGCCCGGCGGGCATTCCCCATGTGAGGGAGCAGAGGGCATCCTGCAGCCTGGAGCCACGTGGGCTGGCATGCTGTCATTCCCCTCTCTCTACAGGTGGCCCTGGATCCCTCTCCTCATAAAAGTCAGTGGCTGCTGAGCACCCACTGTGGCCCTTAAGAAAGAGCCAGTCACCTTGTGACTACTTTGTCTGAGTTGCTGAAACCAATTAAAGATACACTAAAGTATCACTCAGGTATCTTAAGTGAGTTAAAGGATATTGAAAATCGCAATGGGATTAAGTGAAGAACACAGGACATACTATTGTCTCAAATGTGAAAAAAAAATAGGATCTACAAATAATAAAAGACTAGAAGGACTATAGTAAAAGCTTAAAAGTGGTTACATCTGGGCTATGAGCATATGGGTCATTTTTATGTCACATGTATTTATGTATATTTTTGTGTGTTATCTGTTACTTCTCAATGCAGCATCAATAGCAATGCGTGATGCTCGGTCCCCCGGTGATTCCCTAAGTACTGCCTGAGCCGTATTGTGTGTGATGCACCCTGCGGGGGAACAAAGCTGAGCACGTTTCCAGTCTTTACCTGGATCTCCTGCCACCCGGGACTCTGCCAGTCCCGGCCCCTCCTCCCAGACAGATCCTGAGCTTTATTCTCTGGGCAGAGCCTGGGCGCCTGGCTGGTCCTGCCGTTTTGGTAGTGAGCTCTCTGAAATACAGACTAGCTTCCCTCCTGTCCTTCCTTCGGACTCTGCTCAGGGTCTGCTTGTCAGGAGGGCCTGCCCCCACCAACCCCATACCCTCACCTCCCGCCACGCTTGCTTCCCGCGATGCTTTTCTTTTCTTTCTGGCCCTTGTTGATATGTATCTCTAGAGGCATGTGTGCGTTTGAACACTGACCACTCACCAAAATGCCATGCCTTTGAGGAGGGGTCTTTGGGCTTGTTCATTGCTGCATCTCTGTCCGTCTAGAGCAGGGCCTGGCACGCAGTGGGTCTAAAGATTGTTGAAGTCAGGTTCTCTGCTGCAAGGGAAACGTTGTGATATGAACACCGATGCATAAATTCAGGTGATGAGAAAGGTGGTCTCTGTTTTTCACAATAATCTAAAAATTCTCCACCCGTATCCTGCTGGGCTAGGGGGAAATTTCATGTCCCTTCTTGCTCTGCTCCCTTCCTCTCCCAACCTTGGGGTTGGCGTGGTGGAGGAGGAAAGTGTATTAAAGTTTCAAGGTCTTATACGGGGACAAGGGCTTTGGGGAAGGTCCCCTCTAACCAGCCCATCACACTGTGTCTGTTCCCACAGCCCCTTCACACCTGGTGGCCCTCTGCTGCCTCTGGCCAGCACTGAGAACGTCCTTGCCTCTGGCCTCAGCTCCCCCGAGTGCTACCCTAACAGGGCCCCTGCCGCAAAGCAGAACCTGCCGAACTTGCTCCCACCGCAGCTGGGAGAATTTCCTTTTAGTCTAGTGTTTCTCCCCTGTTTTTCCAAGCTACTCACCTTTTCTCAAACTCTGTCCTCCCTGTGGGCCTCTGGCTGCTTTTAGAAAGCAAAAGCCAGAATCATCTGCTTCTCACCCTGCTCCTGAAGCCGGGGATGTGGAGTCTGCTACCTGCTCAAATGAGGAACAAAATAGGAAAACTTCAGACAATTCTGACACAAGGCAGAAATGTGTGTTACAGGAATGAAACAGAAGAGGCAGGAAAAAAAGCAATTCTTTTGAAGCAGGGGTGGAAGGAGAGAAACTAGGCAGGAGGAAAGCTTAAGCCATCTTCCACTTTTTTTTTCTTTCTTTCTTTTTTTAATTCTTTGCTTTTCAGGGGTGCACCTATGGCATATGGAGGTTCCCAGGCAAGGGGTCAAATCAGAGCTGCAGCTGCTGACCTACACCACAGCCACAGCAATATGGGATCTGAGCCTCATCTGCGACCTACACCATAGCTCACGGCAATGCTGGATCCTTAAGCCACTGAGCAAGGGCAGGGATGGAACCCACATCCTCATGGATACTATCTGGGTTCATTTCCACTGAATCACAATGGGAACGCCAAAGGGTCTTCCAGTTTTGAGTGAGACTTTTGAAGGCTGGGAGTATTTCATTTCATTTCAGAGTATGATGGATAGAAAGAGAGAAATGAGCAAAGAGAAAATAGAGGTGGTTATAGGTGAAGACAAATAACCTCATCTGACTGGTGGTATTTGAGCAAAAGGGGAAAAGAAGCCCCACCCCCAGCCCCCCGCGTGCCCAGAATAGGTGGAGTCAATTTATGACAGGCTTTCAAAGCTAAGGTATTTTGACATCAACTTGAAGGTACCTGGCAGCCACTGGGTGGTAGAGCGAGTGGATAGGTTTGAGCTGTGCACCAGGAAATGAAATAGCAACGCTGTCTAGGATGGATCAGTGGGTGGGCCTGGTGATAGGAAGGCTAGGAGCAGAGAGAGCATTCAGTAGGCTCTGCAATAGCCTGGAAACAGGAAGGAAGAGGAGAACAGAGATGCAAAGGTATTGCTAAAGTAGAATAAACAGGATTTGACCTCTGACTGAACACAAGAGAAAGGCAAGAGAAGGATGGTGATTGCAAGAAGGGGGATGTCTGCAGCTGACAAGGGACAGCCAAGAGGAACTTCTGGTTTGGGGGAAAGATGAGCAGTCTGGTCATGTGAAGTCTGAGTTCCCATCAGGCAAGTTGGAGCTTTGAGTAAGGAGCTGGGAAGAGAAGTCCTGATTTCGCCGTGGCAGGCAGGGGATCTGGGCAGTGCTGCTGCAACAGTCTGGTGAGATGATGGAGGGAAACCCAGGGATCCAGTGTCAGATCCTTTCGATCGTCTCAGGGAGCAGGAGGCAAGGCCACGCCCTGAGAGTAAGGGGAGCAGTCACTGAGTCATTTGAAGCCTGAGCTTGGGCACAGTTTGAGCAGTTGAACACACAGGGTCAATTCAAACAGAGGAGCAGACCTATGCAGCCTCAGGTTTTCTCCCCAGGAAATGCAGAATCCTTTTTATGGTGGTTTTATGAAATCCATCCAGGCAGATGTGAGAAGAAATGGGCTTTACGTTGTCTGTCTAGTCTAAGGTGTAGAGTAATTTGATCACTCTATTTCCAGCTAGACAGTTCTCTCTCATATCTACATGGTGTTATGCCATTCATTAGGAATTTGTTTTGGGGGAATTTATTAAGATGCCAGACTCCCTCAACATCATAAACACGGGAAAGTAGCAACTGTCTGTTGCCAACAGTCCCAGCTCCTGTGCTGTCTTTCCTGGTGTGGAACAGCTGTCCCCAGGGAGGCCCAACGTCACCTGCTCTCCACTCCTAATGCCAAGTTGCTTTCTTTACTCAGTGGCTTTGGACAGAGCGGGAGAGAGAGCTCATCACAATGACCAGCGGCCCTTGTAGATTCCAGGCCACTGTTGCATCTACAAGGGGAGCAGGGGAGACAGGGGGACCCTCACATCCATCTCACTGGGGCAGGCGCCTCATGCTGCCCTCGGGTGGTTCAGGAACCCACCTCTACTTACCTCCTTTTGGTCTTTGCTGAGGTTTTCCATGCCTCCCCTGTCCCTAGATCTCATCTCTGGCTTTTATTTGATAGCACCTCTGTTGGAAATTTAGGGATTTGTGTGGAATGAGAAATAGGAAATAACAGCACGAACCTCTGAGCAGTTTCAATCTTATCGGTGTTGTCTTCACCAAGAAAACACGTCCATGGGAATTGCTGGCACTGGTGCTTTTAAACCATCCAATTCCAGTTTTCATAACCACGTGTATCCTAATAACTCAAGATTTACAGAATTCTTTTTTCTTTCTTTTCTTTTTTTATAACCACACCCACGGCATATGGAAATTCTCAGGGCTTAGGGGTCGAATCAGAGCTGCAGCTGCCAGCCTACACCACAGCCACGGCAACACTGGATCTGAGTCACATCTGCAACCTACACCACAGCTTGTGGCAACACTGGATCCTTAACCCCCCCAGGCAGGGCCAGGGATTGAACTCACATCCTCATGGACACTCTGTTGGGTTCTTAACCCACTGAGCCACAATGGGAGCTCCAAGATTACTGAATTCTTTTTCTCCTCTTTGTGATGTTTCCAAATTGAATATGTGACTATTAACTTTTTTTTTTTTTTAACTCTACTCCTGTCCAGGGAGGAAAAAAAAAAATCCACTCAAAAGTTGGAAATCTCAGAAAATTTGGAATTGGGGTTCAGAATCACATGCTCCCTGGGCTGGTGCATCTTTTTTTACTCTCTGGAACCCAACAAGGGAGGGGTATGATCTAGAAGCAAAGCTCCCTGGAGTTTTGGCTCCCTTAAGAGGCCAAAAGAGAACTGCATGTTTCAGTGCTTAAGAAACTAGAACACTTACAGTGCTGTCCAGCCTAATAAGTGTTGGGTTTTCAGGGGCAGAGGAGCTGATTGCAGGGAGCCGTGTCTTACTAGAGATCCCTCACAGCCCTACCCTGGAACGTATGTGCCAGTGAAAGTTCCCCCTGAACAAGCTGCCTCACTTACTAAACAAAATCCTCCCCTAGATCAGCGTCACATGTCCAGGGCAACACCGCTCCCAGCCTTTTTTGGGGATAGAACGGACGTATTTTTTCACTTTTGTTTATTTTTGCCCCCAAGCCTTCGGCATGTCCCTCCAGTGAGTCACACTATGGGACCTTTTCAAAATGACCTCCTTAAGGGATGTTTCTCTTCCCAGGGGAGATGGGAAACTGGTAAAAAGACAGCCTGTCCCAGTATGTTGCTGTGGTGCATGTGAGGATTTTACTAAAGAAGTGCCATTTCACATGCCACCAAAGCCTGCTGATGGATAGACCTGCAGGGAGATGGCCTTCTAGATCTTTCCCCGACTCTGCAGAGAAAAGATGGAAAAACAAAACGTTGTTGTTGTTGTGGGGGGGGGGGTTATTCAGATCCATTGAGTATGGATGGGAATCAGTTCTACTTTTTCCATTATAGAAGTTTAGAGTGAATTCCTTTGAGAATTCAGGTTTTGCAACAAAATAATTGAACTGTCAGAGGTGGGGAGATAAACATGAGAGAGGAGAAGGCAGACCGTGGGTCCGCTCAGAGCCCCACCTTTTCCCAGGCACACCCACGCATGCTCTAGGCTTCCTCCCTGCTACCCCTCAGTTTGGAAAATTCCTTCTTCCTAGGAGTCATTCATCACTCCCTGGTCTCTGCTCTCAGAGCACTCCAGGAGTTCCCATTGTGGCTCAGCAGAAATGAACCCGATTAGTATCCACGAGGACATAGGTTCGATCTCTGGCCTTGCTTAGTCAGTTAAGGATCTAGCATTGTCATGAGCTGTGGTGTAGCTCACAGCCGTGGCTCAGATTGGTCGTTGCCGTGGCTGTAGTATAAGCTGCCAACTGCAGCTCTGATTCAATCCCTGGCCTGGGAACTTCCATATACTGTGTGTGCAGCCCTAAAAAGACAAAAACAAACAAACAAACAAAAAAAAAAGAAACAAAAAAACCCCGCTCTGGGACTCTAGTTAATTGTGTGGTTGTCACCCACCTTCCTTCTAGAGGGTCTCAGGGGCAGGGGAGTGGGCCACAGTTATCTCTGTGTCTTTAGCATCCAGAACAGTTCCTGTCACACGGGAGACTTTAATACGATGCATCCAGGTGCAACCATGATGGAAACCAGGATTGGACCAGGAATCCAGGGGGATTTCGAATACTCATGCTGATGTGGGTATCTGCGTTTTCCTGTCCCTTACACAGCACTCCTCCTCCCCCCTTCTCAGTTCTCTCAGGGACTTCCTTTCTTCTTCCCCTTGGGTTCATGTAAGACCATTTAAAGGATCCACAAAGACTATTAGATGTATGTTAGTCTTGATTATAAATATGCATTGGGAAATTAGGAAAATTACCAATGCATGTGCCCACCACATGTCAAAGTGTAGAGGCTGGCTTTAATCTTTCTCCTGAGCTCTGACTTGTGCGTATGGTGAACATTTTTTTTGGCTCTTGGCTGCCCACCATCCAGGCTTCCTTTTTTCTAGAGACACCTTGTTTTGGTTTGGTTTGGGGGGGTCATGGTCTCCCCCCAATGAGGGCAGTCGTAGTGGCACAGAGTTCAGAGTAGCCCACCCTCCCTCAGCCTGGGGTGAGTTATCAGCGGACACCGCTGGGTATGGCATGGGGTTGGGGAGGGGATGTTTCTACTTAACTTTTGCAACCAACAATTTGCAAATAAAAGATTTAAGAAAAAGATTAACGTGGACCCCAAAGATCTGGCTAGATGCAAGGAGTTTTCCTGTTCCATCCGTTTGAACAGCAACCACAGGCCTGGCTTCTTCTACTCAGTTGTAGAGCCGGGGGAAATGCACACAGCCCACGTCACACTCCTGAAGTTGCCAACACTCGCCTTCAAATGATTGAACAGATGTCTTTCCCTGGGGTTGAGCGGATATAAATCACAACAGCCTGCTTTCAATCCCTAAGCTTGGTGTCTCAGGGGCAACAGAACCCATCACTCTCCCGTTTGTTTTCTGAATGTTTTTTAAATCTTCCAAATTATAACAGCAATCACCATTACAGTATGCAAGAAAACATAAACACATCTGTGCAGGTAGCAGTATTTCATCCCAGGGTACAAACTTCCGGCGTGGCAGTGGAGTCGAGCGGGCCGAGGTCACTCAGCTTTGCAGCCAGTCCCGCAAGGGCTCAGCATGAAGAAAGAAGGGGTTTCCAAGCTTAGAATCGGGGGCTTACCTGGCCTAAAGATCGACACAGCCACGGCTCATACATCATCCGCGGGAAGAGGCAGGGTCTTGTCATTCACAAGAAGAAAGGATGGGAATGTGGACTTTCCCAAAAAAATAACAACAAAAAAAAAAAGACAATCAGGGCTCCAGTCAAGCAGTTGGTCCTGAGATCTGTCTTGGCTTTCCGGCTTTATCTACCAGGGTTTTGGTGGCTGAAGAACTTTACATCATAAATAAATAGTTAAATGAAAGCTCTTAGTACTTCCAGAGAATCACGATCCAAATTTACACTCGTTCCTCTTGGGTGGAGCCGATTGTACATCTAGTTTCCAATAATATGATTTATGTAGTTCAAAATAAAGCCTTTTTTTTTTTTTGGCATTTTAGGGCTGCACCCACGGCATATGGATGTTCAGAGACTAGACGTGGAACTGTAGCTGCCAGCCTACACCACAGCCACAGCAATGGGAGATCCTTAACCCCCACCGAGCGAGGCCAAGGATCGAACCCGATTCCTCGTAGTCCAGTTCATTACCAATGAGCCACAACGGGAACTCCTAAAGCACATTTTTCAGGCTGGTACAAACCCTAACCCCAAATGAGGTCGCCTGATGCTTATCCGTGGCTGTCATGCGGTGAGAGGAGCTTCGGGGTCAGGAGGCAGGATGCCTGCTCTGGGGAAAGAGGGTAGAGTTTAATGAGACAGCTAGGTTTGAATCTGAACCGTCTCTGCCATTGGCTGTAGAAACTCAGGCAAGCCTCTTTGTGTGCGTGAACTGGCATGAGTCCTCTGGAATGGGAACACCGTCTACCCAGTGATGTCTTGGTGAATATATGGTAGATTTTAGGGGCTTACAAAGGATAGCTGTTCTCATTACCTCTGATTTCACAGAATTGGGTGTCTGCGGCTAAAATGAACCTCCGGGGGGGGCCTGTTTCACACGTTCTTAGAGTCTGAGGCTGGGCCTTCCCGCCCTACTCCATGGACTCCCATTGCAACAGAAGTGCTTTTCTGCCCCTTTACAACCCAAAGTCAAATCACCTCACTTCCCCCACGCCCCCTACCCCAGTGCAACACCACCATTCGGCAAGCCTCCCTCTGCCCTACTTCCTGCAGAGTTGGGGCAGGGAGGTCAGGGCGAATATTGCTCCTAGTTCCAGATTCCACAGAATTTCTAAATGTCTAAATTTCTCTGGTCTCAGCCAACATGTGGCCAGTCTCCCTCTTTTTTTTTCTCTTTTTTCTTTTTAGGGCTGCACAATATGAGATCGAGCCGCACCTGAGACCTCCACCACAGCTCACGGCAACACTGGACCCTTAACCCACTCAGCGAGGCCAGGGATCAAACCCACATCCCTATGGATACTAGTCAGGTTTGTTACTGCTGAGCCACAATGGGAACTCCAAGTCTCCCTCTTTTTATCTCCTCAAATCTCCCCTTTTCTTGAATTTTTGGCACCATCTTCTCTTCACTGCCAGGCTGCCCAGGGAACCCAAACACTCTCCTTCTGGCTTTCTGCTGAGCAGACTTAGTCCATAGGCCTACCTTCTGGGCTCTGCTTCCACAGCAAAATGACCCAAGGGGCAGTTCTTTCTCTGAGATTCTGGACCAGATGTTTAATGTATGTGTGTGTGTGTGTGTCACCTAGGCACAAAATTGTATAAAAATCAAAATATACTTTAAAAAATTGTTAGAATCCCCTGATGGCACAGCAGGTTAAGGATCTGGCGTTGTTACTGCTGCGACATGGGTTCAGTCCATGGCCCAGAAACCCACATGCTGTGGGCGTGGCAAAAAAAAAATTTGGGGGGGAGTTCCTGTTGTGGCGCAGCTGAAACGAATCCGACTAGAAATCATGAGGTTTCGGGTTTGAAAAAAGAAATAGTTTATTCTCTCTGTTCGCTGTAGATACTTTATATAACGTATCCCTAAACAATGAATTCGAGTACTGAACCATTGCTCACAGGGAAACCCAGGATTGGGTTCCTCCTAGCCTCTGAGCACCACATTTTGGTCAGCTGCTCAATACATGACCTTGTTTTATGTGTATTAAAGAAATCTTATCTAGCATATATTGTCGCGTCGATAATACCGACCTCATAGCCAACAGCATCTGACTCACGCGTGAAGGAAGTTTATCCAACACACATCTTTTCCCCCAGGTCACACCAGGGTCTTCCTGTGCTCCAGAACGCTAGTCAGCACTTCAGCACTAGGCTTGGGGGCCCTTTTAAACAATAAAATCAACAAAAAGCAAGAAGATACAGAAAAATGTGGCACTCAGTAGACTGCCAAAAGGACACTTGTTTACAGTAGGAAGGCTGAAAACGAGAAGGCTGTGTAGCCTCAACCTCATCTGACCTCAGCTGAGGACATGCATATCGGATGTCTCAAGTTTTTCATGGCTCTGTGTGTGCTCCCGAATGAGCACCAAAGCGAGCAGGCACTGATTGGAGGGTTACAAAGCAATTTTAGTAAGTAGGTGATGCAAAATGGAACCTATGAAAATGAGGACACCTGAGTGTGTCATCTCACAGCTCCCTGATGAAACGGTCTGTATGACGACATATGAGCTGGGAGGAACGGCAGAAATCTCTTCTGGCTTTCGTCTTTGAGACTTGGGGAGGCTGGCACAGTGAGGAGACCCGTGTGACACATCTGGGACGAAACCCAGATCTTCCAGCCACAGCTGGTACCCTTTCCACTACATTTATTGGCTGGGACCAAATGCAACTGTTTTAACTTGTAGGTGGGGTCATATGCGAAACTGTGCACACTTCTCCCAGTTTATTTTTTGCAATACTTAAAATTAGCTTTTGATAAGAATGTTTGACTTGAGGTCTTCTAATAAATGGGAAACATGAGCAACATGTATAAAAACAGAAAGGAAGATCTCAACCCTGAATGAAATCAGGCATAAAATGAGAAATTAAAAGACCTCAAGAAAATATTTGCAGAGAGAATAGGCTTTGACTTTTGAAATCTAGTTCCCCAGGGAGCCAATTAATAGATGGGTGATATGAGGGGGAAATGATGTGGAAAAAGCCAAATTTACAGTACAATTATTAGACGATGTGAGCACAAGGTACATAAATAGGAAAGATGTTAGATTCATAGATTCATGCTAACAGCGTTTTCTTACAGTGAATTTTGTGGTGAACAATTTCCCCCCAAACGAGAACCTCATTTTTTTCAAGCATAATTTTTATTGATGAGAAATATTTTGCCGATTTAAAAAGATAGTTTTTTAATTTATGCGACATTTTCAGTTTTGAAAAATTTCTTTTCAAAGATTAAAACCCATTAAAACTCGTTTAGGCAAGTAGCTTCTCCATCAATAAGGATCCCATCCTCTTTCAAAAACGAATCGATTAATCATGTCAAAAGATCGCAAAGGCTGGTCATAGGGTAAAATGTGTCCTCCACCCCGAACAATCACCTTCAAGAGGAAAGACAAGAGAGAAGCTGAAATTTACAAAATTGGATATTCTAAATACCTGGGAAGTTCTATTTGGATTAAAGTATTCCTAAAGCTTACATGAAATGAATATATTCTATCAATTCATGCCTTTGGAGACGCTGATTGCTTTTTTTTTTGTTTTTTTTTTTTTTTACACTTTTTTTTAAAACTATAGGTGATATTACAATGCTGTGCCGTACCACAAGTGACCCAGTCATATATATATATTCCTTTTCTTATATTATCTTTCATAATAGCCTATCCCAAGAGACTGGATATAGTTCCCTATGCTGTGCAGTAGGACCTCTCTGCCAAGGGGGAGGGTGTGGGAAAGCCTGGGAATTTGGGGTTAGTAGACACAAACTGATGCTCTGCTTTTTTTTTTTTTTTTTTGTCTTTTTTGTTGTTGTTGTAGTTGTTGTTGTTGCTGTTGTTATTTCTTGGGCCGCTCCCGCGGCATATGGAGGTTCCCAGGCTAGGGGTCGAATCGGAGCTGTAGCCACCAGCCTACGCCAGAGCCCCAGCAACTCGGGATCTGAGCCGCGTCTGCAACCTACACCACAGCTCACGGCAACGCCGGATCGTTAACCCACTGAGCAAGGGCAGGGACCGAACCCGCAACCTCATGGTTCCTAGTCGGATTCGTTAACCACTGCGCCACGACGGGAACTCCTGCTCTGCTTTTTGATAGCATTAATAATAGGTACCTTAAGGTAAGAGAGTTTTAAAATGGTGTATTCACCATTCATTATAAATGGTATTATCTGTATTCATCTCTCCATTCATCTTTCACGTTTATAAAACTGGAAATTTTCCTGTCTTTTTCCTGCCCTCCATGCTAGGCCATCATTCTTACCTGGTTAGGCTCCTGAGGTTGGGAAACTTAACCAGCGCCAGCTCTGCCTGCAACTGGGGGGAGTATCTGCCTAATTCCATCCTTACTAGCCTGTTCACTTGGCCCTCATACTAAGCTATACCTTCCACCTTAGCCTTTTCTATGAATAAAGGGGATATTTTGATTCTCCAAGAAAGTAAGACAACAACAAAAAAGAAATCCTTGACACTGAAATTTTAAAAGGCCATTTTTTTTTTTTGAGTAGCAAAGAGTTAGAACATTCTATTTCCTCCAGTATTTTATGAAACATTTTCAAACACACAGGAAATTTGTTAGAATTTACATATATACCGACATTCTAATGACTACTCCCTTTACTCATTTTTTAACATACCGATTTCACTATCCATTAATCCACCTTATATTTTTGACACATTTCAAAGTAAAATAGGGATATCAGTACATCTCCTCCCAGATTTTAGGTAAAATTAACATATGATGGAAACCACATAAGGGTAAACTTACCAAGTTTGGATATCCATGGGTCCCATGTGTCCCACCTCTTGGGATGCATAAAGCATCCTTAAAACTCTATAGTTGAGGTGAGTTCAGACATAAGGGACCCCCTTACACCTGGCTGCTAAGAAGGGGTCTCGTCTCTGCACTTGCAAAGTCTTTGGTTTCAGCAAATGTCCCAAGGAGAGGACAAGGGCAGGCCTTCATGTTGGGAAGCTGCATGCAAGAGAGCTTCTTGCCCATGTGGAGAATGGACAGGAGCCCGTGTGGAGAATGGACAGGAGCTGAGTAGTGAATGAAGTGAGTGAACACACACTCACATTCAGTGACTTGTAGTGGCTGAATCACAATCAGCAATTAAGGACCATGTTCACCAACCCTGGCCTTGTTGTGCCTCCCTCAATCTGAAGGCAACTGAAGCAGGAAAGAAAAACAAAACCCATATATATTTACATAGTGTGTGGATTATATTAACCCACATCCCAACATCCACCATCTTCCAACTTTGCTGCAAGGCAAATGGATCAACATTAGATGGATTTTACTTTGCAGTGCACTGCTGTAGAGGTTGTGCACTGAACAATGGCAGAGAGCACCTTTCACAGCAGCATCCAGGTGACTGAGCTCTTTGGAGCTATTTAGGTGGCTTATCTAAGTCATACAATTGTTAAGTGGGGGAATTAGCTAGAATCCTGGCCTCTCATGCAAGCACCAGTGTTTTGAATCACATTATAGTACTTACACAGTAACTTCTCACTTCGAATGGAACTTTATGGCTTAGTCACAGAACATTCCACCTGCCTCCCAACAGTGCTCTGAGTGAGGCAGGTAAGGACTGTGAGATTGGAGTTACCCCTCATATGCCTTTGGGGACATCTGCTTTATGCTACCTTCTATCAACTGTCATCTGTGCCTCAGGCAATGACAGTGGGGCCCATCTAGCGTTTGTGTTTGAGCTTGCATCTGGAAACCCAACATGTCCCACTGGTCACGGACCAAAAGTAAACAAATCTATGACAAGAGTCCCTGTGTGTGACTCTGGAGGAACACTTTTGCTGCCCCACCACCACCACCCAATCCCAAGCTAGAATTCTCTTCCTGTAGCTTCCCATCCAATTCTTTGGCCTTGGCAGGAATCTGATGAGTGATTTCTGTGCAGTTTCAGCTCAGCTGAGGACACTTAAGGAAGTCATGTTTATGAGAAATCACAGCTGCTTTGGCTGGAAATGACTTTGGCAGCAATCGTCCAGAATGGTAATAGACCGAATACACAAGAGCTAAAGGTCATCCTGCCTCCTGGAACAGAGCTGCCACTAATGGGGAGCTAGCATAGTACTTGACGGCCTGGGCTCGGGAGTCAGAATGCAGGAGCATGACTCCAGGAACACAGGCAAGCTGTGTGACCTTAGACAAGTAACTTAACCTCTCTGAGTTTCAGCTTCCTTACCTGTATAAAGGGGAATGAAAGAGTATGTCCTGGGCAGTTGTGTAAGGAATTAATGAAATAATATCCAAGGAACATTTGGCACAATGCCTGGCCTGGATTAGTATTTAAGAAATGTTAGCCATTGTGGAGTTGTGGCTCAGCGGAAACGAATCTGACTGGCATCTACAAGGATGCAGGTTTGATCCCTGGCCTTGCTCAGTGGGTTAAGGATCCAGTGTTGCCGAGAGCTGTGGTGTAGGTTACAGACACGGCTCAGGATCGGGTGTTGCTGTGGCTGTGGCGTAGGCCGGCAGCTACAGCTCTGATTTGACCCCTAGCCAATTTGGCATATGGGAACCTCCATATGCCTCAGGTGCAGCCTTAAAAAAAGACGAGAGAAAAAGAAAGAAAGATTAGCTATTATAATTTTTCTTCCAATAATTACCTCTGTTCAAAATCCAAGGTCAAAACACTTCATTCAGGAGTTCCCGTCCAGGCACAACGGAAACAAATCCAACTAGGAATCATGAGGTTGTGGGTTTGATCCTTCGCCCCGCTTAGTGGGTTAAGGATCCTGCATTGCTGTGGCTGCGGCGTAGGCTGGAGGCCACAGCTCCGATTAGACCCCTAGCCTGGGAACCTCCATATGCCGCGGGTGCTGCCCTAGGAAAGACATTTAAAAAAAACAAACAAACAAAAAAAAACCTTGCTTCATCCTAAATAACCTAGAACATTTTTTTCCTACATTCCCATCAAAAAACCTTGGTTTAAGTGAGTTTTTTTAAAACAGTGGTTCTCAGACTTGAACGTGCGTAAAAATACCTGAGCTCCTTAAATCACACTGCTGGGCCCCCATCCCTAGACCTTCCAATTCTGAAGGTCTAGGCCAGGCCTAAAGAATTTGCATTTCTAGCAATTCCAAAGTAATACTGGTGCTGTTGGTCCAAAGACTACTCTTTGCAGACCACTGTTTAAAGGAACTTTCTATTTTGTCACAAACCAAGCAGTTCTCTTTTTATATCAAGAGAGAATACAAAGAGAAATCTGTTTACCATCCACTCATGACCTCACCTTAGTGGTTTTTTCCTGATCTGCTCTCCTATAGTTTACACACACACACACACACACACCCTCTCTGTCCATGATAATCAAGTAGTGAAGAAGAGATAACAGGGGTTGGGTGTTATAATTCTTTTTTTGTTTGTTTGTCTTTTTAGGGCCGCACCCGCAGCATATGGAGGTTCCCAGGCTAGGGGTCTAACCAGACCTGTAGCCCCTGGCCTACACCACAGCCACAGCAACACGGGATCCGAGCCGTGTCTGAGACCTACACCACAGCTCACGGCAATGCCGGATCCTTAACCTGAGCAAGGCCAGGGATGGAACCCGCAACCTCATGGTTCCTAGTCGGATTCGTTTCCGATGTGCCACAACGGGAACTCCATGTGTTATAATTCTTATTCTCAGTGACTTGTCTGATCCCAGGCCTAATTCTGAGCTACCATATGTAATGACCAAATGACATCATAAATGGTGTCATTAGAACTGGAAAGAGGAGGTCCTGTTGGGGCTCAGGAGGTTCTTAAACCCAACTAGTATCCATGAGGATGTAGGTTGGATCCCTAGCCTTGTTCAGTGGGTTAAGGATCTGGCATTGCTATGAGCCGTGGTATAGGTCACAGACATGGCTTGGATCCTGTGTTGCTGTGGCTGTGGTGTAGGTCTGCAGCTGCAGCTCCAATTGGACTCGTAGCCTGGGAAATTCCATATACTGCAGGTATAGCCCGAAAAAGAAAGAAAAAGAAAAAAACGACTGGGAAGAAAAGCTCATTTAGGAACCAAGTCTTTAATATGCCACAAAATTCTCACAGTATGTGTTCTCCAGTGGGTCCCCGTACGGTATTTTATGATGTTAACCTCAAAAATAAATTTATGGAGCTCCCATTGTGGCACAGTGGTTAACGAATCCGACTGGGAACCGTGAGGTTGTGGGTTCGATCCCTGGCCTCGCTCAGCGGGTTAAGGATCCGGTGTTGTCGTGAGCTGTGGTGTAGGTCTCAGACACGGCTCGGATTCCATGTTGCTGTGGCTCTGGCGTAGGCCGGTGGCTACAGCTCCGATTGGACTCCTAGCCTGGGAACCTCCATATGCCGAGGGAGCGGCCCAAGAAATGGCAAAAAGACAAAAAAAAAAGAAAAAATTTATGGGTAATGAAAAAATATCAACCACTCTGTTGTTTATCGCAAAGCTACTCACCACTCTCCAGGACACAAACCACTCCAGTTTTTAGAGGTGAAAACATGTGAAAGGGCCATGATTACATATTTAAATGTGAAAGATTAATCTCAAGGCTCTCTGGAGAGAAATGGTCTCCTCACCAGAAACTGTATATTTTGGGTGTGTCTATAGTAGAGCTGAAACCCTTAAACTCATATGTTCCAGATGTTTCAGGGTTCACAACTGTGTCATGAATTTTAGAAGAGTTATACCGACTACTTTAAAGCTTCATTCCACTTTAGTTTTTAGAAAACAGTACACTTCTCCCTGGAACTAGAAACAGAGACCTGGCAATAAAGGTTTCCCAGGGGTGCCTTTTGAGATGACAAAATAAAGAGGGAAATTCACAATGGGTGGGTTGATATAGATGTGTCAGGGGAGACATCCTAGGGGTCCCGGAGGAGCAGATCCCTGGACAGACAATGTGGGGGTGGGGCAGGGAGGGAGAGATGCACAAAAGACAGGATGCAGAGTTCAAAAGCAGCAGGGCGTGAAAATGCATGGCACATGCAGTAATCTCCAAGAGCTTCCAGTTATGGAGAGTTAGAGGAAAAGCAGAAAAGACAACTGAGCAGGTAAACCCCATATGGCATGCTGCTGGGATGCACAGACCTTATCCTATAAGGGTATGTGTGTGTGAAAATACACACAACATAACATTACCATTCTAACCCTTTCACAGTGAACAATTCAGTAGCACTGAGTACACTCGCAATGTTGTGCAACCATCACCACTATCCCTTAGCAATCCTGAAACCCTGAATCTCTAACCCCTGAATCTATCAACAACCACTTTCCAATTCCCCTCTCCAGCCAGCCCCTGGCAATCACAAGCCTACTTTCTCTCTCTCTCTCAGTTTCCCTATTCTGGATATATCCTTGAGGGTTTTAAGCAACATAGTGATGTGCTCAGATTTGCATTATAGAAAGATGATTCAGGAGTTCCTGTCGTGGCACAGCAGAAACGAATCCGACTAGGAACCATGAGGTTTCGGGTTCGATCCCTGGCCTCACTCAGTGGGTTAAGGATCTGGTGCAGCCATGAACTGTGGTGTAGGTTGCAGACTTGGCTCAGATTTGTCATTGCTGTGGCTATGGCGTAGGCCCGTGGCTGTAGCTCCTATTGGACACCTAGCCTGGGAACTTCCATATGCCACGGGTGTGGCCCTAAAAAGACATAAGACCAAGAAAGAAAGATGATTTAATACTTAATGAGGAGACTGAATTGGAAGGAAATGATACTGGAAGGAGGCAAAGTAGGAGACTGGCTGAACAGGGAAGACATGACGCAGGCTCAAAGGACACATGGTGAGCAAGGGAGGGGAAGAGGGATGTTGGGTGGAAACAATAAAATTAGTAATTAATCAGATTTAAATCAGATGTAAAAGTAAGTGAAAGCACCCCACCACCACCACCCCACAAACATCCTTTCCATGTCGGGCTTCTGACGTGTGCAGCTTTGAAAGAAGTGATGTTATTAAACCAAGAAATAAGAAAGAGGCCTATGACAGAAGCAGGTGTTGGAGGCAGGTGACATAGGATAGACTTATTGTCCTTGTTTTCTACTCCAGAATGATGCAGACACTCAAGGGAATCATGTTGGTTACAGTTGCTGGTTTACAGTGAAGTGCTTTCATTATTTTTTATTCCATTCCACATTTACAAACTCTTGCCTTTTAGCTCTCAGATACTCACCATGAGTAGAAATAAAATAAACATGCACTCAGATAAAAAATATTCTACAAAGAGGTTCCTGTCATGGCTCAGCAGAAATGAATCTGACTAGTATCCATGAGGATGCAGGCTTGATCCCCGGCCTCTTTCAGTGGATTAAAGGATCTGGCGTTGCCGTGAGCTGTGGTGTAGGTCTCAGACACGGCTCGGATCCCACGTTGCTATGGCTGTGGTGTAGGCCAGCAGCTACAGCTCCAATTCGCCCCCTAGCCTGGGAACCTCCATGTGCTGCGGGTGTGGCCCTAAAAGACAAAATAAAAAGTATATATATCCTACAAAGAATGGTACTTGGGAATGAGAATAGAAATAAGCCAAAGCTTGCTAGCAGCCGCCTCCTAACAAAGAGCCTGGCAAGTCACTTTCAAAAACAAAAAGCCAAGATCAAGGTTCAGAGTTGCTCCCACAGATCCCAGTTTTCGGGGAAACTCCTCCTTCGGATTTACCACTAAGTTCTCGAGTAGCAAATGATCACTGAATAAGAGGGAAAAGGTGTGTGCGCCAACCTAAATGTAGCCATTGCGGTATCATTTCTAGAGTGGTCACTGCCTTGCTTTGATGCCACCTTACAGTTCCCAAGGAGCTTCTTAGATGCACCCCCTTACTCAATCATTGTAACAATATCATAATACAGGACTTTCACTTTTGATTATGACACAATAACAGCATGTGTCAAACCACCCCACTCTAGTAAGAACAAGAATAAAGCTGAATTAAAAAGAAAAGGAAGCTCTTTAAAAGTATCCGAAAGCAACCAGGTCTTGAGAGGCCCAAATCATGGAGGAAAGAGAATTCCAGATAAGGGAGGTTACCATTTTGTGTTGCTTTTCTTTTTAGGAAATTCACCAATTTCTAAGCTTTTATGGTCAAGAAGCCATGAAAAAAAAAGTGACAGGTGAAAGGAAGAAAAGCTAAACAGAACTTACGGTTAAAGAAACTAAGGCTAAAGAAAAAAAAAAAAAAAAGAGTTCCCATTGTGGTGCAGAGGAAATGAATCCAACTAGGATCTGTGAGGTTGTGGGTTCGATCCCTGGCCTTTCTCCGTGGGTTAGGGCTCTGGCGTTGCTGTGAGCTGTAGTGTAGGTCGCAGACGCGGCTCGGATCTGGTGTTGCTGTGGCCGTGGCACAGGCCAGTGGCTACAGCTCTGATTGGACCCCTAGCTTGTGAACCTCCATATGCCGCAGGTGTGGCCCTAAAAAGACAAGACAAAAAGAAAAAAGAAAGAAAAAAAGAAACTAAGGCTCAGAAAGGTTATGTTACTTGTCCAAGGCTGTGCCTCCAGTCATACTCCTGCACTCTGACTCCTGGCCCAGCCCATGAAGCACTTGCTGTCTTCCCAAAGTATGCTGCTAAAACCAAAGACAGGGAAATCTTAAAGCTGTTAGAGAAAAAGGAACAGTGCTTTCAATACCTTCAAGAAACAAGAAGGCCGACTAGTCAATGGAAACTAGGAGACAGTGAAATATACGATATTTAAAGTTCAGAAGGAAGGAGTTCCCGTTGTTGCTCGGTGGTTAACGAATCTGACTAGGAACTATGAAGTTGTGGGTTCGATCCCTGGCCTTGCTCAGTGGGTTAAGGATCTGAGCTGTGGTGTAAGTCACAGACATGGCTTGGATCCCATGTGGCTGTGGCTGTGGTGTAGGCTGGCAGCTGTCGCTCTGATTGGACCCCTAGCTTGGGAACCTCTATATGCCGAGGGTGGGGCTCTAAAAAGACAAAATAAATAAATAAATAAATAAAGTTCAGAAGGAAAACAATGGCAACCTACAATTCCTACAGAAGTGACCTCATAAGATATTTTCAAGGAAATAAAAAACTGGAAAAAAAAGTCTTGCCAGCAGACTTGCACTAAAAGCAAAAAAAAAACGTTCAGAAGGCAAAGTATCCCTAAAGGAAAGGTGGGAAAATACAGAGGAGAATGAAAGCAACAGATCATTTACATCTGTGAGTAAAAAATAAATGAACATCAGTAACCGTAATATTCTGTGGAGACTGGACTATGGAGAAGTTAAAAAAAAAAAAAGACAACAAACCATAATGGAAAAGAACATGAATAAGAATATATACATGTGACCGAATCACTTTGCCAACAGAAGAAATTAACACAATACTGTAAATCAACTGTACGTCAATCGCTTTTTAAAATTTGTGAAAAATAAAAAATTAGCCAATAAAAATGCCTATCACATTCCCCTCCCTTCAAAAAAGACAACAGTGGCACAAAAGGTGGCATAAATCAAGTTAAACTATTATAAGGTAATACATCTGGAAAATGATAGACATTATTTTCAAAGCCATCTCTCTTAAATCAGGATGTGTGTTATAATCTCTGGGTAAACACTAAAAGAATAGATAATAAAATAATATATTATGAACAAGAGGATAGTAATTTTTTTTAAAAAAGTGTTATGACCCCCAATGAATAGATGGGATAAAAATTTATGAAATTAAATGATAGAGACGTTTCTGTGTGGCATGAAAAACAGACTTCTGACAGGGAATTTTTCCAAGTAGGAGAAATCTTGTGATCAAATAGCAAACTCCTTCTTTTTAAAATGTACAGAATGAATGTTTAAGAGGTGAAGACCTTTTGATCAAATCTCTTGTCTCATCTCACCAAATCAGATGCTTCGGTGTGCTCTGAATGTGTCTAATTAAAAAAAAAAAAGTCATGGAAATTTCCTCTATATCAACTCCAAGGATCTCTGTGTTAATTTCAGCAACGTCGGAACGAACGGCCAAGGTCAGAGCCTCCTCTTTCCTTGGTTACTATGATCAACGGGAACCTAAAAGCACAGGTCAGTGTCGCAGGAAGTGACTGGGCCCGGTGATTAGGGGCACGGACTCAGGATGCAGCAGATGGAGATGTAAGCCCTGCTCTGTGACGCTGCCTTAACTGCTGCTCTGTTCCCACCTGTAAAATGGAGATAAGAAAGGGCGACCAGTTGTCCCAGTTTGCCCAGGTCTGAGGACTTTCTGGGAACGTAGAATTTTGGTGGTAACACTGAAAAAGTGCTAGGCCGTCTGGGATGATAAGTCACTCTAAGAATATTCAGCTTTCTGTGAGAATTCAAAGAAAGAATGCATATAAAACGTTCCATGGCACTCAGTCCACACTTTAAGCCTGCACTAAGTACCATATAGGCAAACAATAAACCCTCAACCACAGGTCATCATACTATTATTCTCTGAATTTTTATGGTCAAAGGAATATTTTTTCCCTTTGAGAGCAGAGAAAGAGCAGAAGTTACTAATAACTGTAAATTTCAATACCATACTTTTTCAGAAAGAAAGATCATAATATTTTCTTTAGAAGGGGAAATATTTCTCTTCTAGGCTTCTTTCATTTCCATGCTATGAATCCTTCCTTCCCATGGGAAAGACAGTCCCAATTACAGTAAGAAAGCAACTTGAATAAGAGATCAAACTTCTGTCACTATGCTTAACTCTAGCGTGAACTGGATCCCTTAAGCTTTGCCAACACCAGGATCCATCCCTTTCTTTCCCTCCACCACCTTTCACCACATGCCATGCCAAACACCCTGCTCTCCCCACACAGAAATGTCAAGCAAGCAAGCCCTTACTTGTTTTAGCAAAATGGCAAAAAGCCGTTCTGCCTTTTTTCCCTTTTAAGAACCCACCTTACAACACAGGATTTGATGCAGTTAAAACGTAATCAAAACTTGACCCCCTCCATGTCCCGTTTTGTATATAGGATGGCCACAGAAAGAGGAAGAGCACTATCCAGTTCCGTCCCGACCCTTACTCAGTATCTAGCTTTGTAATGTCCATTTTCAGGCTTCTTTTGGACGCGAGAATGAGAGGAGGGGAGGAGAGGGCTGAGGTTAGAGCAGCCAATGCTCTCTGCCAGCAGCGTTGTGAGGACTTAGCTCCTGGCTCACTGTCTTCTGGGTAACATGAAAATAAGAGCCAGCCCACCGACCCAAATTCTGCTTCCTGCAAACAGGAGTGCAGGATGGCTCTCACAGTGGTGTGCTGGAGTGCTTTCCCACTGGCTCAGGAGATCAGATTGTGCATGTTGCTGCCCCCCTCCACATCTGGCGAAGTCACGCTGGGAGTGTGAGATCAGCCACTGTGGGAGTATTTATACCACGGAAATTGGCAAATATTGCAGCCCATCAACTCCTCTCCCTCCCAGCCAGTTTACCCTCAGACCATGGCTTCTCTGATTTTGGCTCTCCTGGGGGGAACATGGTAGGGCAGTCTTCTTTCCCCAAATGAATCAAAGGACCATCCATCCAAATGGATAAATTATAAAGTCCAAATCTTCTCTGAAACCTTGGCTCAGGATATGAGATGGGCTGGGTTTCAAATATTTGCAGGAAGATAAGAAGGTCCTGTTGTTTGCTTCCATTCTGACATGTCCCCACTGAGTTCTAGTATTATTGGCAGGGATAGTTTCAAAACCATACCAACATGTTGTCAGGATCCTTCTGCGTGTATCAGAGCCCCTGAGACACCCCCTGTCCCAGACCCAAAGGTAGTCTGGGACAACTCTGCAGCCAGAGAGGAACCAAGTTCCTGACCCACACAGCCTAAGGGGACCCCAGACCCACAGATGTCCCCAGGTTCCTGGAATTTGGGATACAAAACATGCCAAAAGGTGCCACATTTTCATGATGTCATTTGTTAGAATAAAACAAGGCACGCTGTCTTTACTACTAAACCAAAGGCAGTGCCAGGAAAAAATAGTGTCCTTAGTCCAGATGACAACGTGTCAATATTGCAACACAACCTTATTTTGTTCCTTCATGCTGCCCGTTTCCCTACCTGCCTCTATCTTACAGCTTGTTTGTTGTTTGGCTGCATTTAACATTCACACGAACAAATGTGTGAATCTGGTTTCACTTCCAATTAAAACAACAAGAAGGTACTGTTTAAAAAGCAAACCCCAATTCCCTCTTTGTTCCTCAAAGATCATTAATTTTTAAAACCCATTCTCCATGTGCAGATTATACTTTAAACGTTAGCCTTCTTAGCATTTATTCACTTCCCATAATGAAATGGTTCTCTGTTAAATTTCAATAGATTATTAAAAACCACTCAACAGCTAAGAGAAAATTATGCATCATTGGTTAGCTGTTATACCTCAGCAAATAGCTCTGCTATCCAATTTATATTTTAAATAATACAATAAATTAGCTCCCTGAGTATTAACTAAGTGCATATTTGGGTAGCTTAATTTAGAAGCATTCTTTTTATGCTAATCAGGCCTCTCTAATGAAACAGAACCACATGAACTAAGAGGACTCTTGGCAAATAATCAGAGTAAAATTGGGAGTTGCTATTGTTTGTTATTTCCTTTGTTTTCAGGAAGCAAGCTGTGTCTTTTTTTTTTTTTTTTTAAGAAAAGGGAAAAAAAACCCTCAAATACTGAGAAGTCAATTTTTTTTAAAGGGGAGGACACTCCAGTCAGCCACTGAGATAATCAGATTTCTACAACTCCTTCCATAAATTTGTTTCCCAGACTATTCCTCCCTTTTTCTCTTATGTAACACAGAAAGGAAATAGTCTTTGGCTGACATAAACAATGCATCCTTTCGTTTGATGGGAATTGTTTGGAACTATTCATTATCTCAACATGTCTAGTCTATTTCCTAGAAGCCATTCTGGTGTGTACAAATGGTAAGCGGTCACTGCATTCCTTGAGAACTGCAGTATTTGAAGACACAGACAAATGAGAGGGGTCTAGGCCTAGGGTCAGGGCCAATTTGATTTTAATTCTAATTCCCTGAACATCTACTGAGTGCCAGGAACTGTGCTAAGGGGTTTGCACAAGCAGATGTCGTACAGTATTCCTGCCCTCAAGGAGCTCCGTGTTGAATAGGGGAGGAAGGCGATTGGAGAGTTAAATGAAACCCCCCGTGTGGTACCCGCCACAGGTACCACGTACAAAGAGAGAGATGCTGAAAAGGGGGTATCCTGACAGAAGGGATTCCTGGAGGTAATGGATCCAAAGGCAAATGGGGCTTTTCCAGGCAGTCAGAGGAGCAGGACGAGCCTTGTAAGAAAAGGGCAGGGACTCCCATGGGAACCGATGGCTGACAGAAAAGTGAGGTGTGTTTGGGAATTGTAAAGGTGTTTTGTTTTTTCAGGATTCTGACTGAGAAGGAGGGCAGGTGAGAGTTCAGGTTGGGGAAGGAAGCCAAGGCCAGATCAAATATCTCGACTCTTCTCTGTTCAAAAGTTCAGACTTTCTTCTTCAGGTCACAGCGAGTTTAGTGAGAAGTTTTCAACAAGGAAAAAACACGACCGGACTTGCACTTTGGAAAAAGCACAGAGACACGAAGGATAGATTAGAGCGAAGGAGACGAGTTGAGACTCGCTGAAGAGTCTGCTGTAGAAGGAAAAAAGCCTCATCGATGACCTGAAACACATATTCAGAGTGTTCTTGAATGGCATCTTTTAAATGTATGTCTTTTCCTAAAACGCCACAAGGCAAAAATGGTTTCATTTTAGAATTTACAATGTAGGGTAGCCACTGGGTTTTTTGGGCTTTTTTTAAAATTTCCTCAAAATGTTGTACTTTTTTACTGGTGTGTAAAATCAGTGTTTTCCTTTTTTAGGTAGTTCTTTGTGGTTTCTGTGTCAAGCGCTAGGAAGTGAGTAAAATCAGTCAGCGAGAAAGTTACTATAAAGCAGATATGAGGAGTTCCTGTCGTGCGTGGCACAGTGGAAACGAATCCGACTAGGAACCATGAGGTTGAGGGTTCGGTCCCTGGCCTCGCTCAGTGGGTTAAGGATCCAGCATTACCGTGAGGTGTGAGGTAGGTCACAGACACGGCTTGGATCCTACATGGCTGTGGCTGTGGCGTAGGCTAGCAGCTGTAGCTCCGATTGGACCCCTAGCCTGGGGACCTCCATAAGCAGTAGGTGCGGCCCCAAAAAGCAAAATAAATAAAATAAAATAAAATAATAAAATAAAGCAGATGTTAGAAATGCTAGCTAAAAAGCTGAGCGAGTAGTATTTGCCAATTACTAGTCAATTTTCTGGTAAGACTCACAGCAAAGAGATTGACTAAAAATCTTCACTTCCTTGTTTCAGTGGAAGAGTGATGGGAATGAGGGGACTTGTGCTATGTTAGAAAAAGATTTAGGTTCTTCTCCTATGGTCTATGCAAATCCAGGCATACTCTCTTATTAGTTGTCTTATACCAAGCCGCTGTTGGTAAGCTGCAGTGAAAAGTGCTGAAGAAATACGTTTCTAATTTTTTTCAGCTGGATATTTTGATAGCCAACCTCAGCACAAGATACCCAAAAAGAAAAGTGCATCTACACAACCAAAGCAGCACCAACACTGATATGCCTTTCGCTGGGTGTAGATGCTGCAGTCTTTCAATCTGATGGTAGCCAGAGAAGAAGATGGGAAAGATGGAAAGAGAAAAAGAACTCAGACCATGAAAGTAAGACATGGGAAAGGACATTACACCTCCTTCCACTGAACAAGCCCAGGTGGAAGATGCCCAAAGACAAGTCCAAGAGTTGGTGAAATAGTGGAATAACCAGAACTCTTTTATGTTACTGGAAAAAAATACAATCAATCCGGAAAACAGTTTGGCTTTATCTAAGGAAACTGAAGATGCTCAAGCTCTGTGAACACATCCATTGCACCTCGAGGCATTATTCTTCAAGAAACTCTTACACACAAGCACAAGGAGATATGTGCAAGACTGTTCATAGCAGCGGTATCTGTAGTAGCAAGGACCTGAAAACAATCCGAATGTCCATCAGCAATGAAACAGATGAAAGATATAATCATACAATGGAATCCTAAGCAGTAATGAAAAAGAACAAAGCACAGTTTTGAATGTATCAACATAGATCAATCTCAAAGTACTGACGAGCAAAAATATGTTATTCCAAAATACGTACAGAATGATTCCTTTTATATAAAACTAAACATGAAAAGTAAAATATCATTTATGGAGGTGTATATGTGTAGTAAGACTATTAATTTTTTAAAAAGCAAAAAGATGATAAAAGCAAAATCCAAGGCAGTGGTTTACTTTCAGGGCCAATGAGGAAAGGGGATGGGATTGGGAGGGCAGGCCAAATGACTAGTAAGCACAAGAATATTCATTTATGATCATTTGTTTTATCTTATACAAGTATGGTATACACTTTTGGTTATTATTCAATTTTTAATTTAAAAAGAAAAGGAAAAAACCCCACCTACTAATGCTGCCAAACTCACAAAAATGATTCTTTGAGAAATTTAATATGTTCTCTGTTGTGTGTTTTCCTTTTGCCCAACACAGAGATGATGAGATGGACCATATGGCTAAAAACAGTAAGTGAGGAGGCTACGGAGAAGCAATTGAATCGAAACAAAGGCAGCAGTGGGAAGTCCCCCTCTGGCAAGGGACTCCAAGACACAGAGCTGGTGCCAGAATGGAAACCTTGGGACTCCGGTTGCTGCATAGAAAAATAAATTGAGGAACAAAAATAAACACCCACATCTCCATGCTGGACAGCAGAAGAGCAAGAAGGTGCCAAACATTTGGTTTTTTGGTTTGGCTAGATTATTTTTTGCTCTCTCAATCTAAGCTCCTATATTTCCTTTCTTCCCTTTTCTATGTTAGAAGCTCAGTACAAATGGGAAAAAAATGAAAACCAGAACAAAAGCATAAAGGCTGGATGCTTCATTTATTGTCAACAGGGATGTTTCAAATTATCGTTATGCTAAAAGGGCCTCAATGCCTTAGAAACATCTCATCACTCAATGTAGCGCCTTTTTTTTTTTTTTTTGCTATTGTTAGACCGTCATGCAGCAAAATGTGGAACTCCTCCCCGCCCCTCTACGTCTTCCATCTCTCACCAAGACAGTTTCCTTGTCACGGTGAAGTGAAAACTAGATACAACTGCAGTTGTTCTAGGTCTATCTGATGAATCATTCTCAGCCTGTTTTTACTGTCTGAGCCTTTAAGACATGAGCATTCTTAAGGACCTATTAGATGGGGTTGGAGGGAACCTGCCCTATGAAAACAGATTCATGTGGAGTTCCCCATCGTGGCTCAGCGGGAAATGAATCTGACTGGTGTCCGTGAGGACACAGGTTCGATCCCTGGCCTTACTCAGCGGGTTAAGAGCCTGGTATTACTGTGAGCTGTAGGTTGGAGACACGGCTCAGATCCCGAGTTGCTGCGTCTGTGGTGTAGGCTGGCAGGTGTAGCTCCTATTGGACCCCTAACCTGGGAACCTCCGTATGCCGTGGGTGGGGACCTAAAAAGACAAAAGACAAAAACAAAAAAACAGATTCGTGCTAGGAAAGGTCAATAAAGGCAATAAAAATAAATATTTATTACATGCTTACTAGGTGCCAGGCAGAGTGTCAAGTCATACATAAACATTACTTTAACTAGCCCTAATAATTAATCCTTCTGTGAGAGAGGCAGGTATTAATATCATCCCCACTTCACAGATGAGGAACCTCTTGGAGAGATAAAGTAACTTGCCCAAGGTCGCACAGCTGGTAAGCGATGGAGCTGGGTTAGCTAACCCAGGTCTAACCCAGTACCCATTCTCTTAATCCCTGTAATATAAGGGCACTTGAGCAAGGTCATAATGGAAGCAGCGAGAATCATCAAGGTAATAAACAAGAAGTAAAATTCAAGCTCATCACTTCTCAGTCTGAGTTCACCAAAGATGGTCCATGCTTTGGGTTGAGGAGGGGCTATACATTATCCTCACCAACTCAAATAGTCTAACACATGGATTCTTCATCTTTCTTGTGCCGTGGACTCTTACGGGTATTAGCGTAGCCTACAGACACCTCTCAGAATGTTTTTAGATATATGAGTCATATAGATATGTGTGTATATATATATATAATGGTATCATATATCATCGTGTATGCATAATATATATACAGTATAGATTACAAATGAAGCCATTACATTGAAATGATCAAAACAGTTAAACATGAATTTGTGAAATGGCAACATAACAGACTTCTATATGAACACACGCAAAAGAGCAAACCGTGGGTCTGATAACTGATGTAACCTTGAAGTAGTGATGGTCCTAAGCATCCTGCAACAGCACCTGTCTTCGACATGAAAACATCTCTGCTTTCTACGGCGACAAGGTCAATGGCACCGTTAACACTGCTGTGGTTTGTTGCCTACATTCATAATGGAAGGAAATGCTAAATTTCATAATTCATAATGGAAGGAAATGGTGTTTCAGTTAGTGGTGAGGGAAAATAAAGGTGCAATTTTTTTCCCTTCTAAGTTCATTGACCCCTTGAATCCTAACCACAAACCCTTACACCAGGTTAAGAATCTGTTAAATAACCTAATGATCACCCAATGGAAGTGCTAAGCTTACCCGATAAGGCTTCAGTCTAAATCACTGCATTTTTATCTTTGCTTTGACATGGGACTAATTGAATCAGTCCATGACAGTGTTTGATCAATAATTAACATCCAGAAACAAATTCACTGTGAATGGTGGGCAACATCTTTGCTGCGATATCACCCAATAATGTTTGTGGAGACCTGGCTTGATCCAGTTGTATCTTCGTTGGAGAGTAACAAAGACACACTACTAGCTGAAGGCTTTGCACACAAGGACCACATCATTTCAGTACAGGACAGAACTCTGCTGGGAAAAGGAAGCTAATGTTTTGAGTAAATAAAAGCTTTTTTCTATGAGTCTAAGTTACCAAGGGTCTATCAGTGTTTCAAGAGAACAAAGACCACTTGTAAACCTACAATGCATGGCAGGGAACTGAGGTTTAACATTTAGTTAAAGGTTCTGGCTGAGGATTTCAGAGACCCAGAGCCACACCAGGAAATACTGTTGACTAGAGGACGCTTTTCTAAAGGTGATGCTTCAGATCAATGGCTGGTTTGTTAAGAGTAAAACTATGTTCTTAGGTTTCTAGTTGGCCTATAGGTAAGTAAAATAGGTCAGGATTTAGAACTCTATTGTAGGTGTCAGAATGGAAGTTTATCCAAACATGAGCCACACTGAGAGATGGAAGCTATTTCAGTATCAAAAGAGGAACAGAAGACATTACAGTTTAGGGTTCTCCCAAACTAGCTGCATATGAAATTCCTTAAGGAGCATAAACATTGATGCTCAGGTCTACCCCAGACCAACAGGGTCAGAATATCTGGAAACAGGCCTTGGGAATCTATATTTGCAAAGGTTGAGAGACATCGGTTTGGATATGGATGGTTCCAAATTCTTTGTCATTCTTGCCATCAAGAGGAGTCTGGTTGTGCTCTGTGATTTGCTTTGACCAAGAGAATGCCCCAGAAATAATATTCTGGGACTTTTGAACCTTGGGCTTAAAAGGATGGGTGTCTTTTGCTTCTCAACTTAGGAGACCTGCCACCATGCTGTGAAGTCCAGACCGGGGCCCTGCATAGGTAGAGGTCACGTGTAAAAAGCTCTAGAGGAGAGGTGATCACTCTGGATGTCCCTCCTTTAGCTAAACTCTCAGCTGATTGCAGCTGCCATGTGTGACCTCAGCCTACCCCATTCAGGACAATGACCCTGTGAGCCCATTCCACCCACACAGTTGTGGGAAATAATACATTGCCGTTGTGTTAAACCAGTAAGTTCTGGAGCAATTTCTTCTTTTGTAATAACTGAAAAAAAGGATGTTATTTACTGACTCTTCCCCAAAAGATCTGTTGTTCCTACCTTGGAATCTTTTTTTTTTTTTTTTTTTGTCTTTTGAGGGCTGCACCTGCAGCATATGGAAGTTCCCAGGATAGGGGTCAAATTGGAGCTGTAGCCACCAGCCTACACCACAGCCACAGCAACACCAGATCTGAGCTGTGTCTGTGACCTACACCACAGCTCATGGCAACACCGGATCCCCAACCCACTGAACAAAGCCAGGGATGAAACCCATATCCTCATGGGTACTAGATGGTTTCACTACCACTGAGCCACGACGGGAACTCCCCTATCTTAGAATCTTGATGTAAATTGAAAAATAAGGTGGAGTCATCATCCTAAAGTAGATAGAAGAAATAATTACACTGAGAGCTTAAGCAAAAGATTACATTAGGCAAACAAAGGAAGGCCAATATCCATGTGGTCTCAGGCAAACCACTCGTTTCTGCTGCTTTCTACCCCCTGAAAACGCCAAGAACTTCTGACTACATTATCTGAGTGGCCTTTGTGGTAGACACAGAAGGTGTATCATCAGATCCCTTTCAAGGATGGACTTGGGGGTCCAGCTGGAGGGAGTCTAGTCAGTAGACAACTTCCAGCTGTCAGCTCCCTCAGGGTCTGCCTTGGCTGCAGAGCACGGCCTTTCCCCGAATGATGCCCTTTCTGGGGCATCCCACATTTGGGGACTAAGTGAAGGGAAGGGTAGAAAGGTCTGACCACTTCTGTATGACGGAAGATGATCTGATGGAAACCAATCTCTCTGGCGTGCCCTCCCGGGTTGGCCAAAGTTCAGCAGGCCGCTATCACAGTTTGATTTCCTCCTCTGACAGTTCTGCTTCCTGTCCCTTACTTTCTCAGGTGTTAATCCCTGATAAACATCTTATACCCCAAACTCTGCCTCAATGCCTGCTTCTGGAGAATCCAACTGGGAACTGCCTTCAGGCTCTCTAATGATGGCAGGTCTTATTACGGAGGGCAAGGGTGTGGTTTGATTGCTATGTCCTGCTTTTCTGCCCAGAGTCTGATTCCCATAAATGGACAGAATCTGCACAGGTCTAGAAGATGGAGACAAAGAACCCATGGATCAGAACATCCCTCTTTGTAGAAGTCAGCAGAGCTGGGAGAGAGATGAAGATTCTGGTGAACGACTTCTGTGACGAAGCCAAAACAGTTTCCCAGAAATTAGCTGCATTTGGTAATCATTGTCTCAAATCTGTTTAATAGCTACTTTCCTCCATTAAATACTGTTTTAACTCCTCATTGCCTAACAACTAGTTGAATACAAAAGTTACATTTGTTGCCCTTTGCTTGCTTTGATTCTTGTCCATGCAACGACTTGTCGAAGACCTTTCTGGAATTGTTGGTTCCTTCAGAAATAATTCCTCATGCTCCCTGAGCTGTTTAAAATTCTAAATTAAAAAGAAATGAATTGTTTGCAGGAAATCCAAGAGAGGCAAGTGGCCAGCTCTCTGTCATTCCCTCTGTAGATTATCCGTGGAAATGTTGAAATCCTAGCTTGATCTTCCCTCCTACTCAAAGGACTGTGGTTATTCTTTTCACCATTTTTTCAGTTGTGGGTAGTGTAAGAACTAAAACAGTTAATGTTTGTTTTAGAAAAGCACAGTTAGGAAGCTGCAGTTGTTACCGCTTTGTGTCTGCACACCAGGCGCTCCCCATCCTCTTCCTCATAAAAACTCTGCCCTCCTTTAGAAAACAGTTTCTTCTGTGTGGACTGGATGTGCCGCCAAGTACACTGGCCACCACCAGCACTCCACCCACCTTTGTTACCGCCACCACATACACATCCCAAGGACAGACACGGGACCTCAATTTGATCAACCAGACTAGCCCATCCTTCCAGCTCCACGGCCCACACAGGTACTTAAAGGCCAGTGATGCAGGGGAAAGACAGGTACAGGCATGTCAAATCTCTGATACTGCTGGTATTTGAAACCTTAAGCACGCTTCCCAGGTGAAACTTTTGCTGCTTCATTTATAAATGAGTAAAGGCAACCACATAATATGCAGGAGAGCTGTGAGTGTTCCATAAAATTGTGGATAAGTATGCTGCAGACCATTTGCCCGAGGGCTTGCACATGCTGGAGGATCAGCAGCCATCCTTAGCATCTCTTTTGGCCCTCCCGACACCCCCATTTAACCAGCCCATAGCTGTTAAATGGCAAAAGTGAAATTCACACAGGTGGGTCTAAATCCACAGTCCCCCTTCCTCTCATTACTCCAGACTGTCTCCCACTGGGCGCCACTCTCCAGAACAGCCACGCTTTGAGGGTGGTGGGCTCCTTCCCTTTGGTTTCTCTGTCTGTGACCCCCAGTGGCCGGTCTGATCCCTCTTGGAAAGTCCAGGAGAAGCCCCTGAGGAGTGTGTGGCAGACACAGGCCTGAGGACTCCATAAGTCAAGTCCAGGTCAAGGTCAGAGTGTATGAAAGTCATGGCTCAGGCCTTGTGCTTTGAGGAGCAAGGGGGTTCACTACAGCTGCCTGAGGAGGGCCCCAGGATGACACCAGTGGGCCAGGCAACTCCCTGTGGATACTTAGCATTCGGGTTGGCTTAACTACACTGTAAACATCATCACTCAAACAGAAATTGGTCCTTATAGCTTGGACATTCCAAAGCTTATCTCCTCTATTTCAGGAGCTCAGAATCGAGCACGAAGAAGTGGTCTCAGGAAGCAGGTGGAGAACCTTCTTCCAAAACAGCTCCTCATGTGATCTTCCGCGGCCCAGGAATCCCCTTCTCTGACCTCTTTGCATCCTGAAGTCATCCTACTGCTGCCTCTTGAAACGTTCCGAAGCTCTGAAAACATGCTTAAACATCCTCCACGGAGACAAACACTGTGTCCTGCCACTTATATGAGATACTTAGAGTAGAGTCACATTCACGGAGACAGGGGTACAACAGGGGCTGCCAGGGGCTCAGAGAGGGGGGATGGGGAGTCGATGTTTTATTATGGAGCTTCAGCTTTATAAGATGAAAAGATCTGTGGAGACGGATGGGTGGTGATGGCTGTACAGCATCATGAGTGCCTTTAATACTATATATTGAAAAATGGTGAAGATGGCCAATTTTGTTATGTATATGTTACCACAATAAAAAAAAATGGGAAAACCCCTTCAATGACCCCCTACTGCTTAAACAATGGAACACTCATCCCTTTGCCTACCGTGGAGCCCCACAGTCCCTTTCCAGTTTCTCTCCCAGCTTTCATCCTCCAGGCTCCAGATTAGAAAGCAGACTGTGTGTCTTGCCTAGGCCCTGCCTCGTACGCTCTCAGTCTGAGGCTCTGCCCACCCTGTTTCCTCTGCTCATTTTAGCCAATTTCAGCATCTGTTCCTTTATTAACATCAGAAGTTCTGAGGTAAAGCTATAACATTCTCAGCAATGCCTGAACTTTGCCTCACCACCCACTAAGCTCTAGCATCTTTTCAAACATCCTGATACTCTGTCTATAGAGGGGCACGTGCATGTGACTTAGGAGTTAAGAGTAGAAGTAAAACACGCTATTTCTCAGGCCTGCTTTAATTTCAGCAGACATGTATGCAGGCTCCAATGTTAACTGTACTAGGTTACAGCTTCCAATCCATCATTCCAGAGGTGGGTGCCCTTGGTGAAGTAGGAAGCCACCAGGCTGGATGCCAAGAGGCCTGGAATCTAGTCTCAGCTCAGATGTGAAATTGGTAGGAGACTTTGGGACAGTCACTGAACCTCTGGGCTTCAATCTTCCTACCTGGAAAAGATCTAAAATCTGTTCCAGCTGGAAAATGCTGCCCAAGGATGGAGATAATCCATTCCTTAATTATTGAATGGAACAGAATAGAGAACCCGGAAATAAACCCTGACACCTATGGTCAATTAATCTTTGACAAGGGAGGCAAGAACATAAAATGGGAAAAAGAAAGTCTATTCAGCAAGCATTGCTGGGAAACCTGGACAGCTGCATGCAAAGCAATGAAACTAGAACACACCCTCACACCATGCACAAAAATAAACTCCAAATGGCTGAAAGACTTCAATATACGACAGGACACCATCAAACTCCTAGAAGAAAACATAGGCAAAACACTCTCTGACATCAACATCATGAATATTTTCTCAGGTCAGTCTCCCAAAGCAATAGAAATTAGAGCAAAAATAAACCCATGGGACCTCATCAAACTGAAAAGCTTTTGCACAGCAAAGGAAACCCAAAAGAAAACAAAAAGACAACTTACAGAATGGGAGAAAATAGTTTCAAAGGATGCAACCGACAAGGGCTTAATCTCTAGAATATATAAACAACTTATACAACCCAGCAGCAAAACAGCCAATCAATCAATGGAAAAATGGGCAAAAGACCTGAGTAGACATTTCTCCAAAGAAGATATACAGATGGCCAACAAACACATGAAAAAATGCTCAACATCGCTGGTTATAAGAGAAATGCAAATCAAAACTACCATGAGATAACACCTCACACCAGTCAGAATGGCCATCATTAATAAATCCACAAATAACAAGTGCTGGAGGGGCTGTGGAGAAAAGGGAACCCTCCTACACTCTTGGTGGGAATGTAAACTGGTACAGCCACTGTGGAGAACAGTTTGGAGATACCTTAGAAATCTATACATAGAACTTCCATAGGACCCCGCAATCCCACTCTTGGGCATCTATCCCGACAAAACTCTACTTAAAAGAGACACGTGCACCCGCATGTTCATTGCAGCACTATTCACAATAGCCAGGACATGGAAACAACCCAAATGTCCATCAACAGACGATTGGATTCGGAAGAGGTGGTATATATACACAATGGAATACTACTCAGCCATAAAAAAGAATGACATAATGCCATCTGCAGCAACATGGATGGAGCTAGAGAATCTCATACTGAGTGAAATGAGCCAGAAAGACAAAGACAAATACCATATGATATCACTTATAACTGGAATCTAATATCCAGCACAAATGAACATCTCCTTAGAAAAGAAAATCATGGACTTGGAGAAGAGACTTGTGGCTGCCTGATGGGAGGGGGAGGGAGTGGGAGGGCTCGGGAGCTTGGGCTTATCAGACACAACTTAGAATAGATTTACAAGGAGATCCCGCTGAATAGCATTGAGAACTTTGTCTAGATCCTCATGTTGCAACAGAAGAAAGGCTGGGGGAAAAATGTAATTGTAATGTATACATGTAAGGATAACCTGACCCCCTTGCTGTACAGTGGGAAAAAAAAAAATTATTGAATAACCTGAGCTGCTATTGATAATGAAAACATAAAACAAAAATTGCATTTTCAGATTGCAATCAGGAAAAAGAGATTTTTTGGAAATAAAGCAAAACTCATGGTAGAAGAAGCTAGGCCCTGTATGACTGCATAGGAATGAAAAATGACCAGTGACTCAAATCTTCCTTTTAATGTTTACATGGAAAATAATTAGTTTCAATAAAAATATTTCCAGTGAGATAAAGATAGAAAAATGCTTTTCTCAGAAAATTTAGCTGAAGTCTTTTTGTACAAAGATGTTTTTCAAGAAATTCACCTGGATTATTATTCTGATGAAAATTTTATATTTATAAATGTGGCATCAAAATGTCTTTGGAGTTGAAATAACAATTTGATGATATAAGAACAAAACGTCCTGCATTTCAAAAGCGGTGGCAATATCAAACAAATCGTGACCAGCAATTACGACACTGGAGAAAGGCAGAAAAAGATCCCAGAAAGAGCAGGAAAGTGGCCTTGACAGTGATGGACATGGGTTGTCACCAGCCAAGGAGAAAAAGGATTAAACCTCTGATCTACGCTGTTAACACTAGTGAGTCATACACACACACACACACACACACACACACACACACACACACACACTGAAGGCCACTATCTAGTCTCTATTGCTTGTTAACTGAGCCCTTCTGAGGATTAATGAAAAAAAAAAAATTTCTGATCTTTTTCTGAAGATATCTTAGAGATAACTCAAGTCCAAACCTTGCCTTTTACAGATGAAAACACCAAGGCTCAGAAGAACCCTTGTCTCTCAGATTATATCACAAGGGCGCATCGGATTCTTAGTACAGATAGGGATGGCCAGGACCCACAGGGGACAACAGGAAGCCCGCATTTTTCATCTGATCCCCAAGGCTCGCTGGAACGGGCTGATTCTGCAGGTATCCCTTGCCATGGACCCAGAGACAACACACTCCCCATCTCAGCACCTTGATGCTCTCCCGGGACAGCTGTCATTCCTTCAAGTGGACATTTTAGGGAACCCTCTGGGGACAAATCTACTTTGGTCTTGATTTTTAAATTAAGAGCTGTGGAGTTTGGCAGAGAGCGGGGTTTCTTTTTTGGCAGACGCATATGCCGGCTTCTGTTTTGTGTGTCAAATGCTAAAAAAGCCAAGTCCCGTTTTCTTCATCATCAGATGCCTGCCTTTGTGAACAGGATCCTCGATCTGCAGAGAACGCCTTTGTGACCACGGGAGCTCCCTCCCCTCCTTCATCCCGCCTCCCCCATCCCCACCCGCCACGCCGATCCTAGGCTGAGGCATTCGTGGGAAGGAGTGCTGCCAACATCGTAAAAATCACCTACATAAAATGCAGATCCCTCGCCGTGCAGTAAAACACTTCTATCACAAACATATGTGAGCCTCGCTTCTTTTGTTACCCGGGTTTTGGCAGCCGGAGGAGTGCCATTTCGTCTCAATATGTTTTGCATTCACAAGAAAAGCCAGCGGGCTCAGGGTGATACTGGCCACAAGTTTCTGAGCAGCGGCCAATCCCTTTCCCCACCTTTGCGACACATGCTGCCCTGCAGCCCCCATCTCGCCTGAGCAGGACACATGTGCGATGCCAGGCACTGGAGCGTTTCACACGGCTGGTCTGGGGGACATAAAATAACAGGTGGCTGAGGCAGCCATCGAAGGACCTGAGGACCCGCTGAGTGTGCCTGGTGGGGTTCTCATCATAACGCAGAGTCGCAGACGGGGTGGGGGGGGGGACGTGCCGATGGCTGCCTGACAACCCTGGCCCATATGTCTGCCTTTAATGGCCTGAATGTGAATATTCCAACTTTCCTCTGAGGGGAAATCAAACATTTTCCCTGATCTTTTACCGTTTCTAATTTTCCTTTTGTTATGCATGTTCTTACAGGTGATCCACAGTGACAACAATACCACCACCACAATAATAATAATAACAAATATTTTCTATGAGTCAGGGGCTGCTCTAAGCTAATTAGCTTATTGAATCCCTGCAAAAATTCTATGAGGATCCCATAGACTGAGTGGCTTAAACAACAGACATTTCTCACAGTTTTGGCGTTTGGGAAGGCCAAGATGAAAATGCCAGCTGATCTGGTTGCCTTCGTGCTGTGTCCTCACGTGGCAGTGCAGGGGGTGGCAGGTGGGGGGGGGGGGGGTGGGCAAGTGAGCTCTCTGGTGTCTCCTCTTAGAAGGACATTAATTCCATAGAATCAGGGTCCTGCTCACGAATGCTGTAGGTATGTGCATGTATAGCACACGCACATACACATACACACATGTATCTATAACCTGATATTGTACCAAGATTGATTCAGTAACAATGATCATTCCTAAACTCGTCAGCAGTTGTGCTGAAAAATTCTCCCCCCCCAGAAAGATGTCTACAAGCACATTTTTCCGTGTGGGAGAAAAGAATCTGCTTCAGGACGTGTGTGAAGAGGCTCATGATACCAAAGAGGGTAACTCAGAATTTGTACTGGAAGGGATCTCAAACCAGAACAAGAGGCTTAGAGCTTCATCTACGGGCTGAGGTTTAATGAAGTTGGACAAGACAGGAGCTATATCTATATAATTTATACGGGCTGTGATGAACTTTCTGCATACAAATTTGACCCCACCTACCAGCTCCCACACGATGAGGTCACAGCCAATCCTCCAGCCTTGCCTCCTCCGCTTCCCTGCGCCTCACCACACCTCAGACCCGCTGGCCCCCCTGGCTGTCCTCGGACACATCCAGCTTGTTTCTGTCCCTTGGCACATTCGGACATTCTCCGCATGGAAACGCTGGCCCCTGTGTGCACATGGCAGCTGTCCTGCTATCTCAGGTCCTCCTCCCTCGCCTCTTCGGAAAGGCTCCCGGGACCCACCGTCCAAAGAAGTCCCTGTCCCAGCTGCCGCTGATGCTCTTTCACGTCATCCAGGTTTATGTTTTGACATCATCTTAGTTACTATTGTGTACATTTGCTTATTTTCTGCCTGTATGTCTTCCCTCCTTTGGGTAAAATCTCCTCGATGGAAGGGACATTTTAAAAATCATATTCCGCCTGCTGATCGTGCAGCAGCCAGGCCATCTGGTCAGGGAATGGGAGGATGCAGTCGGAAATAAAAGAATATGGGCATTTCATTATAGAACTCATATTTCTTCATATCCAGCCACAGGCAAAGTATTACTATGTTTGGATGATGGGAGGTAGGAAGTTTAGACCCTCATGAATGTGGATTAACTCTCTGGTTTGTATCGTCTCTAAGGAAGGCCTAACAAATGTCTTTCAAACACATGAAATAATTAAATAAGGAAGTTCTTTTCCTGGGCGTTTCTCTTTTACGTAGCTAAAACTGCCCACCTGACTGGCAATTAAATCCCCCAGACACAGGCAAACAGGCTCTGGGAGCAAACTGAACAAATGGATGATACCAGAGTAACTGGTCACCCTCTGAGTCTGTTTCCTCACATGTAAAATGGAAATGCCATTATATAATTTTCAGAAGTATTCTAATAATATCCACGAAGTACCTATCACAACAGCTGGCACATATTTAGTGCTCAAGAAACAAAAGCTATCTTTATCATTATTGAATTAAAATATAGGTAGATAAGTCCATCCCTTATAACTCCTAGCTTTTATTTCCCTTTTTTCTCTCATTATCTTGCACACAAAAAAAATCATATTCTATCTTTTGACTGATTTGTTTAAATAGTTTATGTAGATCAGTAGGACTATGGAAACGATTAGCTGGAAAATTAGCTTACAGTTAATAATAATAACAATAACAACAACGAAAGAAAACAACCTTAAACAGACAATAAGAGAGTATTTAAGAAAATTAATTATATCAATTCAATGGAATATTGCTTAAAAATAGGCTAAGAATCTATACTGTAACTTTGAAGATACATGTGATATAATGTTAAAAGAATAAAACAGCAAGTGGCACATCCTATGCTGGCAGAGACACTCGCTCTCAGTCCTCCTGCTAGGAACAACTAGAAAAATTGGACAAAATACAGAACACACCCACTTAAAGATCTTGAGAATCTAGCAAGGCAGCCAGGACATTAGGGGTGTATTTCCTCTTGTTGCTGTAACAAATCACCACACATTTGGTGCCTTAAAACAACAAAAATTTGTTATTTTATAAATCTGGAGGTCAGAAGTTAGACATGGTCCCACTGGACTAAAAGCACCATGTTGGCAAGAATCCATTCCCTGTGGAATCTCTAGGGTGGAATCTGCTTTCTTATGCTTTCTAGTTTCTGAATGCCAATCGCATTCCTTAGCTCGTGGTCCTTCTCCATCTTCAAAGCCAGCAGTGTGGCATCTTCAAAACTCTCCGACTCTGACTCACCTGCCTCCCTCATTCAATCATAAGGACCTTTGTGATTACACTGGATCCATCTGGACAATCCAGATTAATCTCCCCATCTCTAGGTCAGAGGATTAACAAGCTTATTTGTAGCCTTAATTCTTTCTTTCCACGGGACATAGCATATTGACAGGTTCCAGAGATTATCAGGAGGAGGACCTCTTTGGGAGCCCACTATTCCGCAAGGGAACAGGTTTGCGAAGTGCACGGAAGGGCAACAGGCTGAGTCTGACATTCTCTGGCCCTGTCCACATCAAAGCAATAGTTAATTCAGGGGCCAAGGGGCTACAAAACCAAGCATAAAGTGGGTAGTTAAGAGACTGGAAACTTGAATGGAGCTTTGGCGGCGAGATACTGGTGTTCATGCTCTGCCAAAGGGTAGAGACCCTGGTTAATGCCACAAATATCAACTTAGGGCCATGGAACTAGACCACCTAAGTTCCAGATTTAAATACACTCGACTCCAGACTTGATAAAGGTGCTTGCCCCTATCTTAACTGCCTGATAGAAGCAAATAAAATCTCTCTGAAGGTAAATATCATCAGCCAAAAACTCAAACTATTTCCATAATTTTACCTGTTTAATGCCTGAGAGTCAATTGAAAGCTTCTAGGCATATCAGGAAAAAGGATCAAATTGCCATAAAAAACCCCAGTAGAATCAGGTTAATGGGTGATGCACATACAAGAGGTTCAAGAACTGGGTGTCATTTGTTGTTTGTTTGTTAGGGCTGCACCTGCCATAGCTTCACAAAGCTCAAGAAACCTAAGCTGGGTAAACTAATTAATTAGTTAAGATATATGTGTATATACACATGTATACATATACATATATAAACAAATCACACCTATGTACAACACAGTAAAATTTTTTGAAAATGCAAAAGAGAAAATCTTAAAGTAGTTGGGTGGGGGTTAAAAAAATCACCTTCAGAGTTCCCGTCGTGGCGCAGTGGTTAACAAATCCGACTAGGAACCATGAGGTTGCAGGTTCGATCCCTGCCCTTGTTAAGTGGGTTAACGATCCGGCGTTGCCATGAGCAGTGGTGTAGGTCGCAGATGTGGCTCAGATCCTGTGTTGCTGTGGCTGTGGTGTAGGCCGGCAGCTACAGCTCCGATTCGACCCCTAGCCTGGGAACCTCCATATGCTGCGGGAGCAGCCCAAGAAATGGCAAAAAGACCAAAAAAAAAAAAAAATCACCTTCAAGGAAGCAGCAATAAAACATACTTATGGTCAGAAGTCAGCGGACAGTAGAATAACATCTTTTATGTGCTGCAAGAAAATATCTGCCAAACTAAAAACCAATTCCATGGAAAATGTCCTTCTCAATTAAAGGCAACATAAAAGCATTCTCATACAAACAAAAATGGAGAAAATGTTTCTAACAGAATTTTACTACAATAAACACTAAAAGGATTTCTTTAGGCAAAGAAAAGTAATCCCAGTCATAAGCATGGAGATACTTATGACATTGCAGATCAACTGAGAGGATAAATATATGGGTCTCGATGAGCACTGGCTGTATACATTGAGAAAATAATGTCTTGTGATATTTAGACTATATGCGTAATTGATGTTTTTTTTAAAAATATAATGATAATACAAAAAGCAGGAGAGTAAGCATGAAAAATAAAGTGATCTAAAGCTCTGGCATTTGTCTGGAAAGTGGTAAAATTCTAATTAATACTAAGATTAAGTAAGTCTAGAATTTGTATAGTACTCTCAAGTATAATCACCAAACAAGATTAAAAGAATGTATAGGCAACACGCTTAAAAAAGATAAAAAACATAATGATATAAAACGTCAGTAATACAAGAGAACGTTAAGAGAAATGGGGGAATACAGTACTTGTAGGATAAATAGGAACATGGTTAAACAATATATTTAAACACAAATATATCAGTAATTATAATAAATGTAAATAGACTACTCCATTTAAAAAACTATCAATATCTATATTAAAAAAAAAACAAAATACAACTGTATGCTGCTTAGAAAACACACACCTTAAATGTAAGGATTCAGAAAGACCAAAAGCACAAAGTTGGAAAAAAAAAATCCCAGAAAATACTAATCAAAAGGAAATGGCAAAGTTATACTATTATCGACAAATTAGACTTTGTGATAAGAAGCAATATAGATAAAAAAGGAACATTTTATATGATGAATATAGTTAATATGCCAGAAATGTATAACAATTCTACAGTTTTATGTACTTAGTGACACAAAATAAAGTAAAAATGTATGTAAGAGAATAGAAAAACTTCAATTACAGGAGATTTTAACAGACCTCTCTTGTTTACTGATAAAACAAGCAGTAAGAAAGAAGAAAGGATATGAAGATTTGAACAATAAAATTAATAGACTGTTGTAACTGACACGACACTACAACCAACAAGTGCATAATACAAATTCTTTATAAATCTACATGGACTATTTACCAAAATCAACTGTTTGGCAGGCCATAAAACAAGTTTCAACAAATTCCAAATAATCAGAATTATGAAAAGTATGTTTCCTGACCACAAACCAAAAATAGAGTGTGTTTCCTTATGCCTGAAATAAATGCAAGGAAACAAGACCAAAATATTTGAGAATTATGCAATCAATACACTTTAAAATAATCCATTGGTCAAAGGAGAGGGAATGGAAATTATCAATATTTTAAACTCAATGCTAATAAAACTATGACAAATTTTCAGGTGCAGTTAAGGCCATGCTTAAATTCAGCACACTGCGTGCATATATTAGAAATGAAGAAAGACTGAAAAGTCATATTCTAAGTATCCATGTTAGAATTTTAAAAAGAATAGTAAAACACACACAAGGAAACAAGAGCAAGAAGATAAGTAAAAATACACTAAGGAAAATCGATAAAGGACTGGTTCTCTGAAAAGAATAACAGCATTTTTAAACTCCAGGCAAGAGAAGCACAAATTACTAATATCACTACAGATTTTAAGAGACATAAATGATAGTAAAGGCAACTGGATGCCAATGAATTTTAAATTTTAGATCAAACGAATACATTCCTGAAAAAAATGCAACTTATGAAAACTGACATAAAAGTTGGAGTTTCCATCATGGTGCAGCTGCAGCTCTGATTGGACCCCTAGCCTGGGAACCTCCATATGCTGCTGGTGCAGCCCTCAAAAGACAAAAGACAAAAAACAAAACAAAACAAAACAAAAAAACACACCTGTAATTCCAAATACTTGGAGGTACAGAATTGAGATCCCAATGTTGCCTCACATAAAAAACTAGAGGACAAAAAAATCAAGTCCAAAAGACTAAATTTTTCCTCTTGAGACTAACTATACAAACTTAAGGTGCTTTTTTAATTTCTCCAAAAACTTTCTGGAGGTAAACAGTAAAATCACCAGTACAGTCATTGAGGAAGACCTATTCATCTTTGAGGAGCCAAGAGCTTCAAACTGGAGGTGTAGTGGACAGGCTTGGCCAGAATAACATCTGACCCCTAAAGGAAAGGTCACGCTAGAGCATCAGTTAAGAGATTTTGTCCTCGGGCTCCATGTGATCATAGGTTTGCCAGAGGAGATTACATTGAACCTCCTCATGTAACTTGTTCAAGCTCTCTTTTCTCTTTTGGGAAATTAGTCTATTTCCCAAATAGACGAATTATCTCATGAATGATTTATATTTCGGGGTTAAGTATTTTATTTTTAGGGCCGCACTTGTGGCCTATGGAAGTTCCCAGGCTAGGAGTGGACTCAGAGCTGCAGCTGCCAGCCTACACCACAGCCACAGCAATGTGGGATCTGAGCCGTGTCTGCGACCTACACCACAGCTCACAGCAACGCCGGATCCCCAACCCACTGAGCAAGGGCAGGGACTGAACCCACAACCTCATGGCTCCTAGTCAGACTCATTAACTACTGAGCCACAATGGGAACTCCAAGTATTGTCCATTATTATTTTTTTTTTTTTTTAGAGCCATGTCCGTGGTATATGGAAGTTCCCGGGCTAGGGGTCAAATCAGAGCTACAGCTACCGGCCTACACTAGAGCCACAGCAACGCCAGATCAGAGCCGCATCTTCGACCTACACCACAGCTCATGGCAACGCCAGATCCTTAACCCACTAAGCAAAGCCAGGGATCAGACCCTCAACCTCATGGTTCCTCGTTGGATTCATTTCCGCTGTGCCACGAGGGGGAACTGTCCAAGTATTGTCTTTTAAAGTGTTACTTTATCTCTTATTAAACAATACCTACCCTTGTGTCTGTCAACTTCTGTCTGAACATTGAGTATCTGTATTTTAATAGGAACTCCGACCACCCTTCTCTCCAACAGAAGACATGCTGGCTGCTATATGACTTTGCTTAAGGTGACCAAGCCTTATCGGTGTTAGAGCTTTAGTTTCAATCCCACTATCCCATTCCCACATCCGTATGCCTGGAATTTTCATACCTGGCAGAAGGCATCCACTTGCCGTACGTAACCAGCCACTTCACGATCAGATTTAAAGATCTTCCAAACTTTTCTTTCTGCGTTTTTATAATCCTGGGATCCTTTCCAGTTCATGGCCATCAAGGAGCGCTCGGTCAGGGAAGCTGCCAAGATGATGTCCAATTGGCCATTGTAGATTAGAACCTGAAAGGAACCTGAGCTGTGGGCAAATGCAGGATTCAGCCGGGGAAGCCAGTCAGTGTATGTAGGTACAGAGAGCACATGCGTGTGAGAAAAGGGGGTGTGAGTTTCTCTGATGTCCTGCTCAGAGAGGCCAGCCCAGCAGACCAGCGAGATCACGTTTTTTCTCCTTGGCGACCCACATCAACGACCTGAAATAAACTCAAGCCTTGTCGCAGCCATTGCCTGCTTCCAGAAGCTTGGTTCTTCTTAGGAATCTGCACGCACCTCTCTTGTGTGCAGAAGCATTTGTGCTGTATTACCCGGGGATATATGCTTTCCTTGGATGTAGGGCTGTTGAAGAAGATGGCTGTGGTTACATTTCAGTGGAACTAAGGAACCCTAGGATTTTCATGAAGCCTGCATTTCATTAACTTCGCTTTCAGGCGCTGCAACAGCTGGCAAGATGGGCATTCTCTCTGCTGTTACTAATCCCATTGATTTCCCCTCCTATATTTCAATGGCAACTATAAGTTTTTGAGTCAGACAGATAGATGCAGTTGCCTTAGATTTGTTACTGGTTGGAGGCACCACATCTGCCAGCGCTTCCCCCCCCCCCCCCCCCCGCGCTTTTTTTTTTTTTTGCCTTTTTGCCTTTTTGCCCTTTTGCCATTTCTTGGGCTGCTGCCGCCACATATGGAGGTTCCCAGGCTAGGGGTCGAATTGGAGCTGTAGCCACTGGCCTACACCAGAGCCACAGCAATGCAGGATCCGAGCCGAGTCTGCGACCTACACCACAGCTCACGGCAACACCGGATCCTTAACCCGCTGAGTGAGGCCAGGGATCGAACCCGCAACCTTGTGGTTCCTAGTCGGATTTGTTAACCACTCAGCCACGACGGGAACTCCTGCCAGGCCCCTTTCAACACCTCCTTTTCTTAAGTATGACAGTCACGTGTCAACAATGAGGAATGTCCTTCAAAACACTTTTTTATTAAAAAAGCCGAATGGATGGGTGTTGTAGGAGAAACCCTAAGGCCACTCTTCTCTCCTCTCCCCCAATAGCTTTCAATTTTCTTGAAAAAGAATTCAGACAATAATGCTGATGAAGTTGTAACGCTTCTGGGGACAGTATTAAAATGGCACTACTTTTCAGAAAAGTAATGGTCAGTTTTTAATGCAAAAACTTTAAACTGTTGAGACTCTTTGTCCAGTAATGCCAGTTTGGGGGATAAATTCTATGAAAACAAGCCCAAAGAAATTAAAAAAAATTATTTAACTGTAGTCACTGAAACTTTATGATGACAAACTTGAATGCAGTCTGGAAGTTCTATATTAATGAATGGTCAAATAACCACGGTACAGAAATTTTACAGAATACTGCAAAACCACTTAAACTGTTTTGCCTAAACCACCAAGCAACGTGGAAAAAGCTTATCACATAATGGCAAGTAGGCAAGCTGAATGTCAACCATAAATCACAATTATGAATACGTAAAATCAATATAGTCATTTTTATATATGGAATGAAACATTAAAAAATGAAACTTTTGGTGCTGGACATCTGAGTAATTTCCCCCCTTTCTACTCTTCTTGTTTGCGATCAACACAATTTTCATGCAGTATCCTCCAACAAAGAGATTTCCTTCAACTCCATGCTATGTTTGATCTCTCTGGAAGTTCTTGTTTGGCTCCAGTGAAGGCCTTGGTTGAGTCCTCAAATTGGATATAAAATGTCTCACCACATGTTTCCATCTCTGCCCTCCTGGTACAGGCCTCTTAAAAGGCTTACACATAATTAAAAAGCCCAGGACTTTTACACACTCCAAATCCTCAAGCAGCAGTGGGCCAGGATTCAGCCTAAGATGAAAGACCCCTGGGCCTCCCCTATAGGAACACAGGGTCTTTCATGTTACTCAGCCACCATCACCACCTCCACTCTCCTAAGCAGAACCCCGTCTCCTCCGACCAAAAAAAAAAAAATCCTGATAGATTTAAAGCCTCTTAAAAAAAAAAACCAACTCAACGATAGCAATAAAAATTTGCATTGTTTATACAAAGACACTGACTTGAAGACCCAGAGTACTTATGGCCCATGCAAAACCTCTCCAGCTGTTTGCCAACAGTATGGAAACAATTACATATGATCTGTACCAGCAACCAGGGCTTAAGTACTTCCCCATTCTAGGAAGGCCTGATTATCGCTGATTAACAAAGATAATCATCTATAAAGTAATTCCTCCTCTAGATTTCAATGAAAAGAGGCTAATTAACTAGCACATACAAAGTGCATCTCGATGTTTCTCCTCTGTGTGGCCCCTGTATGAAGCTTGCATCTTTCTGAGAGCCTCTTGCTATCTTACTATCATCAGTATATTTTGAAATTGATTTGGATTTTTTCTCTTAGAGGGATGTTAGTAAAATCCACAGATCAGAGCAAAAAACAGACTGATAGGTACAGCCTTAGAGTCCTTGTCTGTTGAACTGAACTGAAACAAAGCCCATCCCTAAACTGTTTCCTTTGTCTTTTAAGACTCATCATAAAGAGTACTAGCCCTTCGGAATGAGGCAGTGAAGGGCTGGACAGCATAATTCAGTGCACACGATATGCAGAAGGCCTACTTTTTTTTGGGGGGGGGGGAGATAAATGGAAAGCCTTTCTTTGCAAAGCAAGGGAAATATTTTTAACTTCTAAAGGGTGCATAAATCACATGCCACCAAAAAAAAAAAAAATCAGATTAATGATCAAGCAAAGTGATTTCAGAGCTGGCATTTAAGGCTGCCGTATTCAGAATTCCAGAGCTGCTATTTTTATCTAAATGTCATATTTACTCCCATCAGCCCCTACAGGAATATCCCAGTTGGGTGTCTCCGGGGCTGGGTGAGTGGGCGAGAAATCCCTGGATCCAGTGACAGTGAGCTGAGAAGCCAGGTGGGTGGAGCGCAGGGGTGGGTGGTCCTGAAGGCACGTGTTGGTCACCCACATCCTGAAAGTCAGAGAAGTGCCAGGACAAGGCCTAAGCCCCAACAGGTTGGCCACCGGTGAAGGATCTGCACACACTCGCCCACTTCTTCCTGGTGGGGGTGATCCTCTGTCCCAGTTTGCCCTGGATGGAGGAGTTTCCCAGGATGCAGGACTTTCAGGCTAAAACTGGGACAGTCTGGGGCAAACCCTCCCCGGAGGCTTGTTGGTATTTTAAGCAACAGGGGCTACAGGCAGAGAGGCGGAGACAGAGATGAATGCAGCTTTTAGCTACACTTCCCTTGTCAGGAGTCACTCTGACCCAGCAAGTGGCAGAGAACGCTGTTTGGACTAGGTTTCCAGGGACAGACCAGGTAGCGCCTCTGCATATCCAGGCTCCTCACTTTCCTTTCTGGTCAGCTGCGAAGCCTCAGTGAAAGAGCAGAGGGACTCCTTGCAGAGAGTTCTCTTTTCTTTTACTACTTCGAGATCTGACTGGTTAGCCTGTCGAAAGTGATGGTGATGGGAAGACACGGAAAACTACTTCTTGTTAAACACATCCATGAAAAATTGACTCCACCGCTCATGCACTCTAATTATTACATTTTATGAAGATGCTCACACTTGGGAAAAGAATACATCAAAATGCTCACAAGCTAAGGTCGTCAAAGTATGAGTGATTTGTTTTCACTTGACAGTATTCTAGGTGTTTTTGGTATGTTTGGTTAGGATGCATCTATAATGAAAAAATAAGAGAACAAACAATGTCATTAAGAGGTTGGGCCCCTCAATTTGGCAAAGATGGGTCTTTATTGAGGAATAATTTACGGCAACTCAAGTATTACCAGCTCTTATTTTTTTCCTTTCACGACAACTAGGTAAACAGCATAACTTTAGCTAAGTCATGGGTAATCTTAAAAACTCATCCCAGAATTCAAGCATTTACAAGAGATGGCACTGGGTGATTTGGATAATGATCATTCTTTTTTTTTTTTTCACAAGAAAGAGATGAGAAAAGCATTTTATGATGTCCTTTACTTTTCAGAGGGCTTTTATGTACACATGGCTTTATCCTCATCCAGATTCAAAGAGCAGGGATGAGAAGTATTATTAGACCTGTCTCCATTTTACTGTGAAGGGGCGAGGTGATCCCACACTTCCAAACTTCTTCCCAGTATGCCTTAAAAAAGGAGCTAAATTCCTGCAAATGGACAAGCATTACTGACTCTCCACAGTTGTGATGTTTAGTGCTATCCAAAGTCTTAGGGAGCAGAGAGCTGGAAAAGGAGACAGAGTCCACATCTCCAGTCCAGAAACCATCCTGTTTCTGTTTGTCCCACTCTGGAAACATCTCTCGATCATTTCTCACGTTGGCTCTAGGGATCAGGATATGGGTACAAGGACATTATTCAGCTGGTGACAGATGCCTTACTTCTGCTGCAAGGAGCGGCTTTGATTCTGGAGCTGTGAAACAGCATCAGCTCCAGGAGAACTCTCTTAGCCCTGACTCCACCCACTGCCTTTCCACAGTGCCTGACACCCCATAAGACGTATCCACACTTGAAGGGTTAAGTCAGCTGTGCTCTTTAAAGGTTTTCAGTAATGCTGTATAGGGATTGCCATTTTGGCTTGCCTGGGACCACTCCCCCTTCCCAGGTTACTGTATTCCCATTCCCTCCCACTCCCTCAACAGACACAGCCCTAGCAGAGGCTGGCAGTCTGTGTCCTCCTGCTCTAGGCAAGGGATGAGTATGTGACCTAAGCTAGGGCTCTCAAATGCCCTTTCTCTAGAATTTAGACAGAGGAACGCAAGGTTCCTGAAGAGTCTGCCCATTAGTTTTGCTACCTGGATTCCCAGAATTGCCCCTGGTTCCTATCTTTATCTCATTCCAGTTCTTCAGTTTGCCCATGATTTCTCTGACCTATCCTGTCCTCTGATCCATTCCTTTTGTGCTTCAAGGAACCAGAGTTGTGGATGAGAAGTATTATTCTGCCCAGAAGAAATGAATCCAACTAGTATTCATGAAAACGCAGGTTTGATCCTTGGCCTCCATCAGTGGATCAGGTATCTGGCATCGCCATGAGCTATGGTGTAGGTCGCAAATGCGGCTCAGATCCCTCATTGCTCTGGCTGTGGTGTAGGTTGGCAGCTACGGCTCTGATTCAACCCTAGCCTGGGAAGCTCCATATGCTGTGGGCACGACCCTAAAAAACAAAAACAAACAAACAAAAAAGTAACCAGAGTTGCTTCTGTTGCTAAAAGGATGAAATCCAAACCTACACATCCTTGGACGAATGCCTCAGATGTCCCGGCATGCAATTCCTGGGAATCCCAGGACACTCGGCTTAACTTCTATGAGCTGTGGTTCCCTTTCCTGGACATGCTGATGTAAGACCTACACCTCACTGTAGTGAGGATTAATGAGAAAATGTGACAAGGGTCTTAGCACAGCACAAATTGGCAGACGTCGGTGAGTGTCAGTCCTCCCCCTTTTCAAGTAATTTGATGATGGGATACTGCCTTGGAAGATGGTCTACAAAGTACTTCTGAAATGAGCCTTCAGAATATGCAGATGGTCTTTTTGTGTCAAATACCTGGTTGCCAATCTCACTCTTTTAGGCAAAGGCTAACAGTAAGGGAATCCAGCCAAGGTAAACTTGAACTCTGTGTACGCAAATGAAATAACATGCCTTACACACATTGGGTATGGTGTCTCAGCAGCCTTTTCTTGGAAGTCAGAGCCATAAGGCTCTAAATTACCCTTTCAAAGAAACTTTTAGTTTTGAAGCACGGGATTCAAGATCCCAAGAAATTTCCCCATACAATGCCAGAAAAATATGGTTAAGAGCATAGCTTTTCACTTTTAAAAGGACATTTTGGAATAACAGTAAAACTCCCTCATTCTTCCTATTATGTTGCGGGAAGTGTGCTGAGCATTTTACACTCATGATTTCCTAACACTCCCAGAAGGCGGGTATTATTTATCTCATTTTAGGAACAAGGGGACGGAGGTGCAGGAAGGTGAGCTGACTGGGGACACAGCGTGTCCCAAGTGTGTACTTCTAATCCCTCTTCCACACTGCCTCACTGTCTAAGTCACTACCCATGCCCTCCAAAGGGCACACTGAACAGGTGGTTTATTCTCTATTTGTAATTACACACGCAGAGAGAAAACTTAAATGCAAAGCCTCACTCTTTGTTTACAGTTAAAAATCACAGGCTCTGTGGCTGGGTTTGATCCTAGCTTTGCCACTTACTAGCAAGATCATCTTCAGTCGTTTAGCCTTCTAGAGCTCAGTTTCCTCATTGGTAAAATGGGTAGAAAAGAAACATATATATGAGAGAGGGTCATTTGGAGAATTACATAACATAATGCAGGTACAGCTCTCTGTATTCAAGGCACGTAGTAGTAAATATTCAATTAATGCTAGCTATTATTATTACCACTACATTTGAATAATTCAACATCGCTATTCAAATAGCTACACAGGAGTTCCCGTTGTGGCACAGCGGAAACGAACCCAACTAGGAACCCTGAGGTTGTGGGTTCGATCCCTTCCCTTGCTCAGTGGGTTAAGGATCCAGCATTGCCGTGAGCTGTGGTGTAGCTGTAGCTCCGATTAGACCCCTAGCCCGGGAACCTTCACATGCTGCGGGTGCGGCCCTAAAAAAAGAGAAAAAGAAAAAAAAAATTGCTGCACAATTTTCAAATGAAATGTTACCTGTGGATTACAACCGTGATTTAGGATGTAAGAGCTGGAATTCTAACATAATTGCACTAGGTCATCAATTTGACAAGACAAATGGCAGGGCTCATAAAAGTAGTGTGACAGGTGCAGACAGGAGTCTTGAGCTCCAGCCCTGGCCCAGCCTCCCAAGGCCTGTGTACCGAGTGACCTTGGAGATGTGATGTACTCACCTGAGCCTCCTATTTTTCCTCTATGAAGTAGAATATCTACATCCTTGGGTTCTTAGGAGAAACAAATGGAATACGAGATGTAAAAATATCCTGTAACCTGAAGGGCAAACCTTTTTGCTTTTTTGGTTTTTTTTTACTTTTTAGGGCCTCACCCCCAGCATATGGAAGTTTCCAGGCTAGGGTCCATTTGTAGCTCCAGCTGTAAGCCTACACCACAGTCACAACCATAAACAAGGTTCGATCCGAGTCACATTTGCAACCTAAACACCTGCTCATGACAACACTGGATCCCCAACCCACTGAGCGAGACCAGGGATCAAACCTGCATCCTCAAGGATACTGGATTCGTTTCCACTGTGTCACAATGGGAACTCCCTGAAAAGCAAGGTTTTATCCATGTCTTTCTTACTTTTTATCAAGAATAATCTGAAAAATCAATTTCTATAGTGGAGTGTAAAAATTTTAAATTGGCTGCCTAGGGCCTGCATTTAGTTTGGACGTAACTTCTAGTCCACACAGCGTTGAGGTTGTTTGTACAATTAGGTGCTGGCATTTAAATACTGGGAGATTGCACCATGCGGAGCCTGTATTTCCACTTGGCCACAAGGAGCTAAGGCTGGGCAGTAGTTGTGCCCCCGAGACACAGCCCTGCCACTTTCTGAGTGTCCTCTGCCCACCCCCAACAGAGGTGCAAGGACAGCTGTCATTTATTCAATGCTTGTGCTATTGTTCTTCTTAAAAGAGAAGAATGTTCTGTGTATCCCTGTCTTTGTCATGGTAGAGAAGAAAGAGCAATAGGTCTCAATCCAACTCAACTATTTATTTCATTTCCTTCCTGGATCCACAGGCAGCTAAGTTTCACTTCCATCTGAAATGGAAGGGAAGTGGCCTTTTGTCTGAGTTGGAGAAAAGGGTGCGTGCTCACTTAAATACAGAATGTGTTTGTTTGTTTAATCTGCTCATAGGAAATGTCTATGTATTCAGCAATAATATTTATGGAGAGCCTAAGGATTGGGCGACAAGGGAACAGATGTAGAAAGATGGGCCCCTGTCTCTTAATACGCCAGATTTTTTTTTTTTAACTTTTTCAAAACAGTGGATAATCAGAAGAGGAAAAGCAAGTTTACTCTTTCATTCTTTGTTTTCCTTAAAAAGAGGGGCTAAAAAAGTTTCACTTAAATCTTTCTAGAATCTATTCATTTTCACATTTCAAACCATCAACTTTTAGTTTCTGGATGTACATACATCAGCAGTTTGTTCATGGATTTAACTCTCTCAGTAAGAAAACCTCCCTCTAGGAAAAATCTAGTGAATGGAGTCAGATGATGATTAACCCTTATTTCACAGAGCATTTGCTCCTGAAAGATAAACAATGTCCAGGCAGACATAAAGCAACCAGCTGTGTCAGCTAATATACCTGCGGGCCTGTTTACCTCTGTCTCGGCTAAGAAGATCCCACACCCTCTAAACTTAGATTTTGTCTTCTCCTAAGTTAAAGGATGTACATGATACTCAAAGGGGGGAAAAAATCTGTGCTTTTAATGGTGCCTGTACAACTGAATACTTGAAAGATGGAATTTGGGGCAGTAATGTACATACATGTGCATTTTGTTATATTTTCACTGTCGCCTGTCTAACAGCATAAGACTGAAAATAAATCACATGGAGGCCACTTTCTAATCTAAACCCTAACTTTTTAGAAATCCAAAACAAAACACACGTGTTGCCGACAGAGAACACAAAGCACTTATTTCCCCCATTACCCCGCCATTTATTAGGAAAATTACAGAAAGGCCACAGAAGGAAGCTCTGGTCTCTCGGTACACCAGGAAAGCAAACTGAGCTTTTGCGAGAAGGCTAGATTTCTGTCGGTGCATTTTTAGACGAAAGATTTATGCTTATATTTTGGCCCATTTACAATCCATCATAATACTTTGCAGACAAAGTTATGCTCTTTTCCCAATGATCTAGTGACCTTAATCTCTAACATTTTGTGGTTTCCTGTTTGGGGAAATGATTGAACAGCAGCCTAAGCTATTCCAGGCTGCACAGCGTTCCCAGTTGGCCCCTATCTGTCTTAGCTTTGAATGTTCTCCTGTTCACTAATCAAAAAAAAAGAGAAAAAGAAAAAATTTTTTTTTCAAAAGAAGCTTTCCCTACAGATGCTAAATCAATGAAACTCTTACAAAGCAGCCCTCTACACTTCCTCTTCTGGCTGCCTTACTCATCATTCTTCTATTACAAACTCCATCGTAGCCAGGAGTTCTTTCTGCCTGGAGCAATTAGCATGACCCACCAGTGCCTTTCTCCTGAATAGAAGAGAATTAGTTTCAGTAATATCCACCTCAACCCAAGGCAATGCCCAAGGGTTTCTCAAGAGCTCAGCTGCAAAAGAAAAACAATTTCAGCGGTGGACTGCAATGTTTTAGCAACATTCCCGCTAGAGGTAGAACTGTTATCCTTTTAGGGACAATGCCTGGTCCCCCCTCACCCCACCCCCATTGCCCATTACTCACACTCTTGGCCCTACTTCTTCCTGGTGACTTTAGGGCTGTCATACCCAGGAAGCCTGAGTCCCCAGGGCCTGCCAAGAGGATACGGTGGCAGAAAAAAAATGCAACCACCGAATGAAACAGTAGTCCGTTCTGCAACCATGCCATTCCTCCAAGGAGCCATACTTTGTTTAAGGAAAAGGGAAGACAAAGAAAGAGAAAATGAATATAGAATAAACACCCCCATGGGCCTGCCATTCCCCTACTGGCTGGCTTTGCCAAGATGAGTAAAGAAAAAATGGGAGGAGGGCAAGGAGTCTGAGTGAGTGTCCAGCGATTACACAAATAATGTCTTGCAGCCAAAGAAAATTATTCCAGCTTTTTTGAAACTTAACTCTAAATAATTTAGTTGCTTTTAGAAAGGAACCAGAAGCAAAGCCAACTTGAAAAGGATCCAGGAAGCCATCACTCCAACCCAAGCATGTTTGAAAACATTTTAACTAGCTAGAACAGCACACTTAAAATGACTTTTAATAAATGACCCAGAATAATAATTTCCTCCCATTTGAATAGAAGAGTGCTGGAGGCCCACTGTAGGGGGTCTTTTGCTCTGCTTCTTGTTTCAGGGTCTGTTCTCAGAGCCCTTTTCTGATCCCCTCACCTCTGATGATCACCTCTCAGGTATTGCTCAGCATCAATAACTGGATTTTATGAACTGGCAGTGCCCCAGGAACAGGCCTGCTTCTCCTCCAAACAACTCCTCCCAGAGAAGAGTGTCCTCCCTGGCTGTCAGAATATCCACTTCAAGGTCATACCAAGGTCCTCCCCAAAGACTGTCACATGCTTTTGCCAATATTATCACCCTACTACAAGGTGGGCCAAGGACCAATTTCTTTCTCTTTCCACATTCTTCAATGTACTTAATTAACAAGCATACATTTGCAGACCCAACCAACCAACAACCAGAAAAGCAAACAAGAAATGTTGTGATTTACAATAAGCCTATAGGAATTGACTCACACTCAACAATACAGTAGCCACCAGCCAGCAGTGGTCAGTGAGGACTTGAAATGTGGTTAGTCCAAACTGAGATGTGCTCCAAAGATATACACGGAACTGTGAAGACTTAGTACAAAGAAAAGGATGGATGACATCTCAATAACTTCTTACTATTGATTAAATGTTGGTATGATAGCATTTTGGATATACTGGGTTAAAGAAAATATATTATTAAGGTTAATTTTACCTTATTTTATTTATATATATATATATACACACACACATATATATATATACTTTTTTATATATTAAAATATATATAAATATTTTTTTTTTGGTCTTTTCAGGGCCGCACTCATGGCATATGGAGGTTCCCAAGCTAGGGGTCCAGTCAGAGCCGCAGCTGCCAGCCTACGCCACAGCCACAGCAACGCGGGATCTGAGCTGCATCTGCAGTCTGCAACACAGCCCACAGTAATGCCAGATCCTTAACCCACTGAGCAAGGCCAGGGACTGAACCTGCGTCCTCATGGGCGCTGGTCAGATTGGTTTCCATTAAGCCACCACAGGAACTCCCTCTTTTTATATTTTTACTGTACCTTCTAGAGAATTTCAAATTGCACATGTGGCTTGCATTATATTTCTATTGGACAGCTACCTTGGTACATCCTGCAAAGAAAAGTGGTCCTTTGGTCAACAGTTGCCAAACACCAGCAGTAACTTCTGAGGACGGCCCCTAGCAGAGGAGCAGTCTGCAGGTCATGAAGGTGGATTAAGGAAGCTGGAGAATATTTCACAGGGAGGAGTGGAAGACACTCCCATGATCTCAATCTTTACAGCGGAAATCAGCAGGAGCTGCAGGAAAACCCCTTGCAGTCAGGTGCCCCTGCCAGCTTCCCATTCCCTAACACTGCCCCCATCGCTCAAGTTCGAGAAAACCAATAGCATCGTGATAAAACTGAATGGTGCGCCAAGGATGCTGAGGGGGATAAACAGGAGAGCTGAGCCCCTGTCACTAAACAGTGTCACTGCTGCCCTACTACTACCCCTTGGCCCAAGTAGAACAGGGAATGGATGACCTCTCTCCGAAGTTATCCCAAGGGCCGGTGGAGAGCAGGGTAGCCTTGTTGCAAGAGGAAAGCTAACTCAGCAGCAAAAAGCATCAAGTTAGAGGTGCTTGGAAGTTCCCAAAGAAATATGAGCAGTGGGAAGGGAGGCCCTAGAGACTCCAGTGCATGGAGCGCTCAGCATGTGGCAAGGTGCAGCCCACTTTGGATTCTGGCTGCCCTTTAAGAAGCGTCGGCCCGCTGGCATCCCCTTCTTCCATAACAAACTTGCCTTCCGGCTTGAGAAAATTCTAGTTTTCTGTGAAGGAAGATTACTTCGCGTTTCTCTTAGGAGAGGACTAGAGTGACAGTAAGTACGCTGTCACCCAAGGAGCCACAAAAGCCACTTCTACAAGCTTAATTTCCGCTTGTTATCTATCCCCAGGTGAGCAGCAAATTTCCAACCAGGACAGTCTCAGGAAAGAAGGCACGGACCTGATCGTACAGCTGACTTCTCTTTGCCAATTAAAAAACAAAAAAAGTCTAACTGCTGCTCTGTGTTCTTTATGTTTTCATCAATGTGGGAAAATCTGGTGATATTCATCAAGATCACCTCTCTGGCTTGCAGTGAGGTTTTGGTGTTCCCCCCTCCCCAAAACAACTCCCCCTTGTTTGGTAAGGAAAGCGTATTTTCCCCTTTTCTTCCCAGAGAATGTCAAATGGGCTCAAACATATTGTACAAATCACTGTAACCAATAGCGGGGCTGTCAGGAAGCAGAAGAAATAGACATGAATATGCAGAGTGAGAGGACCACAGGGCAGAAAAATCAAGACAGAGGGGGCAAGGCTCCAGCCCAGAGCTCTTCTTTCAGAAGCTTGGGTGGAGGGGCTCCTGGCTTTCATTCGGTCACATGTCCTTCAGTACAGGAATTCTGGGCTGGGGCTCTGACTATTATCCAGCAATAACCCTTGGGAGCTGTTCATAATATGCAAGCAGATGGCACAGGCTGCCCCACAGCAGGGGCTTGGTTGACAATTTCTACAATGCAGGCCGGGCAAACCCAGTGTTGAAAAACCCCTAGGAAGAGGAGTTACCACTGTGGCACAGTGGGTTGAGAATCTGCTCATATTGATGCAGAGGTGCAGGTTCAATCTCCAGCCCGCCACAATGGATTAAAGGATCTGGCTTTGCCGTCGCTGTGGCATATAGGTCACAGTTGTGGCTTGGATTCGGTCCCTGGCCCAGGAACTTCCATATACCATGGGTGCAGCCATTAAAAAAAAACAACTATGAGGAGCCCTAGAGGTCAGTGATTGAGACTTTCTCAGGCAGTGGGAAGTATGCAAATACTGCTTTCCCTATTGGACTAAAGGGTCAGGGCCACTGAATTAAGTCATCCACACTTAGGAAACTGCAGGGCAAAAAGCACTGGACCTGGAGTCAGATTCTGCAGCAAATGGACGTAAATGATGATGGCGATGATGACTATGCTGAGAAAAAACAAAGCCAAAACACTGGCGGGGCATCCTGGCTCTATCTGGCACGTGACTCTACCGTAAAGACCAAATGAGTGCCCTAGTGCCCATCCATCTATTAAACACTAAGAAAGCTTATATTTGAAATAAAACATTCATGTACACCACCGTCCTCCCACAGCCCACAGGATGTGGTAGGCACGTACTGCTTTGAAGACCACTGGCTTCCACTGGGCCAATATTTTATTTATTTATTTGTCTTTTTGCCATTTCTTGGGCCGCTCCCGCGGCATATGGGAGGTTCCCAGGCTAGGGTCTAATCGGAGCTGTAGCTGCCGGCCTACGCCAGAGCCACAGCAACGCGGGATCCGAGCCGCGTCTGCAACCTACACCACAGCTCACGGCAACACCGGATCATTAACCCACTGAGCAAGGGCAGGGATCGAACCCGCAACCCCATGGTTCCTGGTCGGATTCGTTAACCACTGAGCCACGATGGGAACTCCCATGGGCCAATATTTTAGAACACGTGTTGTCATCATTTTGCATCTTCCGCATCACACTAAGACACCTGCAATAAAGACGGAGAGGCCAGGCCAGCAGGGTGACATTTATTGCACAAGAAGAATTCTTCATTGCATCCAGAAAGGAATACTCCCCTCCCTCTTTCCCTATTTATCTTTGCAAAGTCAAGTCAACCAATGTAATCACCTGTGTTTCCTAACAGCTGGATTGCACAGCAACTGGACTTAAACGTGCATTTCTTAGCTTGTTGATTTTTTTTTTAGGTCTCTGGAATCTATGTAGCAAGTGGTATCACTGCTTAACATCTTTCTTCTCGTACTGCCCTCCCCCTGCTGTATTTGGGTGGGTCCAGATTAAATTCTTTTCCCGCTGCCATAAATTATAAGTGGACCTTCTAATGTTCTGAGCATGAGGTACTTTCAAAGACCAACAAAATAAATCCCATGCAACACAATTTATTTATTTATGTATTCATTCATTTTGTCTTCTTAGGGCCACATGTGCAGCATATGGAAGATCCCAGGCTAGGGGTCAAATTGGAGCAGCAGCTGCCAGCCTACACCACGGCCACAGCAAGGTGGGATCTGAGCCGCATCTGCGACCTACACCATAGCTCAGGGCAACACTGAATCCTCTAACCCACTAAGCAAGGCCAGGGATTGAACCAGTGTCCTCATGGATGCTAGTTGGGTTCGTTAGTGCTGAGCCATGATGGGAACTCCAAGCAACGCAATTTAAAATAAACCACTTCACATGGCAGAATATATTATCAAATGGCTTAAAGAAATAAGAGTAAATAAAAATATGCTGGTTCTCATGTGAATATTTTAGTTTAAAGGACAAATAAGACAAGGTGCCAACAGCATGGCAAGTTCGAGTGCAACTGAAGTCTGTTTAATAATTTATGGGTATTCCTTTTTCCCCTTTACTCACTGAAATGCTTAAAAATCAAAGAAGCCCAGAAGAATCCGGCTTCATTTAAAAAAAAAATTAATGCTACTCTTGCATTTGGATTATAACTAAAACAGGTAAAAGTAATTCACAAAGAACTCTGCGGTATGACTGATTTTCAAATGTACACTACTTTTGTTTGCTTGAAAAGTGATGACTGCTGACTGATAGTATGATTTTATAAAACGAATGTTCCAGGATTAGCTTCCCTCTCTTCTTTTATGCTTCCCTAGAAGCTGCTTCCTCCTCCCAGAGGTTTTTCATGGAATGGCACTGGCATTCTTTTTATAGTCTTCAAAGGATTTGGAAGAAAATGATCAATCGGGTTACAGTCAAAAAAAGTCAGACTTTTCCTGCCACAGTTTGATGGAAGCTCAGGGTCCAACTTAGCAGTTGAAGAATCAGGCCTTAAATGGGGTGTTAAATTTTTCTTGGTATATGCTAGATGTGCATCAAATCCAGTTTCGTGGCACTAGTAACACTGACATTTTGCCGTCAGAAGATGTTATTAAGGAAAATGCCACAAGCAATTAGAAGGACGGCTAAAGTGAGTGAGATTTACTAGAAATATTTACCTTTCAAACTTCTAAGTCACATCCATTAACCAGGAATTGCCCATTGCTCATGAAGATTTTTTGACAGCCTCGGATAAGTAAATAAAACTCTAACGACCTGGGTGTTAAGATTTCAGTCTGGTGGTAAAGCCGAGAAATATTAAGATCCTGAATTCTGAAGATGCAATTAGTTGAAATTTAATGAGCTGCAGAATGATAAGTGACAGGGAAATGTAACTTTATATTTACAATTTCCTGACCAGATGAACTTTTAAACACAGCGAACTAAGCCCTACCCAAGGGCAATTTAACCTTTAAAAGCAAAAGCATGTGGAGGTATTGGCCTTTGGAGATGATACCTCTTAAAACTGCAATGGCCTTCCAGACAACGTAGCACCAAAGGCAACCTCAGTCCAAGGGCAATGTTTTGGTTTGGATCCAAATGGCCTTTATGTATAGAGCTGTAGCTCTGTTTTTATTTATTTCTGTATTTTGAAATAATGGTTTCACACAGGAAATAATACACACACACTCGCACACTCATATTCTCTCTCATGTACTCTCAGTCCTTTTTATAACCCATATGTTTTTAGGAAGGCAAGAACTGTAATCAGACAGAGAAAGGGGGAAAACACCATCGGCATCTTTTGCAAGAATCTTCATGAGAACAATGTAACTTCTTCATCAGAAAGGAGTAAGGGCCAGGGGACTTCCACAAAGAGCAAAGGATTCAAAATCAGTAGGATTTACGGGGTATGGGCTACATTTCCAGGATTTTAGAGATGCCGTATTTACATCTATCTATCTATCCACCCCCTACTGCATTTTATTATTTTTTAAATCAGGATACATCTTACAGTCAATGTATGAGAGGGTATTTGTTTATCCTCTTTAAAAAGTGCTACTTAAAAAGAAGGAACATAATAAAAACAATGTGTGTGTGTGTCTTTTGTGACCTTTTGACAAGTACTAACTAGCCAGTATTTTGTAGAATGTCCCCTAATTGGAGCTTCTCTGCTTTGCCTCATGATCAAGTTCACGTTATATATCTTTGACAGTTGTCCTCAGCACAATACATCAGGAGGCACATAATGCTGATTTGTCCCATTACTGGTGATATTAACTTAGATCATTTAATCCATATGTCAGGTTTCTCCACTGTCAAGTTACTGGTTTCCCCTTCATTGTAAATATTTTGAAGGAAGATATTTTGAAACTTTGTAAATACCCTGATTCTCATCATACTATCGCTTACTAATGTTAGGATTCATTAATGATTCTTTCCTAAAACAATTATTACTGTACTATTTATCAAATAAGGATTTTCTATTATACTTGTACATTTTTTTGGGGGGGGCTTTTTTTTTTTTTTTTGAGGGCCACACCTGCAGCATATGGAGGTTCCCAGGCTAAGGGTCTAATCAGAGTTGTAGCCGCCGCCGGCCTACGCCACAGCCACAGCCACAGCAATGCACGATCCTTAACCCACTGAGGGAGGCCAGGGATCAAACCCGCAACCTCATGGTTCCTAGTTGGATTCGTTTCTACTGCACATTTTTCTTTGTGAGTAAATTTTTGTTTGTTTGTTTTTTTTGTCTTCTTGCCAATTCTTGTGCCACTCCCATGGCATATGGAGGTTCCCAGGCTAGGGGTCTAATTGGACCTGTGGCTGCCGGCCTACACCAGAGCCACAGCAACATGGGATCCAAGCCGAGTCTGCAACCTACACCACAGCTCACAGCAATGCCAGATCCTTAACCCATTGAGCAAGGCCTGGGATCGAACCCGCAACCTCATGGTTCCTAGTCGGATTCGTTAACCACTGAGCCACGATGGGAACTCCTTTTGTGAGTAAATTTTTTAAAATAAAATACTTTGCAGATGTGATTGATTTAAGCATCTTGAGATGGGGAGATTACCCAGGAGATCCCTAGATGCATTCTCATGTATCCTTCTAAGAGGGAGGCAGAAGGATACTCACCACAGAAGACAGGGAGGCAATGTGACCACAGAGACAGACACTGGAATGAAATGGCCTCATGCCAAAGAATGCCAACAGCCACCAGAAGCTGGACATGATAAGGAATGGATTATCCCATAGAGACACCCTACTGACATCTTGGTTTCAGCCCAGGGAAAGTGACTTCAGATTTCCATTCTCCAGAATTGTGAGAAAATAAATTTCTATACTTTATGCCATCATGTTTATAGTAATCTGTTACAACAGACATAGAAAATGAATACAGATTCTACTCCTAGTTTGCTAAAAATTTTATCCTAAATGGACTTTAATTTTATCAAATCCACTTTTTTTGCATCAATTAAGATAAAGAAATTTTTTCTCGTTTAATGTTTTAGCATGGTGAATTATACGATAGAACTCCTAGTGCAAAAATGTCCTTGCGTTCATGAGATCAGCCTGGCCTTATCTTTTTTATTCACTGGTGGATTAGGCTGTTATACTATTTGGTTTATGCTTTGTGCATATATGCTTATAAGTGAGATTTTTCTATAGTTTTCCTTTTCCTTCCTTACTTGTTTTTGGTAATAGGATGATATAATTCCTTAGAATGATTTGAAGAATATTTTATCTTACTCTCAGTAGAAGTTAACTAAAATTTTTATTTCTTGACAGTTTGGTGGAACTTACATGTATACGGTATGTGGGGTTTTTTTAACATGTATGTGTGTGGTTGGTATAATTTTTGACCAATGACTCAATTTACTCAACAGTTCAGGACCATTAAGTTTTACTTTTCTTCTTTACTCAGTTTTTGTAAATTACATTTTTCAAGAATTTCTCCCTTTTCATGTGTTTAGAATTTGTTGACCTAAGTTTTCATTCTAGTGTTCCTGTATTATTTTTTTAAATCACTGCTGTATATGAAGTTTTCCTCCTTTTCTGACCATAATTTTCTGATCTATGTGCTATATAGAACTACATTTTTATTTTGATTTTAATGGGGTTTTTTTTCACTTGTTTTTTAGGGCCACACCCGCACATTTGGAGGTTCCCAGGCTAGGGGTTGAATAGGATCTGTAGCTGCTGGCCTACACCACAGCCACGTGGATTCCAAGCCGTGTCTGTGACCTACACCACAGCTCACTGCAATGCCAGATCCCTGACCCACTGAGCAAGGCCAGGGATCAAACCTGAATCCTCCTGGATACTAGTCAGATTTGTTTCCACTGTGTCACAACAGGAACTCCCTTATGTATATTATTACTGTTGATTTCTAAATTAATTGTATGTGGTCAGAGAATATGGGTTATAAGACATCATTGTACCTAAAGTCATTATCATACCCTAGGTTATCTAGGTTTTCTCCTGAAGTTACCTTCTAAGAATTTTCTAGTTTGTTTTACGTGTAGGTCTATGATCCATTTTGAGTTAATTTTTTTTGTGATGGGTGTAAGGTCTATGTCTAGATTTGGGTTTCTTTCTTTTTTTTTTTTTTTCATACAGCACCATTTGTTGAAAAGCTTCTCTTTGCTCATTGTATTGTCTTTGCACTTTTGTCAATGATCAGTTGACTATATTAATGCAGGTCTATTTCTGAGCTCTCTATTCTCTTCCATTGATCTACTTGTCTATTCTCTAGCCAATACTGTACTGTCTTGATTACTGTAGTTTTCCAAGTCAAGTAGTGTCATTTTTCTGGCTTTGTTGTTCTCCTTCAATACTGAGTTGGCTATTCTGTCTTTGCCTCTCCATATAAACTTTAGAATTAGTTTGTCAATGTCCAGAAAATAACTTACTGAGATTTTGGTTGAGATTGCATTGAATGTAAAGATCAAGTTGGAAAGAACTGTCATCGTGATAACACTGCCTTCCTATCCATGAACATGGACTATCTCTCCATGTGTTTAGTTCTTTGATTTCACTCATCAGAACAGTGTCATTTTCTGCATATGGGTTTATACACATTTTCTTAGATTTACACCTAAGTATTTCAATTTTGGGGGTGCTAATGTAAATGCTTTTGGGTTTTTAATTTCAAATTTCACTTATTCATTGCTGATGTATTGAAAAGTGATTGGTTTTTGTATATAAACCTGTATCCTTCAACTTTGCTATAATCACTTAGTTCCAGGGTTTTTTTTTTTTTTGGTTGATTCTTTTAGATTTTCTACATAGACAAGCATGCCACTTCCACTTACTCTGTAATACTCTTACTTTCTTTATGTAGAGCTGAGTTTCTGATCTGTAACATTTTCCTTCTTTATGAAGAAGAACTTTAACATTTCTTGCAGTTAGGTCTACTGAAAAAAAATTCCTTCAATTTGTGTTTGTCTGGTTCAAACACAAGCAGTATATTAGGACAATTTCTGGACAGAAATAGAGTATCTTGAGGAGAGACTGCCTTTTGTCTAACTCATGTGTTCCCAAGAACTCACCTGTAAGTACTATTATTATTTCCATTTCCCAGACGAGGAAGCTGAAGCAAAGAGGACTTTAGCATCCTCCTCCCGAGGAACACAGGCAGTGAACAGTGGAACCAGAACTCAAACCAAAATGCCTAACTTGAAGACTCATTTTTATGACCTAGGTACCTCCTAGAAATCCTGATAATATTTCACCTGACCTGACTTAATCATGAAGGATTCCAATATCCCAACAGATTATTTCTCATTCTAGTTATTTTGGAAACTGCTGATATGATATGACATTTCAATTTACCACCCAAACATCTGAAATTACTGAAAAGAGAATGACTTTGAGGACACGCCCCCTATAGGTCATAACAAGAAAAGGATTATGTGTTCATGCAGTCTATGAAGAAACTAATGTGCTTCCCAGAAACTGACTGAAGGTCTTCCTTGCTCATCAGACACTCTACATTGGCTAACATCAATCCAGTACTAGAAAAGGACTTCCATGTTCCTATGAATAGAAACATGTGCACAATTTTCTTTGACAAATTAGCACTGAGGCTTACATAAATATAATCTTGAGGCTACTGATGTTTTAAGCCAACCTAGGTTGTTCTGACTGTACCGCATACACACTGAGGTTCACCACCATTAGCAAACAAGCCAAAGATAATCACTGCCCTGTGGGCTATGCCAGCTGTAGCCATGAATATACAGTCAGTTTTAGCAGCAGCTACTTTCTGATCTACACTCAGAGTGGCTTTGTTCTCCTTCTTTATGGAAATGTGGTTCATCTGCACCACTAATCTATTCTCTTTTTCAGACAATTGATTCAGAGTTTCAAAGTTGAGAAAATATTCTGATTTCATTGGGATTAACATGAGTATCTTTAGGATACACGGGAAACTGGGGCAGAAATGTTTAAATATCAAAAGGCAGGACCATCTTTAATCAACATATTCTCCTTTATCAAGCAAGTGGACACTGCATGGCAATCAGCCAATAACCGGAGCATTTACATCAGGTGAGCTGCATATCTCACGCTATCCTCACTTGGCTGAGAAGGGAATCGCATTCCAGTCAAATTTATACAGTAAGAAAATGTATCTTCCACGGGCACATGCAAAAATATGTACACTGGAACTTATCTGCTTTCCATTCAGAAACACCATCTTGCATTCCTTAATGCTATATTTATGCCCACTGTTTATGCTTTGAAAACACAAGTGCTAAGCTCTTTTTGGTTTAATAAGTGTGTGGGTAATAAATAACTAATAGATTATGAACAAGTTGATTAGATATATTTTTATTAGATATAGCACTAATGGGTAGAATGATTTTTCATTCATTCATTCATTCATGGGTTACTGACATCTACTTGAGGCTGGGGCTACAATGGGCAGCCCATAATGGCAGTACAGTGTGCTAAGCGCTAAGCATGACCACAGAGGAACAGACAGTGTGGTCTGAGAGCTGAGACAGAAGGACCAGCAGTACGTAAGAAAGGTGCTCAGAGAGGGCTCCAGGCAGGAGGGGATAAGCCACTACATTTCCCTGACAGAACCAAACACAGGGATGGCTGAAATTCTGACCTAATCTAGTTAGACTCTTTCTTTCCTAGAAAGTATTTCATCAAGTTCTGAAGATTTATAATGGGTTTGTACCCTCTGCATGCCATTGACTTTAGACTCTATGAATAAAGATTTTATGCCTGGGCACAAACTCTTGCGTACTAGAAGCAGGACCAGAAAATGGGCCTTCTAGGTCAGGCATATGCTGAAACACAATCTAGTAAGGGTGCATTTGGCCAATGACTCCCTGGACAGTGCTGTAGGTTGCACACTGAACAACCCCAAGGGACACTATTTCCACCATAGACATCATAGAAGTGTGTGTTCCTATGTCAGAAAATGGCAGCAGGGAGTCTGGTTCAAATAGAAGCAGTATTTTAAGACAATTTCCGGACAGATAGACATAAACTGTCTTGAGGAGAGACTGCCTTTGTCTAACTCACGTGTTGGTTACTGGCTGCCCTGTTTTTTTCTTCACCCCAAACTTTACTCTTGCCTCTGCCAGGAAACAGAGAGAAAGTGGGTCCCCTTGGGTGGTGACCTCCTCTGTCATTAGCACGCTCCTCCTGACCGTGCCTAGGACAAAGGCCAGCAGTCCTGGAGGACTGAGGAGGAGGCGTGGGAAAGAAATGCCCAGGATCACTGCCCTGTGGGCTATGGCAGCTGTAGACACGAATATGCAGTCTGTTTTAGCAGCAGCCACTTTTTGGTCTGCAGGATGCCTCTCCTTCTGTCCCCTGCTTGGGGTCCTTCCCTCAAAGGGACAGTTCTAGGGTCCACAGCTCCTTTGCCTGAACCTCTAGTATCTCCAGAAGCAAATCACATCGCAAACAGCTACCACAGTGCTTGACTTTACACACCTCGAAACAGGGACCCTGACTCATTCATCCCTTCAGTGTGACAACCCAGGATAAAGTTTGGCTTAAAGCAGACACTGAAGACCCTGCAGCTGAGTGACATGAATGGATGCAATCATCAGGCCAAAAGCATTTTGGGAATAACCATTTGATCTCATTTATCGCTGACTTCATTGGCATTAATATCATAAAGCAAACAATAAGGGACAATTGGCCTACACAAGGCCAGTCGTCTTCTCAGCTCTGCTCTCCCTCTTTTCTCAAGAAATGATGAGAGCTGGCACGGGCCAAAGAGAATTTCATTTTCAGGAACTATCAGGGGAAAGTGATTGAATCAGATGGGAAAAGAAAAAAATCAAAGCCTTTAATTCAAAGAAATCAAACAATGCAGTGGTTGTTTTATATATATGTATATATATATATATATATATGTGTATATATATATATGTGTATATATATATATATACGTATATATTTTTTTTTGTCTTTTTTTTGTTGTTGTTGCTATTTCTTGGGCCGCTCCCGCGGCATGTGGAGGTTCCCAGGCTAGGGGTCGAATCGGAGCCGTAGCCACCGGCCTACGCCAGAGCCACAGCAACGCGGGATCCGAGCCGCGTCTGCAACCTACACCACAGCTCACGGCAACGCCGGATCGTTAACCCACTTAACAAGGGCACGGACCGAACCCGCAACCTCATGGTTCCTAGTCGGATTCGTTAACCACTGCGCCACGATGGGAACTCCTATTTATATTTATAAGATACCGTAAAGGTAAAAAATGGCAAGTCAAATCCCAAGTGGAAGAAGTCATCTCTGCTCTGGGTCATCTGAAAAGTTCCTAAAATAGATAGTAACAGAAGTAACTCTCTTACCTTATAATTATTCATGATTTCAGTCAACCACGGTTTCACAGACTTGACTGTATCTTCTCGCAAGTACTTTTCAACTTTGGATCCATCACTAAAAGTCCGGTTTCCCACATGGATGGCTTGTCTCACTTGTGGGAGGGACAAAAATTTCCCATAGTAGCTCTGGTCCTCAGGTTCCTGGCAAAAGGGGGGCATTAAAAAGATATTAGGGAACTGGACTGGGTGGTGGGAACAGCATGCTGGGAAAGCTTCAAATTTCTCATAACACACATCACAGTGAACAAGATGTGACAGGACTATTAACTGGTCTCCACCCTGAACATTTTAACCTGGGGGTTTGGGGGAAATTTAAACTTTACTAAACAAATCTGGACGATCTGATACTCTCAGAGCCCATGTCCAATTTGCAAGTGCTGGAGTTTCCTTTTTGTAAGAACAAATCTTTTGCGATCTCTGACTCCAATTAAAAACCCCATTCAAGGCAAAGATAAGGAAAATGAAGAGGTGAGATTATCAAAATCAATTTGCTCCTGGCTGGAGGCTCTTGGAAAGGAAGGTAAAATGGACCACAAGGGGCCAGGGAGGTGATGTGGTGGATTGAAAGCTGAGGATTTCTTTTCTGTTTATTAAAACCACACATGCAGAATAAGGAGATGACCATAATTTAAGGGGGGAAATATATTAAGTGTAAAAACAAATGATACTTTATGAAGGACATAAGACAAAAGAAAAGTTGTCCATGAGTCTTACTTTTAAAAAATACCGCATAAAAGAAAATATCCTAAAAGAACAGAAAAAGGAGTAACCGGTTTTAAAACGTTACAAAAGGATTTAAAAAAAGTTGGACATCAACAATTTTGTGAATCATCAAAAATTTTTGCTAACTATGAACACATTACTTTGTAAAGAAAAAAATGTAATCACAGATTTTCTTTCTTGTCTAGCATGTGTTTCTCCTGGTAGAATCTAAATTCAAAACCACAGGGTTGGCAAATTCCACTGAAACTAGTTTTATATTTCATTTATGAAATAGTTCATACAAAATACAAAACAAAACAAAATAGTTCATAAATGAGGCAATTTTATAAACAGAACACACTGTCATATATGCTAGACACAAGATTACAAAAATCTAAATCCCCACTCTGGCTCCCTTTGTCTGATTTGATTAATTCTACATTAAAGACATCAACTGTGGCCTACTCTTATGAAAGAAACTACTCGGATACTTTGAGAAATATCCCAAGAGGGCTTGAAATGAGGGCCATGCTAACTGCATGAAACATCTTAAGTTAAAAGCACGACAAAGCAAATATTTTCATAAAGGTTTGGCAGGTTGGGTTATCCAAACTGTCTTAAGTATAGAACAAATAATGTGGGCATTTTCAAAAACCTCACTATAGGATTGGAGCTCTGGGACCTGATACCCAGAACTTCAATCCTGGCCTCTGTCCTCCACAAAAGAACTTCTGTATAACAAGCTCTCCTGGGGGGGAAACTGTTAATCAAAGGGTTTTTTTCTTTCTTTTTTTTTTTTTGAGTTATCTGGAATATCACACATTCTCAATGGTCAGATTATAATGTATACAACATGGGCTAGGTAAAAAAAAAATCCTATAGATTAGTAGAGCAAATAATGCAATACAGTTTGGACATGTTTGTCTAGTGTAAAGTTAGCTATAATATTTCCCAAATCAGAGGAAGGTTGGTTTTGCCAACAGTTTTAAGCAAACACTATTATGGTTTTCTTTTAAAATGTCATTACCGTGCACTGTAAAAGGTTGTAGTAATTAGGACATCCTGTAACATTCTGGAAGTAAGAAGGCTCTCTTGTTAAGCCACCATCTAGTAGTTTATCCAGTAACTAGGTTGGAAGAGAGGGGAGAAAGAAAGAAGGACAAGATCAGGGTGGGTAAAAATATCTAGGCATTTGTCTTTTCATTTATTCAATTACTGCTTCATTCCTGCCGTGTTTCATTCAACAACCATTTACCCACATCTCTGTGCTGAAGACACTGTCCTAGCATGGGAGACACAGCAGTGAACCAGGCAGAACAAAAGGGCTCCCTCACAGAACTTCCGTTCTAGAGAGGACAACAGACAAGCCTTAGGAGGTAAAATGTGCAGTGGATGAGAGAGTGATGAAGGGCTACGGAGAAAACTAGCAAGGAGAAGAGGAGTGGGAAGTGCCACGTGTGCCAATGGGCATGCGTGTGTGCCCAGGTACAGGGGACACCCCAGGACGGAAGAAACAGAGGTCTCACTTAGAAAGCGGCATTTGAGTCAAGACCTGTTGGAAGGGAGGAAGCAGCCATGCAGACATCTAGGGAATAACCTTCCTGGCAGAGGAGAAACAGTGAGCTCCAAGGCTCCGACCGTGGGAGTCAGCCCGGTGGGGAAGGGTTACCATAGCCCGATCATGGATCAGAGGACGTGGATATACATGCAGGGGCTTGGAAACGGGTGGGAGTTACCTTTGGACTTAAACAAACACCCGGTCACGAGCTGAGGATGGGAGCCGTCAGCATGGCTGTGTGCTTTTCCCTGATCATGTGAAGCTGCATGGAGGCAGGAGGCAGGGGCAGAGAGGTGCATGTAGCCAGGGCTGCGGTTGGGCCCAAATTGTTGGAGGAAGTGCGAAGAGGGCATAGGTTGAGAAGAGGGGGGAAGAATGACCTTGGGTTTAAATTGGGTGATTAGAGAAATTAAGACTTGCGGGCTGGGGCATCAGAAGAGGAAGTAGGATCAATGTGGTGGAGGACAATAGGGTTGCGGGACTGTTATTCAAGCTGGCAAATCACACGTCGTCAAACAGAAAGGTGGGTAGGCGAGACCTGGGGAAGCCAGTTTTTGGTCAAACCTTGTTTCACAAAGAGAGCTCTGATGCCGAACCCTGTCCACAGGAAGAGAGACAGAACAGGACCGGGGTCGGCCACAGTGCAGCTTGCAGAATCGCTAAGATGTTCGTTCGGAGGTTTTTATAGAACACCTAAAAAGGACCACTGGAGCAATACCAGGGTGGGAATAATTCTAGCCCCAGGCCTGCCACCATCTATGATGTGGCTTTTGGCAATGGATTGCACCGCTCTGGGTCTCAGCATCCTAACCAGTGAATGTCAGTTGTGTATCTGCGAGTCGGGAGAGAAGACGGTCTAAATGTCCCTCCAGCTGTGAGTTACTGCTCTTTGATTAACGAAATCATTTTAAGCGACTGGAACATCGAAAAGGCTTTATTATTTAGGCTTCAGACTTTGACATTTGTATTCTCTTGGGTTTCGTGATTTCTTGGGAGTCTCCTATTGCATGAGTTGAGACACATTTTCCGACTCTGGCTTACTTTCCCAAGTATCATTCTATCTATTTCCCTTGAAAAAGCAGCAGTGTTTTAATTTACCACTCAAGATTTTGGACCCATGGTCACAGAGACATGGTATACCCTCGCTTTTTTTTTTTTTTTTTTTTGGCAGGGTCGGGGGGGTAGGCAAGGGGGTGTTCTTTTCTCTGTTTTCTGGCAAATCTGGTTTGGGAGAGGCTCTATTTAACCTCACTGACCATCTTCGCCTTATCTCTGAATACACAAATTATCTGAACTTTTCACAAATCCTGTGGGTGCTTAGGCTGCTGGATCACACACAGCACAGACATCTTTCTGGTTTCTATATCCCTTTGAGTCGATATATCAAATGTTCTTGCTCTTGAGAGTTCCTGTTGTGGTGCAGTGGAAACGAATCCAACTAAGAACCATGAGTTTTCGGGTTTGATGCCTGGCCTCGCTCAGTGGGTTAAGGATTTGGCATTGCCGTGAGCTGTGCTATAGGTCAAAGATGTGGCTTGGATCTGATGTTGCTGTGAGCTGTGGCGCAGGCTGGCGGCTATAGCTCCGATTAGACGCCTAGCCTGGAAACCTCCACATGCTGCGGGTACAGCCCTAAATAGAAAGAAAAAAAAAAAAAGTTCTTGCTCTTGACATTGGTTAATCCCTGTATGCGTCTTCAAAAACACATCAATTAATTGTCTCACTTTCAGATGGGTCTCATGCAATGCAACATTTCATATTATTTTTTTTTTTGCTCTTTTTAGGGGCACACCTGTGGCATATGGAGGTTCCCAGGCTAGGGGTCCAATTGGAGCTGTAGCTGCTGGCCTACACCACAGCCATAGCAACGCCAGATCCGAGCCATGTCTGTGATCTACACCACAGCTCATGTCAACACCAGATCCTTAACCCACTGAGTGAGGCCAGGGATCGAACCTGTGTCCTCATGGATGCTAGTCAGATTCATTTCCACTAAGCCACGATGGGAACATCCATATTAATTCTAAATTCTAAAAATTGAATCCTTTCCTGTTTTTGTTTTTGTCTTTTTAGGGCTGCACCTGCAGCATATGGAAGTTTCTAGGCTAGGGGTCGAATTAGAGCTACATCTGCTGGTCTACCCCACAGTCAGAGCAACATGGAATCCGAGCCGTGTCTGCAACACACACCACAGCTCATGGCAACACTGGATCCTTAAGCCACTGAGAGAGGCCAGGGATCGAACCGAAAACCTCATGGTTCCTAGTCGGGTTCATTTCTGCTGCGCCACAATGGGAACTCCTAAAAATTCAGTCCTTTACATCCATTCTGCCTACCACAGCAGACAGCCTGAAGCCAGTCTTGAAAATACTGGGATTGCAAGTTGAAGAATGACCCGACCTTTCCCTGAGAAAACAAGCTCCTTCGTCTTTCCTTTGCATTCACAATTGCACAAGAAATTCTGACTCCACACTCTGCAGCCACAACAGATGTCCTGACACCAAAAGGGGAGCGGGCTGGCTTGGGACTTCCTGAGCTCCCCCACTCATGGGCGGGGGTGAGTGGTCCCCTGTGACCGCTTGCTGCTGTCAGAATTCATAGCAAGGGCAGCCACTGCCCTGGGGGATTTCGGGCAGGGCCCTGGCACCCTATTTGTAAAATGGAGCACAACTTTGTCACCCCACCTTCTCCATAAGTTGGTATGTCCCCTGTTTTGAGCTGGGCCAGCTGACCTACGGCACCTAAAAGATTATTAATATCAGGCCTTGGCCTTCAATGCTGTCAGGTGAACTGTGACAGGCTGTGCCTCCAATAACAAGAAGATAAAGGCTCCAAATTCAGCCTCTGCCTCATTTACTCGTGTGTCAAACATGCCAGCTCTGTGGCAAGGAGGCAAAACCCCCCCAAGGAAGATTGTTTGCACCTGATCTTGTCTGCATTGGTAAACAAACAACCAACCCCCTTGTATCCTAATATTTAGTCCAGGCTTATATTTTCAACAACCCCCCAAAAGGGTGACGAATGTAACCCTATTATTCCATCTTTAAATTCAATTTCAGGAGAGCGACTTGATGATATTTCCAAATGCCAAAGGCTCTTCACAAAAGTTTCAAAAGACCACCCCTCATACTCTTTGTTCCTGACATAGGAACATGTGCCACTTCTTACACTGCAGCCACCTCTCCAGCTGGAGCCCCGTGTGAGGATATTACCCTCGGAAGGGTTCGGAGCACATACGGACGCATGTGCATCCACCTGCTTCTGATTTCCTTATGGTAGGGCTGCCCTGAGGGCCTACACAGTGTTGAAAGAAATCAAAACAGTTAATGAAAGACACAGTTAGATCAACACCCCAAGGTGATCTCAGGCTTAACATATTGCCAAAGTCAAGTCACAGAAACCCAGGCTGTTTTCTTCCTTCGGAGCCCACCGGTCCAGCCTCCGGCTGGGGGCCGGCGCCTCAGATCACCCCCCTCACAGCAGAGGGCCAGGCCCCTCTCAGCCGGAGCGCGCTGCTCCAGGGCAGCGCGGCCCAGAACTCACTTCAAAGGCTTGAGACCACTTCTCCTCCTGGATGTATTTCACGCACACGTCGCACTGCTTCTGGAAGTACTTTCTCTGCTTCTCGTCCAACAAGCCGATGTGGAACAGGAATGGCGCGTAGCCCCCTATGACCTGAGGAGAAGAGAGGTGAACACACACGTGGCAGGAAGAGAGAGCGACGTGAGCGGGGCCCACCTGCCTGTGAAAAGCCTTTGTCGTTTGTCAATCTCATGCTGGAATTAGCAGAGCTGGACGATACACACATACACACAGTGCATATGCACCACACAATGCACACATGCAGAAAACACACACACACCACACACACCACCTGCCATGCAACACACATCCACACGACCCACAACACACACCACACACAAATGCACAGCACACATCATCTAACACACAACACGAATACACATGTCACACAAACACACACATAAAACACACGACACACCACACACAAACGTACAACACATACATCATCTAACACATAGCACAAATGCACATATTACGCAAACACATATATACATGAAACATACAACATACACAAATACACACAACACACAAATATATCACACAAACACATTACACACATACATGAACACACAACATATAAAACCACCTACCACACGACACACATACACACAAATACGCAACACACACATCACCTAACACACAACACACACTTGCATGAAACATACACACGACACACAACACACAAATATATACACATACCACATATTATGTATAAACACACAAATACACATACCACACAAACACACAAATAAAATATACATAAAAACACACATACACAAACACATCACACTACCTACCACATCACACATATACACGTAACATATACCACATAAACACACACACCACACAAACACACATCCATAGCACTCACACCATGCATGCACAGCACACAAATACACACATGACATACAACACACATACACACAAAACATACACAAGCACATCAAGCACATGCACACAGAATGCTCACACTTACACTCATGCTCCCAGCCAGCCTAGGCTGCCATCGTAAGCTGACACTGTAAAACATTTGGTAAAAATTAGAAGATTTAAATCATTAGGAAGTCAACTGAGCAACAGTCTTTCCCTTTGTGAAGTTCAGTCTCCAGGGTGAGAGGAGCCTCCCTCTGACCAAAGGGGATTTAATCTCCTTAAGGAACCAAAGGGAAAGGAAAAAGGAGCCACCTACTGACTCGGGATCAAAATACGCGTCTCCGAGAGCGATGCCCTTCAGGTTGATCTTCAGGGTCACCGCGGGGTTGAGCGCGTGGATGTAGTGAGCGAGGGCGGGCACGTACTTCCCGGCGTAAGACTGAGGAGGGGAGACGGTGAAATCAACCATCACAAACCGATGCTACGACAAGGAGGGGTTTTTGTGAATGAAAAGCACAATAAACAGGGAGTGCCCCTTGGGGCTCAGCGGAACTGAATCAGACTGGTATCCATGAGGATGTGGGTTTGATCCCTGGCCTCGTGCAGCGGGTTAAGGATCTGGATCCCGCGTGGCTGTGAGCTGCGGAGTAGCTCACAGACATGGCTTGGATCTCGAGTTGCTGTGGCTGCGGTGTAGGCCGGTGGCTACAGCTCCAATTTGACCTCTAGCCTGGGAACCTCCACGTGCGCAGGTGCAGCCCTAAAAAAAAAAATCACCATAAACAAGCAGAACTTCCACAAGACACACCAAGTGTTTCTTAACATTCCAAATTCCAAGAGCAAAGAGCTCTGTCCCTTCCTTCTCTTGTCATACTTAATAGCAGCAAGGGACATGCAAGCCACAGGTTAGGAGCGCAAAAAATAACAAGGGAACAAGCCTAAGTGAACGTTCTTATTTCCTTCCAAGAGAAAATAACACGGACACCAGTGAACACAATTCTGCCACCCCCGGCATTTTTCTTATCAGAAAGTTCCATGGCAAGCTTTCTTTAAAAAGAAAAAAAATCTCACGGCCAAAATGAGGATGTCAATCTTAAACCCCCAAGCCCCACGGGGCACTCCCTTGGTGCCATCCTTCACCTCTTTCCCTTACACCCCACGAGAGACCACGAATGAATCTCATCAACGCTGCCTATCCTATCAGCCCATGTCCACCGCCTGAGGTCTTTTTCTTGTGGCAGCCTCCTCGATGGGCTGCTGCTTTCGCTCTTACCCTCATCCAGTCTGTTTCCAAGACAGTGGTCTGTGAAACGAGCTCCTGCCACACCTGGGCACAAACGCTCCAATGACTTGCCATCGCTCTCAAAGCAAAAGCAACGTGCTTTTTCCCACACAAACAAAGGGCTGACATGATCTGGTCACGTCACGAACATTCTCCCTTGCTATCTTCTTTGCCCATTCCTCTCCAGCCCCTCTTGGACCAAATCATACTTGGAATCCCCACTGTTCCTTCCACCAGCGCCTCTGCATTACCTGTTTCAGCCACTAGGATGTTCCCCTGATATCCATACAGTTAACTCCCTCGCTTCCTTAAATGAGGCCTTCTGTGGGATGTCTTCCCTGGCTACCTTATCGAAAATGTTAACATACCTTTTTTTTTTTTGCCTTTTGTCTTTTGAGGTGCACACCCATGGCATATGGAAGTTCCCAGGCTAGGGGTTGAATCAGAGCTGTAGCTGCTGGCCTACAGCACAGCCACAGCCACGTGGGATCCAAGCCATGTCTGCAACCCACACCACAGCTCATGGCAATGCCGGATCCTTAATCCACTGGGCAAGGCCAGGGATCAAACCCACATCCTCATGGATGCTAGTTACATTCATTAACCACTGAGCCACAACAGGAACTCCGACATACCTTTTTTGGATAGTTTATATTCCCTTCTCTCCTTTTCCATCCTAATTTTTATTACTCTCCAGCAAACTTTTCCTTGTGTGTTGTTATTCCCCTACCCATGCTAGAAGAGAGGTTCCACGAACACTGGGATCTCTGTCTGCTTTTTTAATTAGTATGGACCCTGTCCTGATGCTGTTTATTTTCAGTGCTCAATAAACAGTTGGTGAATGAATGAATCTTGACTTAACCTACATGCACGTGAAAAACAGCCATGCACGTATGTTCTAGACAGACTAGAGGCATTATGTGGGTACATACGAATCTGCAGAACCTTCGCAGTATTTCCAAGGCTCTCTGGGGGTCTGCAGTTCAAAGACTGGGAATTCCAGAGAGCTCTCATTTATTCCATGCCATAATCACATGCTGGAGTTACCATTATTCCCATTTCAACATGAGGACATCGGGGCTCTGAGAGGTTAAGTGGTAGAGTCAGAATTAGACCTGGTCCGACATTCCCCAAATCCTAACTAAACCCCTTCCAAATTTGATGGAAGGATGTAACTACGTCATTTACACAAGATCACCTCACTGAAGCAGCCCTCTTGTGTAATAACAATGCTTTAGGCAAAGTATTGAATCAAGGCCACTTATCCATTCACATGCGAGTACATTTTAGCTTCCTCGTGGTGATGTGAAGACGTGTTTACATGTCTGAAACGTGCTTTGATGTATAACGGTACTATATTCTCTTGCTTGGGACAATAAGTGAACATTTATCAAACAGAATTTCTGTACATTGACCCAAAAAAGAAAATTTCCTTGAGTAATTATTTCACTGCTAAAGATGTATTTTATAGTCTTCATTCAACGATGGTTTACTGGGCAGCTCTTCTGTCAAAGGCGTCGTGGTAGATACTTGTACGGACACAAAAATGAATAAAGCACAAAACTTGTAAAGTTCACAATTTCTTTTTTGTCTTTTTTTTTTTGGTCTTTTGTCTTTTGAGGGCCGCACAAGTGTAATTTTTCTCACATTATCCTCTATCGTGTTCCGTCGCAAGGGACTAGATATATTTCCCTGTGCTACATAGCAGGATTTCATTGCTTATCCACTCCAAATGCCATAGTTTGCATCTATTAACTTCCAACTCCCAGTCCATCCCACTCCCTCCCCTGCCCCCTTGGCAACCACAAGTCTGTTCTCCAAGTCCATGAGTTTCTTTTCTGTGGAAAGGGTCATTTGTGCTGTACATTAGATTCCAGATATAGGTGATATCACATGGTATTTATCTTTCTCTTTCTGACTTGACTTCACTTAGTACAGAAGTCTCCAGTTTCATCCCTGTTGCTGCAAATGGCATTATTTTGTTGTTTTTTTATGGCTGAGTAGTATTCCCTTTTTTCCTTTCTTTTTCTTTCTTTTTTTTTTTTTTTGGTCTTTTTGCCTTTTCTAGGGCTGCTTCCATGGCAAATGGAGGTTCCCAGGCGAGGGGTCCAATCGGAGCTGTAGCCGCCGGCCTATGCCAGCGCCACAACAATGAGGGATCGAGCCATGTCTGCAACCTACACCACAGCTCACGGCAAGGCCAGATCTTTAACCCACTGAGCAAGGCCAGGGATCAAACCCACAACCTCATGGTTCCTAGTCGGATTCGTTAACCACTGTGCTATGACGGGAAGTCCTAGTATTCCTGTATTTTAAGATAATGAAAACAAAGGTCTGTGCATTTCAATCACATGCCCACCTGGAATTCTATCCAAGCTTAGCTGCTTCTACACCTCTCACTTCTCATATCAAATGACATTTCAATCAACAGTCCTGGAATAAACTATGGGTCTCTGGCCCCCCAGGCTGGGACCCACCCTTGGATTTATCAACTACACACTTGCTAAGGGGACAGATTCTGGCAAAAGAGACAGTGAGATGGATATTTCTGTAACCACGTCCAAAAAATCCATTCCTCAATGTTCAGCGCACATCTGCCAACCTAACCATGATGCTCTTTGCCTCAGTTTTTGCTTTCTCATGACTATCACACACTTCCTTGCCCTGAGTCAGTGTGACAAATCCTTCCCTGCCGTTTTCATTAATCGTTTCACTGGTTGAGTGACTCGGGCTGTCACACAGTAGACAATCAGAGGATTATTTTATGGAAAACAGAAACCGAAACATTATAATGAAATTTCAATTATTTTCTCTCTCCTTGTTGAGACACATTTCCTTTCTTTTTTCTTCAGGATCAGACTTGTTTATTCCTCCTGAACCATTTGTTTCTCAATTTAATGATGCTCTGACCCCTATGAGCACTTTAAAAGACAACCAGACACAATCATCCTTGAACTTAAATCATCCTATGTTTTATTTTACCCAGTTTTCTCTTTTCTGGATAGGTTTTAAATAGAACAGAACCTCAGACTGTTTTTTTGGTTTTGTTTTGTTTTGTTTTTTGTCTTTTTAGGGCTGTGCCCGTGGCATATGGAGGTTCCCAGGCTAGGGGTCTAATCGGAGCTGTTGCTGCCGGCCTACGCCACAGCCACAACAATGCCAGATTCGAGCTGCGTCTGTGACCTACACCACGGCTCACCGCAGTGCCGGATCCCTAACCCACTGAGCGAGCCCAGGGATCGAACCTGCGTTCTCATGGATGCTAGTCAGATTTGTTTCTGCTGAGCCACAAGGGAACTCCTAGAGCCCCAGACTTTGGGGGGAGAAGTCAGGTGTGGTTGTCTGATGGATCAGAAATGGACTCCATGGCCCCTTAGGACTTATCATTGTACTCCTGTAATTCTATGAACTCTTGCTTCTTTTGTTCTGAATTCTGGCCGCAACAATAACTAAAGCGAAGACGACCACAACTATCAGCCCCGTGGTTTCTCTGATCTCTGGCTGGTGTCCACCAATGTGGGCAGCAGCTGGCCAGTGAAGCTCCCGAAGCCTGTGAATGAACACCAACCTTCTACCATCGCATCTGACCCTGGCCTCATAAAAGCTCAGAACAGCATCAAAGCAATTATAAAAGGAAAGAGGAAAAGCACGGCCAGAAACTATCTGAACACACAGTATTTTAGAATTCAGCAGTGACCTTCAAGGGAGGAACTCGGTTGGATAAACATATTTACATAATGTAATAATTCAAATAGGTTAGCAATCAACACATCAGGTCTGCCCTTAGTAATTATTCCTTTCCAATAATTAAAGAAGCTGCGATTTCCAGCACTACTCCTGTATGGCTCCTTAGCCCCAGGGTGCTCATATTTTGAGCTCACCTCTGACACGAAGGGCGGGAGGTATTAGGGTATGTTTGCATGTGCCTGTGTTTGCTGAAGCTAAAAGAAGCAATAAACCTCCAGTTCTCCTCTTACATCAGAAGGATCTCAGAATTCAGTTCTCAATCTTTTATTTCCCCCATGAGAGAGAAAAAGGTCTCAGCAGCACAGTTGCATAGTGGTTTTTGAATCTTGGTCTGCAATCTTTCTGAGTTCTTAACTAATGTTTGGAACAGCCTAATGGAAATCACGTTAGGAGCATATTGTACTTGTAAAAATAGTCTAGAGAGAATGTAATGCTTGGTTAATCATCCAGATGTGTAAAAGCACAATGAAATTGGACTTAAAGAAACTTGTAACTGTGTATTCCGTTTGAATCTCTCCCTTCTTACATGTTTCAACAACATTTATAGCAAACTTACTATACCCCTGCCACCCAGTGACTTTTAAGGGAGGAGGAAAAAAATCATATCTAAAATCAAACTTCAATCCGCTCCTCCAGAAGAAAAAAAAAATGTCAGAGAATAATACTCTAATGGAAACAATGTCCTCGTACAGAAATTTCACATATGTTAGCAGTTACTATTGTTTAAGCTACTCTCCGTCGGCTACATTTCTTACTAAACTTTAGTTTAAAAAAAAAAAGTGGATGTAGTTATATTCATTCTCGGACTTGCTTTTAAGTATCCCTTTTATGGTAAAACTTGCAGAACCTTTATCAGCGATCATGAGCAACGGCCTTTGAACCTGGGCGCCATGCGTCGCTATCCTCTGGCCCTAGCTCCTCACTTGGACCTGAAAGTGGAAAAAGGGAGCTGTCAGCTTCGGTAATGGCATGTCGAGACGGTCAGGGTCGTTCTCCGCCCTTTACGCTGCTCTGCTCCCAAACCTCCAGCCACTCCAGCGGGAAGGAATGCCTCTGAAGAATCCACTTCACGGCTGATCAAGAACTCCTCCATGTCGTCCAGGGGGCACAAGTGGGCTGCTCTTTGGGAGAAAGTCACCACTGGCGTCATGTCCTCTAGCTGTCCCCAAGGACAGACCATGGTAGAGCCACCCCCATGTGCGGGGGCGATCAATGGGAACAGGGGGACGTGCCTTGAAGAGCATTTTATACACACATTGAAAACCACAAAAACTGGAGAAAAGCCTCAATGGACTAGAGTTGCACAAAACATAGCAGTTAAGAGGGCAGGATTAAGCTAAGGCGACCTTGACTTCATAGGAGAGAAGAGGTGTGGTCAGCTCAGAAAATTAATGAATGAGGAAAGCTGGAACTTTGGTATGGTGGTAATCTCCACAACTTCCTAGACATTGCTAGACCATGCGTCATCTAATTTCAAGACCACACGGCTGCAATTAAAAAAAAAAAAAAAAAAGAGCTTCTAACAAGAACATGACTTTATCTAAACATCTATTTCTCTTGACTGTGAGCTTACAAAGAAATGCAGAATCTGCAGGATTAGACACATAACAAAAACTTTTTGATCTGTATCCAACGTTTAGTCACATAAATTTATGCAAAAGTATGTACTGCCTTCCAAATGATGTACGCTTATTTCCTTTTAAAAGGATCTTTAAAAAACAATTCCATCAGTGACAAACATAGGTGAAAAAGATGCGTCTCACCTCCCCCCAACTCTGACCGCAGTGCCAACTTTGGAGAAACCCAGCTTGAAGCCAGGTGATGTGACCAGATGAATAAGCCCTTTTGTTTAGAGACCACAGGTAATTTGACTTTTAAACAAAAGTATGAACATAGTGGGTGACAGTCAACAAACGAGCCCTTCCTTTGCTCACCAATGACAGAACTTAGAAGGTTGAAGCTGCGTAACAGATGTAATTTAGCATTTCCTGTCCCCAGCCTATAAATCTCACCCCATCAGGTACTATTTGTGTCACCATGCTGCTTGGTCCAGCATGGTAGCTCACTTTAGACAAAGCTTATAATGACTTCTGATCCATGTAACTAACGTATTCTTTTCCATGTAACTAAAGAATCAGCACATATGTGCTGATTTGACTTAGATATGCGATCCAAAAGCCAGAGGCCCAATTTGCAAACATTTCCATATGCCCCTGTTCAATTCTTCAGGTTGCCAGCTTAAACCTTGATTTTCCTTTTTCTTTTGTCTTTTTAGGGCCACACCCGCTGCATATGGAGGTTCCCAGGCTAGGGGTCGAATGGGAGCTGTAGCCAGGGGCCTACGCCAGAGCCACAGCAACATGGGATCCAAACCGCATTTGCCACTACACCACAGCTCACGGCCACACCAGACCCTTAACCCACTGAGCAAGGCCAGGGATCAAATTTGCATCCTCGTGGATGCCTGTCGGGTTTGTTAACCACTGAACCACGATGGGAACTCCTGATTTTTCTAATATTAAACTCATTAAATAGTCACAAATCCATTTTCAATTCTGAAAGAAAATATTGGCAAGTCAGAGGAACATGACTGAAAGTAGACATCTGTCATTAGCTCAAGAGTCAAAGCAGCTCCAATGCTATCTAATAAAATTCAGCAAGTTCCAAGCTCTGAGAAATAATTACATTCCAAGGACTTCAAGCCTTTATATCACTTGAAACTTCCATTTACTCCATAAAACTTTATGATCAAAGCCAAGTCTTTACTATTAGAACCAAGTTTTGGCCAGAAAGACAAAAACATCCAAGAAGCTACGGAACTTCTTTTCGGTTTGCAAAAGGTTAGTAACCCTTAGAGATTCTGTGCAGAATAGGAAAGGCAGGTGTGACTCCCTAGCACAGACAGCGGATTTGTTCTGTGGGAAGAGGCGGGTCTTGGAGACAGAACAGTTTTGAGGAGAATGCAGCCAGGCTCTAGATAGCATCTCCATGCAAGGGGTTACAATCCTTAGCCTGTCCCTCTTCTACAGTCTTTGGGCTGAAGTCCGGCTGCATAGGTTCCAATCCTGGCTGGGTGAGCTTGCAAAGCCAACCTAACCTCTCAAAGCCTCAGTCATCTGAGCTGTAAAATGGGGCAGCTTCATAAAGATTCAACAAGGTAATGCATGAAACAGTGCTTTTGCATCATTGCCTGTCCTATGATCCACTCTCAATCAGTATTCTCAACGAAGATCGGTAAATTGAACAAGGGGACTAGACACGCCTGAAGGCCCTCTTCTAACTTCTGAATTCAATGATCACAAGGCTGGGCTAATAGGATAAAGGCGTAGCCTACAGAAAACAAGTCAGACCTACGGCTAGGACGGTTCTCCCAGGCCACCCCTTCACCCGTGTATCTGGGCTTGAAATTCCCGTTACAAGCGGCTGTCTATGACTCAGGCTCTGTCCTCTATCCAAAGACAAGTGTGTTGGGCGTATGTTTAATCGCTCAGATTCTCTCTAAGGGACAGCGGGCTGACGAGTCAGAAGAGAGTGAGAAGCAGAACGATCCTGATGAGGATGGAGGAAGCATGAAGCAACAGAACCTGAGCACGAGGCAGCCGAGCAAAGGGAGGCACCGGAGAGCCCTGGAAAATAAAGGAGTCGAAAATGGTTTCCAGGGAGAGGGAGAGCCATGACAGGGAGATGAAAAGACGCCAGAGAGAAATACCATCCATATCGCTATTTTATCTGGCAACAGCCTTGCACAAAGCCACTCGCTAACATTCATTAAACACGGCGCCTCGTATTGTATGAAAGAAATTCAAACAAACCTGGCTCTCGCCTCCCAGAAGCCCGCCACCCGAACCCAGTGGACCATGATGATTTCAATAAAGAAATCAGACTCCGTAAGCCCAGCAGGACTTCCTTCATGCAGATGAAAATAAAGTAACCCATGAAGCTCACTAATTTTTAAATAGCTTCAAAGTTTTGTCTCAGATGCGGCCCTCAAATTAACCATGGTTGCAAAACTGCCTCTAAGGACAGTAGACCCCCTCCTGCTGATCGAGAAGAGATGCCCAGGGCTTTTGTGGGGGTTTTTTAATTCATTTTTTGGAGATGCCCAGTTTTAACCACATGCCCTCTCATTTTGGGAGAACTCCCACCCATGGGCACCACAGCCCCTATGTGCTGAGTCTTCCCCACGAGGGGACACGAAGCCCTGGGCTCAGAGGATAACGGGCAGACCTCTCCCTCCGAGGTCCCGTCACCCCCCGACCCTCACCTTCCAGCGGCTGGGTTGTTTCGCTTTAATGTTTAGCTGAACCCGTGTACACTGGAGTGGATTCTAAGTGTGTCTGTACCTCAAGAAAAAGAGCAATCTCCCTAATAGTTACTGGCTCAGAAAGGATAACACTTATGAAGAAAGTTAATTATGTGAATTAAATGCAGCTTGTTTCTCTTTTTGAAGTACATTTTTTTCATGCCTCGAGGAGGGTGATTTACAGGCACATTTGTCTCTCTTTAGAGAAAATTAATTCCAGTTGGGGTTCTGGGCAAAAATGGAGAGAAGAAGGGAAGAAGACAAAGCCATTCTTCCTCCTCTGCTGCCCCAAAGGAGGGTCCACACTGCGTCTGCTGTGGCCTCGCCGGGGTCCCCGTGGCAGGGGCGAGGGGCCTGGGTCGGTCCTGACACATGCTGTTATCGTCACACACGTCTAAGCTCCACCGTTAGCTTCTAGATGAAGTGAACAACTTCTTTTAAGAGACGATCTTAAAATAAGAGGGGAGACAATGCCCCACCCCCCACACCAGAGAGCAGAGCTTTTTCAGCATAGCCCCTGTTTACACACGTAAGGCCATATGCTTTGGAACCATAAGATATTAATCCAGCTTTTCGACATGAATGGTAATAATAGCCGTCATGTGTTGGGTACTTAGCACAGCTAGTCACCCTGTTAAATATTTGAGGAGGATTATCTAATTAAATGCTCAAAACAACCCTGTGCAGTAGGTACTGTTATTACTTCCAGATTCCCTTACACCAAAGTCAGGGCGCGGAACAGCTGTTCCGGCCCCTCTGAGCATCAGACTACCCTCATTCATAGCACACAAATGTGGAGAACTCTTTCTGAGTTCATGCATTTATTCTCCAAGAGCAGTTCTACGAATCTAGGAGCATTTTCATTTGTTCGGTCTCCCCAAGAGTGTGAGGAAATTAAGAATCCACAAGAGAAGGCTTTCTCTTTCTTGAAGAATCCACTGCAACATTTCTTTTGGGGGTGGACACAGGGAGGGTGGGTGGGTATCATGTTAAAACTGCAACTGAATACAGGCGCTTTCAGAGCATATCTAGGTAACTACTGTTGGACAACGAGTAAAGGAAAATATCCCTGGAAGTGCTTTAATCTAAAAACCAACCCTCCTGATTGTAAGATGAAAAGCAGCGGCCCAGAGAGGTTAAAGGGCAGGTTTAGAATCATCCAGAGAGAGACAAAACCAGTATTGAATCTCAGGTCTCCTGATTATTAATCCAGAATTCCTTTCACTTCTCCATTCTGCTTCCTAGCCTTAGAACAGAAGACAAGATGGAACAAACCAGACTAGAGAAACACAGCAGTCTATGAATAATAAACCGCCAGGGCATTATTCAGTGCTCTTCCTTCTAGAAAAAGACATGCCTCGACTTACGGTATCCTGTGCAGTTCTCCTGAAGACGGTGCTACCACCATGTGCAATTCCACCCCAGGCCCTGCCTGCCCTCATTTACATCTTCCTGCATCATTTGCAGGGCACAAGTTTCCTTAAAAGTATCCATCCTGGCAGCAGAGAATGTAAAAAGAAAATTGTCCTTTACTACCCACACTCGGAAATGACACGCACGAAACCATCAGGCAGACAAGAAGTGGACAAGTCAAATTTTTCATCCGGAATGTGGCAGCTCTGCTGAAAGTTCAGCATCGTGGTTAACAACGTCAGCATGCTGCTTGCAAGACCAGGAATTAGACACTACGCAGATCGCTCTTTAGCTAGAGGTGGAGACCGGGCGCCTTCCAGGGTTGCTACTGAGATAATAGGAGTCCACTTCCTGCCCAGGGCCCGCCTCTGATGTGAGTTAAAAGGAAAGAAACAGCAGGGAATTATTAGTAGAGGTCCTAAACAATCCTGACCAGATAACTGGCTTAAAAAAATTTGAGTGTAATATGCTAAGCAGTCAGGATATCCTTTCCAGGCAGTTCAGAAAGAGAAGAAAGCAGGCGAAAAGAAGGAAGTCCCTAGTTCCATAACTGGCCATTCCCTTAGAAAAGCTGAGGCTGTTTTTCACTCCGACACTCTTAGAATGGACACCTGTGGTCTGTGCTTGCCTAGCATCCTGCCAGCTGTCCCTCTGGTACCATCACTCAGAGCTTCCTCTGGAGACCTCTCATCTCCCACTCCAGGTTTTGTGGTTCAGGGTGAAGGACCTGAGATGATCTCTGCCTCCCAGGGCATTGGATGGACATTGGGTACCATTCTGGCCAACGTGTATACTCCATCCCCGTGACCCCGGCTATTAGTTCTAGAATGGGCATGGGATCCAAATGGATCATATGCAATTCAGGGATATACAAAAGAGAAGTTGAGCTGATAGGCTATATCTAGAGCTCTGGAGTTGGGTGGGGGGACAAGAGCACAGGTGAAAAGAACTCACCTAAGAAGGAAACCAGTAAGTGTCAAGCCAACTGAATCAATGGAGAGAACATGAGACAAAATCCTAGTGATAAGATTTGAGCATCCAGATCCAGCTATGCCTGATGCCAACCAAGAAATCCCATTTTCCTTAAGCCACTAAGAATAGGCTTTCTGTCACTTGTAAGAAAAAGTGCCTTGACTAATACACCCATATTCATTCTTAAAAATCCAAGTTATGGAGTTCCCGTCATGGCGCAGTGGTTAACGAATCCGACTAGGAACCATGAGGTTGCGGGTTCGGTCCCTGCCCTTGCTCAGTGGGTTAACGATCCGGCATTGCCCTGAGCTGTGGTGTAGGTCGCAGATGTGGCTCGGATCCTGCGTTGCTGTGGCTCTGGCGTAGGCCGGAGGCTACAGGTCCGATTCGACCCCTAGCCTGGGAACCTCCATCTGCCGCGGGAGCGGCCCAAGAAATAGCAAAAAAGTCAAAAAAAAAAAAAAATCCAAGTTAACTGTTGCCTCTCCTGACCTTTCCTGAGGACCCCATAATGAGAGGTGGCTATTTGCGCTCATCTGTGCTACTTGTTTTTACAGCTCCTTTTCTAATTGTACTTTTCATTCTGTATTGTCAAACTCTCAGATTTAGGGTAGAGTCAATGTCGTCTTAATCACTGAACTTCCAACTTGTCCAATGCCTCAGACAAACTAGATATGCAATATATGTGTGTTGAATTGAATTGAACTTGATTCTAAATACCCTTTCTGTGAACACTGAACCCTTCAATATCGTTTCCTGTTACACTTAGAATAAAATCCAACCTCTCTGCCATGGGCAACAGGACCCTACATGATCTGCCTTCCTTTCGCATCCAAGCTCCTTTTACCATGGCTCAATGCTTATCCTCAAGGGCACCAAGCCTGTCCCTACTTCACAGTCTTTGCATTTGCTGTTCCTTCTTCCAAGAAAGCTTTTCTCCCAGACACTGCAGAGATCACCCCACTACATCACTCAGGACTCTGTTCAATTGTCTTCTTACCAAAAAGTCCTTTCTCTGACAATTTTATTCAAAATAGCACCTCCATCACCCTCCAGCCCTCACTCTGCTTATCTTTTTCAGGCATGTCACTGCCTGACCATTTAGTACATATTTTTTTTAATCACTTTCTTCACCTGTGGAATGCACGAAGGCAGGCAATTCTTCTGTCTTGTTCATAATTGTATTCCTAGCACCTACGAATTTCTGTGTTCTCAAAATATTGGCTACTATTAATTTTTAAAACAATCTTAAATTTAAAAGGGTGAAAAAAGCAAATCCTAAAATTGAAACCAACATATGCAAGTGAACCTGTATATGAAATTGCAACATAGTCACCCTGGGGGGAAAAAAAAAATTCTTACACAGTTTAAACGAGCTTTGATTTGAAATCTGCAGTGAGATACAAAGGATAAAAATAATTGTTGGCAAAAAATACCGAAAGCAACTTGGAGGTTTCTTATTGGTAGTGGTACTTAATGTAATAATTCTGAAGCCATTCTGAATGCATCATAGGATTGAGTAAAGAGTAAATTCACTGATGCTGTTGGGAATCCCAGTTCTCAATGCAGGAGGAGGAGTGAAAAAAATATAGAACGGGAAGAGGAAGAAAAAATTATGTTAAATTAGAATTGTGAGCATCTGTATGAAGTCATTTTGTTTCTGAGCTCTGCCCACAAAGTCTAAAAGATATGGCATCCCAGCAGCAATATGGTATTGGTTTTTAAATACCATTACCCATTAAAACAAAACAGAGTTCCTTGAAGAAATAACTATTTCCAGGGCTGGACAGGGAAAGTACAAGTTAATCCTAGAGCATATATTTGTGCCAAAAAGCAAGGAAATGCCCAAAGACTAATGGGGACAAATGAGGACAATGTATCAAAAGAAGATAAGACAGCCTGAAGGGGTTCCCATTGACCAAATATGGGACCATATATATCAGAGAAGAAGAGGATGACAGATGATACCTGAAGGAAGAGAGATGAGAAAAAAAATCATTTTACAGCCCCCAGTGTAAAAACTGATTCAGACAGGAATCATCAGTGGGTGCTAAAACTACTTGGTGGAATATTTGGTGGGGGGAACAGATGTTCACATGGTCTCAGATTTTTTATGAATTTCAAAGGGAAAAAGATACCTTTCCAATGGCAAGATCTGGCAGACACTACTTGACTGATCAAATTTGGAATTGCCAGTAATGGAAAAAGGGACATTATGTGTGATTCATGATGTGATAGAGTAGAAAGCATATACAATATCATCTATGTAGTATTCTTCCTAAATGTTTTCACCAAATCTAAGCATTAAGGAAAGAATCAGACAAAGTCAGAAAATGGAACATTCTATGTCATTTGACTAAGTCAATATGAAAACAGTATGGAGGTTCCTCAGAAAACTAAGGAACAGAATTACCATATGATCCAGCAATCCCACTCCTGGGCATATACCCAGACAAAACTATAATTTAAAAAGATACATGCACCCCTATGTTCAAAGCAGCATTATTCACAACAGCCAAGACATGGAAACAACCTAAATGCCCATTGACAGATGAATGGATTAAGACAATGTGGTACATATATACAATGGAATACTACTCAGCCATAAAAAATATGAAATAATGCCATTCACAGCAACATGGATGCAACTAGAGGTTATCACACCAAGTGAATTAAGTCAAAAAAGAGAAAGATGAAAAACATACAGTATCACCTATTTGTGGAATCTAAAATATGACACAAACGAACCTAATTACAAAACAGAAACAGTCCACAGTCTCCTTCTGTGGCCAAGGGGAACAGACTTGTTATTGCTAATGGGGAGGAGGTTGGGGTAGGGATGGACTAGAAGGTTGGGGTTAGCAGATATAAGCTATTACACATGGAGGGGATAAACAGCGAGGTCCTACAGTACAGCACAGGGAACTGCATTCAATACCCTACGATAAACCATAATGAAAAAGAGTATTTTAAGACAAAGAATGTATATACTCATATTTACAAATATATACATACATACAAATATATATACATATACACACACAAACTGAATCACTTTGCTGTACAGCAGAAACGAAAATAACGTTGTAAATCAACTACACTTCAAATTTTTTTTTTTGGCTTTTTAGGGCCACACTCGTGGCATATGGAGATTCCCAGGCTACAGCTGCCGGCCTACACCAGAGCCACAGCAATGCAGGATCTGAGCCGCGTCTGCGACCTACACCACAGCTCACGGCAATGCCAGATCCTTAAACCACTGAGAGAGGCCAGGGATCGAACCCGCAACCTCATGGTTCCTAGTCAGATTCGTTTCTGCTACGCCACGATGGGAACTCCACACTTCAATTTTTAAAAAAAGAAAAAAAAAATAGGACATGCTACAAAGGGTCTGCTCTAGACTCCTGAAAATCATCATCACAAATGACTACAACAACAAAAAAGACATGGGACTGAGACATGACAACCCATTATAACATACGAATCTTTATTAGGCCCAGAATTTTTGTAAAAAATGTTACAGAGGACATTTTGGAGCTAAGAGGAGAATTGTTTATATGTGCCAAATTAATATTTGTATGTGTGTGATGTATATCCTGAGCGAGTAAACCACAAGTGTCACCATACATTTCAGTTCTGATGATGCTGGAAGCATGCACGAAAACGTGGCTTCAACTCACCTCTCCAGTGGCATAAAAGTCATTCTCTTTATAGTCAGAAAACAGCAGGAAAAACTGAATTAGTGCACTGCAAAAGGAAGAACCATGATAACAATCAGACAGAATCATGCTATGCGACCCAATTTTACCCTTGGACAATAGGTTTCACATGATACTCTTATGCTATAAGCTCCTGGAGGCATTTTTTCAGTCCCACATGCGTAACACTCCATACTCTGTGGATGGTTTGAAAATACTTGAGGGCTACCTTGGTGATTCTCCGCAGTGGAGACAAGTGGACACCAATGCTCTGGGAAATTTTCCAAATCTCGGGGTTACCAACTTGGATCGCCTACCTGTTGAGCGGACCCTTGAACAAAGGGCAACAGGCTTTCACTTCTTAGCTCACAATTTGCAGAGGTAGTTCTGCAAACCTCTGACCCCATTAACCTTGGTTTGTGGTGAGGTAACGTGAACCTCAGTTGCTTACCAACCTCTCTTTGGGGAACCCTGAACATTTCTATGTTCTAATGGGGCTCCCAGAATTTCATCGTTTTAGTAACCAAAGAACCAAAAAGCTGTAAAACTGACTACAGTTCAAAGGAAAAACCACCAAATGGCCATAGATTGCCAAGTAAATGTACAGTGTCCTTCAGGCTCAGAAAATCACATTTATTAAAGACTGCCAACAGCCACTTTGGTACACTGAAATAGATTTAAACAGACTCATGAAATTTATTTCATAATAAGCAAGAAAAGGGTGGCTTGTTGAATGATTCTCTCCTTGAACAAAATCTTTCAAAAAGGAAACAAAAACTGGTGAAACTCAGACGCTTTGGGAATGTTGTGACCCAGATTGCCATGCCTGAGAAGCGAGGCAGGGTTTTTTGTTCCAGTTTCCTGCTGTGGGACTAAAAGCCGTGAATCACCCAGTGAGGATGAAAGGCCAGGAGGCCTTTGCAAAACCAGGAGAAGGAGAGAGGTCAAGGGTTACACATAGACAAAATTGGGCCATTCCAATCACCATGATCCTGGCAATATTTAATTTTCAAAGGCTCATAAAAACCCACAGTTAAATTCTACTGCAGAGTTTGTGTATTTCTCTATTATTTATAGTAGCTAGAACCTTTGTAGCAACTAAATCTGGGAAGCTGCATTATATAGCTTCCATGTTTGTGCTGGCAATAAGCTGGCTTTAGAGTTGAGATAAAAATAGGAGTTTTTTAAAAAAAAAAAAATAGGAGTTTATTCTCCACCCTTCCCACTTCAACCTTCAGGCTAAAAATGACTTCTCCTTCTCTCTTCCTTCTCTCTGTCCTGGAATGGCAATGGACAATTTAATATAGTAAGTCTCAACTCAGCCGTGTGCATTAGCCTCAGGCTGATTTCCTTAGAGAATTTGTAGGAGAGTTGTTGCGGGCGCTAGGTTTAGCAAATAAACACACAAGATGTCCACTTAAATTTGAATTTCAGATCAACAACAAATAAGGTTTTGGTCTAAGTAATTCTCATATATCACATGGGACATACTTACATTAAAACATTACTTGTTGTTGATCTGAAATTCAAATTTCTCTGGGCATTCGGTATTTTATCTGGCAATCTTGGCTGAGAGAGAGAATCTCCCAGGTTGCTTCTAGCTCAAAAAGGACAGGATTCTTTAGGCAAGGTCCCACTTGAGAAGATTATCAGAGTTTTAATTTCACAGTAGGATCTGAACAAAGTTTTGGCTAATCACAGCAAAGTCTTTGTAGGTCTTTCTTAAATGGGAAGGAGGAATGAAAAAGGTAAATTTAGTAAGTTACATGAACCTATGCATTTGCTCATAGAGCTGCGTTTCAGTCAAGGACTATACATAGTATGATGCGGGTTTGCTTAAACATAAAACCTAGGAGTTCCCGCTGCGGTGCAGTGGGATTGGTGGCGTCTCTGGACTGCTAGGATGCAGGTGCCATCCCCAATCACTGTTAAGGACCCTGGGCATGGGTCACACCTGCAGCACGGACCTGATCCCTGGCCCAGGAACTCCATGTGCCGCAGGATGACCAAAACATAAAAAATAAAATCTAGAATCATGTCCATATAAAATTTCAAATTTTAGCAGTAGAATTGCTAAAAAAAAAAAAAAAAACACAGTACACAAACACACGTGTGTGCGCACCTGCTCCATGCATTTATTCAGGCACAAGTGCTGTACAGCACAAGAAACACCTCTCTTCCAAGTGATTCCATCTGGCAAACTTGTTGGCATTGTGCCAAGGCCTTGTCGGTTAAGTAGAATTTTAGTCAAAGGCTCTCTGGTGGCAGAAAGGTACATTAAAAGACAACTGGATGAAACACATTGCAAGGGCAAAAATACCACTCAGTTTTTGTTTTGTTTTTTTTAAGAGGACGTGAGTTTGGGGCAGAGACGCTAGATGTAAACGACAATGCATTACAGATCCAAAGACAGCCCTGAACTTCAGTCAGCTCTAATGGAGTCAAGGGCATAATAAATACAAGACAGTCAGGAGAATCAAGGTTAAAATAATCTCAGCAGAAGCTCCATACCAACAAAAGCCAAACAAGGTGCATCCTTAGTCACTGAGGGACGGACTGAAAGAAGCGTGGCAACAAGAATCGCGGTGGTTTGGTTCTGCTGCATCAGATGCGGAACCAGCCACCTCCATGCACTTGTTCCACATCTAGTGTGGCCGGGCGGTGATCTTCTCCGCCTGCTCTGATCATGCCATGTTGTCATTTAATAACCTGTCTCATAGTCACGTTGTCTTGTAGTTCTGTTTAGCACTAGATACTATTTCCCATGCAAACCAATATGTGGATTAGAACCGTAGCCTTTCTATTTGGCTGCTAAGAAAATAACTTCAGGCACACCAAGAGAGTGGGGACTGGGGAGCTTGCCTATGACTCTATCAGCAGCACCAGGAACAGTGTCTGGCACAGAACAGGCCAAAAAATAGTGGTGGAGGGAGAGAGTGGCACCAGCTGGTCTACTCCAACTTAAAGGTAATAAACTTATTATCCTTTAGGAAATCTATATTTTTCTAAACCCAGAGGTACTGTGGCTCCAAACACATTCCAAATAGTTTAAAAAAAAAATGAACATTTTATTAGTGGAAAAGTTTCATTTCTAAACACACAGAAAAGCAGCCTAAACGTGAATGCCAAATGTCTGTTTAGGAGTCTGCTCCTTACAGCCGGGCATTAATAACGGAACAGGATTTTCAGAAAAAAAGAAATGGTTTTCGAAGGGAGGAAAAAAAAGGCCTACTCTTCAAACCTGTAGTAGCCCGTTTCTAGGTTTCAAAGCAACCTTCTTATTCCAAACATCCATCTGGACAGCTGGAGAGAAGAATGCAGTCAACAAAGGGAAATAAATAGTATAAACTATAAAGGAAACAGCTGAAATCAGTTTTCTGCACTACCCCTGATTAGCTATTTTCCAGTTCTGAGAGCCTGAAGCAAAAAGAACTACAACAGCTATAAACAATGGCTGCTTTGAAATAGGTTCTCTTTACATGTCTTGCAAGAGGAGACGAACCACATGTCAGCAGTAAATATCCACGCAGAGGGTCAACTGGAAGCTGCGACCATCTCTGGGGGAGGGGCAGGAGAGACAGCAAAGGAAGGGCGTGCGTGCCAGGCTCTGGCTTCCAGGGTCTGATGCGTTTCTTTAACACAGACCCTCCGCCCTCGGGGTGTTTGCTAGTTAAACCACTTTAGTTGTTTGGACTGGAGCCAAAAGAGGGTGGGCGTAGGAGGGGGAACAAGGGAGAAACAGGTTTCCATCTGAAAAAAGAGAGCCCACCGTCAGTGCTAAATGAGAAAGACATGGTGCTTGAGTAAATTGTAAGGACAGCCGTCGGGATTATGTCTGCGGCGGGAAAGAGGGAGCTGCTGAGCAGGGGAGGGACCCCTGCCAGAATCTGGCCAATCTGCCCCCAGGACCCTCTGTATCTGGAAGCAGAAGGGTGGGTCCTAGTCAAGCCGCCTGGAGACTGAATGAAAGTGTTAAAATAATGGGCCATGTGGCACATGAAAGCGTGGCAGACAAACAACAGCCATATCGTTTTCTGGGTCAGCAGAGAAGAGAGAAACACCTCCAGGAGAGAAGCCGGAAGTTCCTCTTTCCACTCCCCCTAGCCATCTGCCTTGGGGAGAAAGAAGAAGAAAACGGGAAGCTTTTGTCAGAGATCAAAAAACTCTGACTCCTATTAGATTCACTTTCACTCTGGGGATTGGTGGGGTTTGCTCACCAAATAATTAGCAGACTGCGTGTTCAGGGAAAGTGGGTGGGGGGGGTAGGGCGGTGGAGCTAGTTAACGCTTTCTAGCCACTAGGATTCTTTTCGTAACGTTATTATTATGCACCCAGAAAGGGGGTGCCCTAGTGATCAAAGAGAATCCAGAACTTGGTCTCAAGCAATAATTTACAGATTGGAAAAAGTGTGACCAAAGAAGAAAGGTCATTTACTAAAAAAAAAAAAAAAAAGTACTAAAAATAGTGAACGTCAGAAAAAGAAAAGAAGAAATTATAATGGATACCGTTGGATCAAGTTTACAACTTGACATTTTTTCTTCAATTTTTTTTTTTTGGAAAAGAATAATTTGTAATATGAAGGGAAAAGTAAGACGAGCTAACAAACGGAGCTTTCCCTCTGAAAGTCACAAAGCTGAAACACGAGTAAAAAATTGCATTTTGTGAAGGCCACAAAAGGAGAAATCCTGGGAAAGAAAACAAACAAACAAACATGGGAGATGATGTTTCTTGGCAAATGCAAAGTTAAATATAATCTTGGAAAGCAAGCAGAAACCTCTTAGGCATCTAGTTGAAACACTGGAAAATAATCTTTGGTTGAATAATTCTGCTCCATTTCTATTGTTTTTTTCGAAGGGTATTTTTATAAAATTAAAATAGTGCCTTCAGATGTCAGCTCTTCTTGCTACTTTCTCTGCAGGCCACTTTCACACTCATCAATGATAGTTTAATGAAGTGGAAAACAGATCAAGCTCTTCATGTGGAAGCATTCTTAAAAGATCTTCAGGTATTGGACTATGGGGACCAATCAATAATACTTCTACTACCAGAAGAATTTTCCTTCTGAAAATGAAAAATCGTTCAGTCTGAAGGCGGCCAGGAGAGCGCCAGAGCCTTTACCTGTATAAATCTCGAGCCACATCATCCTCATCGACTGCATATCCCTGGGGATGGTCGGTAAAACTGAAGCCTGTGCCCACCTGCAGGTGAAATAAATAAGCAGGTATAAACGCAGAGCAACACATGCGCTGCTTGGAGATCCTGAAATCAACTTTATTCCAAAGACCATGCCTTTGACCTCAGATTTCTGCCATCACCCCACTTGCGCTCAGCCATCCTCACAGGCGGATGCTGCATGTCACCTATTTCCCCCTCCCTCCTCCAAGCCCAAATAAAATAGCAGCACAGAGCTCCGCCCTAGGGTCAGTGGCTGAGCTGTTCTGATCTCACAGTGGAGACCCTGCCAGGCCTTGATTTAAGGACCAGGAATTCACCTTTCCTGGCCCCTACTACAGTATCAAAGGACCCAAAGTTGTCTCCTCTCTGAAACCTGAAGGAACTCTCTAGGCTGGAGATAAAAGAGGTGTGTGTGTGTGTGCGTATGTGTGTGTGTGTGTTCCCCCATTTCTATGTGGGAAATATGGCCACTAAGCGCTTTCACCTTCATTCAGCAGATAAGGGGCTTTAGAATAAAGATTAGCTTTAAACTAATATTTCCTTATACCTACAAGGACATAGGTATAAGGACCTTCAAGTTCATGGACAACTGAGCTGTAAATCAGTAAGATAACCTACTACTTATTTTGTGTCAATAATATGTATAAGGAATCCCCTCACAAACACACACCCAGTTGTGAATATGTTTGTTTTTGTTTTTTCTCCAAACACCCAAGGGAATAGGATATTTAATTAAACTTTTATTTAAATATGAAATTATAGGAGTTCCCATTGTGGCTCAGCAGGTTAAAAACCTGACTAGTATCCATGAGGATTCAGTTTCAATCCCTGGCCTCATTCAGTGGCTTTAAAGATGCAGTGTTGCTGCAAGCTGGGGCATAGGTTGCAGATGTGGCTCAGACGGTGAATTGCTGCGGCTGTGGTGCAGGACGGCAGTGGCAGCTCTGATTCGACCCCTACCCTGGGAACTTTCATATGCCTCGGGTGCACCCTAAAAAGCAAGAAAAAAAATGGAATTATAATAATAGACTAGGAGAGAGGATAAAACATGGGAGGAGACAGGGAAAAAAGAATGTTGGATTTCTTTTCTCCTTATTTATGTTTTCTCTTTGAACCATCCTGGAAGTGAAAGAAGTTAGAGAAATTAGAGGACAATGACACCCCCAATCTGCAGAAGTTGACCTTAAAGTTAACTTTCCTATTTTGCAGTGTATTTAATTCAATTTCATAGGAACTTCCCAGACTTCCCGTTGTGGCTCAGCAGTGAACGAACCTGACCGGCATTCATTAGAATGCAGGTTCGATCCTGGGCCTCGCTCAGTGGGTTAACGATCCAGTATTGCCATGAGCTGTGGTGTAGGTCGCAGACGTGGCTCAGATCCTGTGTTGCTGTGGCTGTGGCATAGGCTTGGCGGCTACAGCTCCGATTGGACCCCTAGCCTGGGAACCTCCATATGCTGTGAGTAAAGCCCTAAAAAGACAGCAAGACAAAAAACAAAACAAAACAAAACAAAACAAAACAAAAACTTCCCAAGGAGATTTCTGCATTTTACTCCCCCAAGGGGAGACATTCTGCTTACTGTAATAAGTGAAGGGGACCACCCTTGACTTTTTATATCTAGAACTCTACTCAAAAAATCAGGAGTTCCCATGCTATACGAGAGCCCACAATATGGAGACAGTCATATCACCAGTGGGAAGAAACGGATCCCTTTCCCCAGATGGTATAATCCAGGAAAAACGATGTTTCATAAGATTAAAAAAGAAGGAAGGTGAGACGGTAGCAAGTAAAATTCCCAAACGTGGATGGAATGGTACATGTTAGAAAAATTAAACCTCTATTGTGTTTTTCTAATAGATAATTATATTTTTAAAATTAAAAAAAAGGAAATCTGTATTTTTTTTCTATTTCTCAAATGCACTTAATGAAAGAAAAAAGACAAGTGAGGCCAACACTGCCCTTTCCTAGGCCCATGGGGGGTACTCACTGGATTATCAATGTAGAGCATGGAGAAGGTAGTGGTCCAGGGAAAGTCTCTGGCAAGCACTAGTAAAGCAAAGAGGAGGTGTTAGACTGGGTCCTTAGAAAAAGCATCCCACCTAAGTAAGGTTTAGCTCTGGTTAGGAGCCAACATGCCCACCTGTCCTCTCCATGGCAACAAACCCTTGGCGTCCCTCTGACACCATGTCATACTCTCATGGTGGGGACCAGACACCTGCACCTTTTCTTCCCCCCCTTCTCTCCTTCACTGTCCCCAGAACCAGAGAGTTTCGACATCTAAGATGTACTTTGGAAACAAAACTCCATGCAGCTGGTTCAGGCAGAAACACCCAGTAAGCATGGATGCAATGAACTCATCTGTCCAATTGGGGGCATCATCCTTCAGACCTGATTCTCCAGAATCCGCTTCCTCCCATCAACGCTGAAGAGAACCACAACTTGGACAAAAGTGTATACAGGAGTATACTGACTTCACAAACGGGTTCGCCCTTCAAATCCCGACTCAGGAAAAGTAAAAAATGAGATGGAGGTAAACCTGGGTTACAGCTGGACGTGGGCTGCCCCCCTCCAGTCTTTCCTTTACCCAGCCCAGCCCACAGTATCTTGTTTCTAAGATATCTGATCATTTACATGATGGAACCATACAGTGTTCAGTTCATGTGACTAATGGTGGATATAATTCCACCCATTATTTCCACGCAAAAGGGCTCGCCCACATAGTAATAAATGCTAACTGTTTTCGTGAGCCCGATCGCGTGAGTCAGCAGCAGACTGGCAGAACACAGCTTAGAACCTTCCACCCAAATTTCAAGGGAGAAAGCAGCCCGGCCAGGACACTCGTCCTGCTGGCTCTTTCTTCTTGGACAGATGTTGCCAGAAAGTTATGTTTTCATAACCTGGAACTGTTAAGCCATTCACAGTAGTTCAGTGTTCACTCTAAGTTATTTCTAGAGCAGATAGAAGCTTTAAATAAAGAATTCTCCAGGGGAAAACGGAGTCCAAGCAGTACTCACCGGTCATGTTTCTTCTGACAACATAAGGTCCGTGTTCCACAAAGAGGCCGAACATGGACGAGCCTCCCGGCCCACCCTGCAGCCAGAGGACGACTGGAGCATTCCATGGATCTATCTAGAAGGGACAAAGGACCCAGTGACTACACAGAGTGCTAAGAATAGACCCAAGCAAACTGACCCAAATCCTCTGTCTTCCACAGCCTTGACTGAATCTCACCCAGCCTTCCCAGACCCCAATGACCACTCCACAAGCCAAGCGCTGTCATCGCCTGTTGTTCTGAATTAGTATTTGTCTCTCATGCTGGTATCTACCTTGTGCAGGTAAATCTCTTCTCGCCAACAGCCAGAAACCCCCTGCATTGTAGAAGCATTGCCTCAGAACGCCCCTAGACACCCAGCATACCACCTAGGGCATGGTTTTATTTTTGCAGCTGTTTAAACTTTCTGGGGACTCCCAGAGTTCCCACTGTAGCTCAGTGGGTTACAAACCCAACTGATATCCATGAGGAAGCAGGTTTGATCCCTGGCCTTGCTCAGTGGGTTAAGGATCCTGGCGTTGCTGTGGCTGTGGTGTAGGCCAGCAGCCGCAGCTATGATTCCACCCCTAGCCTGGGAACTTCCATATGCCGTAAGTGTAGCTGTAAAACGGAAAGAAAGAAAGAAAAACAAAACCCTTTCTGGGGACTCTTCCCCTGGACCAACATATTCCCAAAGAGGTGCAACAAAGAATCCATCCTCCGCAGTAATAATTCGCCCCTTTAACTGAGACCCCAAACTCCCTTTCCGATTTTATTTACGCAGCAAGAGGTCACAGAGACAACTGTAACTTCATTCAACACGACGAACCTGAGAATAAGCAGACAGGCCCCCAGTCATTCAGTCCGTGCAAACAACAGCCACAAAACCCTACACAAGGTATTTAGGAGACGTGTGAGACGTAAATAAGAAAAGGTCACTGGCAGGGTTGGGGTGCTGGAAGTTAGCTCCTGGCAGTAGTCAACGCCATCACCCCTGATGACAACGGGGCCTTTACTGCTCTCACTCAGTACCTCACTGGGGTCAGCACTACGCAAGGAGGAAGTCCGAGCAGAGCAGTGAGTGAAAGGGACAGGTCCTTGTCCTCTTCGAGCTTACATTTCATGGGCAATACAGACAGTTAAATCAATGATCGAGTGTGGAAGATGAAAAATTTGCTCTCATGTTAAGAGAGCAAATAAGGCCTAACAAAGAGGCACCTCCCGTAGTCACAGTGATCAGAGAAGTTCTCAATGGGAGCCTCGGAGCAGAACTGAGACTTGGAAGCTGAAAAGGATTCGGCCCCAAGGAGAGCCAGGGAATGATGCTGTAGACAGAGGGGAACTGACGGGGAAATCCTCAAATCAAAGAGACACTGCCTGGCCCAAGGTGGATCCTCCGGAGCGATCTGAAAGAGGCTCCACTTGGCCTCCGCAAGGCTCCCAGTAAGATGTGACGGCCGGTCCTCGTTCGATGTCATGGCTCATTTGATGTCCCGTCAGCCAGGCTTGGCAAGACAGGACCCTACTGTTTCAGCCCAGAACGAAATCCTGCAGCCTCATGCTTAACCCAGTCACACAGATCCTGGGTTGTATTGGGAGCCGGAGGGGCCTGGTTCATCCACCCGGATGATGTGAGAAGGCTGCGGGCAGAAGCCAAGACTAACTCACGGGAAGGTGATCTGGGACCCACAGCCAAGGGCCTGGAGCAAGAGCCGATCACAAAGGGTTCTAACCATAAGGACAGCAGGGACCGAGGGATTTCTCTTCTCTAGTCACCAAAAATCTACAAGGTCCTTTGACAGCTTTGGGAAGGGCCCAAGGGAACGTGCTGAAAGAGATGCAGTTGTCAGAACCGTCAGGAGCTGGAGGAGAGCCTCCAGCTGGAGGGGCCACTGGAGTCTCACTTCCCAGTGTGCAAGGATTAAATGAAATGGTATTTGTAAAGCATAATGCACGACAAAAGCACATTAAGCCCACATGATTGTTATAACTAAGGAAACAGGTAGAAAAGAGAGGAGCCCAGAGTCAGTCTGGGAACTCAGATCAGTAGGGCTGTAGCTCCAACAGTCAGCACAGTGTAACGGAGACGTGTGTGAGCTCTGGTCCCAAAGTGGATCCCAGCCTGGGCTTTACTCCCCACTAACTGCGTGACTTTAGGCAGGCTGCCTCTGCCCTCTGGACCTCAGTTTCCCCATTTGGAAAAGAGGGATCCATAAGCGTACTCATGCCATGTGTTTGTGGGAAGGACTAAATAAACTCATCATCATCAAGTCCAGTACAATGCATATTCTACAAAGGTCAGCTATTGCTGCAACAGAGACACTACAGGCAGATAGACGATTGTTATGTAAACCATAAAAGAGAGAAGAGGAAAAGTGAGTTGTTTCCTCCCCCAGGGAACAGTTGTTTGTTTATTTGGGCTTTTTTGTTTTTTTTTTTTCTCCTTTGGTCATCTTCTCTGGTCATTTTTCACTAGTTCGTTTTCTTGCCTCAATTGTTGCAAAGGTCCCTAAAGAATTCAAGAGAACCAGGGACTTACAAGCTGAAGCAGAAAAAACGAAACTCAAAGCCGCTGCGGGGAAGCAGAGTGTCTCCGGAACCTGCAGTCAGACAGGTTCGTTCTACTTGGCTACATCATAGCTGTGCGATCCCGGCCCTCGCATTTTCCGGCCTCCACTGCCTCATCCATCAAAGGGTGCTAATGCCCACCTCACAGGCTTGCCTGAGGACCCTGAGGAGAAAGTGTATCATTTTCCTAGAGTTAAAATGATATTGTCAACTCTACTGGGCTGAATCAATGGAACCAGCTCTGCTCTAGTCTGCTTGGCCCCAGCTGTGTGTGTTTGGTTTGAGTAAGTGATGTTTATCTCCCCATGGATCCTCCACCTTGTTATATTCACTACCGCTCTCCAGGGCCACCCTCCTCTGGGATTCACTCAGCAGCAGGAGTGCATCAGAGGGGAAGAGACCCTGGAATCTGGAGAGAAGCAGTTCCAGCCTCTGGCGCATGGGAGATACTGAGAGTCCAGGGAGCTCCAGCTCCGCAGTTCCTTCCTCATGTGCAGCGGAGCATCGAGAAGCCGTGGAGGGTGACACAAGAGCCAGTGGGTCTCAATCTTGGCCACCTTAGAGAGCTTCTTGAAATGACTACTGCTCAGGACTTCCTGCGTAGCTCCGTGGGTTAAGGATCTGGTGCTGATGCTGCTGTGGCCCAGGTCTCTGCTGTGGCACGGGTCTGACCCCTGGCTCAGGAACTTCTGCATGTCACGGGTTTGGCCAAAGCAAAAACAAACAAACCAAACCAAACCAAACCCAACTACGGTTCAGGTCCAAATCCCAGAGATTCCAATTCAAGTGGTCTAGGGTGAGGCAGCATCGGTCTGTTTTAGAAGCTCCCAGGGGGATTCATGTGCAGGCAGGGCTGAGAATCTGGAGGATGGGGGAGCGTTTGCCCTCTTGGATGCCCCAGGCCTTCTGGTCTGCACCCTATTCTCCCTTGCTTTTCAGGTTCCTTCCTGTGACCTGGCACAATGATGGGACCTCCGGACTCTCAGAAAAATAAGCTGATCCTGAGAGGCCACACTACAAAGTCAAGTCAACACCTCAGGTGCCAAACATCTTTATTATGCAACTTTGAAGCACAGGACACTGCATTCCTGGAATGCTTAAATAATAAGAGATCTGCATACACACCTCTAACCTCAGCTGACCTTGCTCCTCAAATTTACTTTCCTGAAGGAGAGGAAGGAGCCCAACAACCTCTGAAGAAGCCCATTTCTTAAAGAAAACTCCAGATACACACATCTTCTTACTCTGATGAGCCAACCAACCTGTGAACTAATACTGCCCTTATCTGGAAGGAGATGCAAAAGTCAGACCCTGGAAATGAAAGGTGCACAGGTTCAATGCAAAAAAACCCCAAAAGTTCATTATAACAGAGCCTGTGGACTTCTGTAAGATGATATGGTATCACAATGTCAGGACATATAACAATAACTAGATTGATAATGATGCCATAAAGTTCTTATGCGATAATACCTCAGGTGATACACTTCGCTCTCAACTGTGAGAATGAAGCCCTTCTTTGGCTCACCACCCCTTGTTTAGGAAAGAATAAACGTAAATGCAGACTCCTAAACAAAACCACAATGCAAAACGCGGGACCAAATAAAGTAAGACTGAGTGCTTTAGTTATATACAGAGTTACAAAATTCAGGACTTTTAAAGTCTCTATTATTTTGAAGCTATCATTTAAGAGTGTATGAAACAAGAGAGAATGTGTTTATTTTTGTCAAAAACTTGAAAAATTCTACTTCAAGCTTTTTATATTACAAAGCAAGTACTTATTCTTAATTTTTTTTCAGAGAGGGTATTAAAAAAATCCCCCTTGTTCAACTAATCCTATTTCCTAGAGATGATCATAGGAGCATTAGTCTTCCAGATTTTTCTCTATGCCTGCCCCTCTCAACCTCCCCCTATATAAATATACATATATCTTGTAGATGTTATATGTACTATATATATAAGCAATTTTTTTTTCAACAATAGAATCAGGCTATACAGAATACTCTATATTTGCTGTATTCACTTAACAGCATGTTGTGGAAACCTCATGTCCAGTTCATATCATTATTTGCTTTTTGTTTAAGAATGATTTCTATTTTTTCCATTATAGCTGATTTACAGTCATACTGTTATTTGGCTGAAGAGTCGGCACTCTGAATTCACCACAATATATTCATTCCTTCAACATATAACACCGACGGGCTTGATTCTAGGGCTGGGGACACAGATCAATGTCCACTTATGGACAAGTAGGATACTTAATGACTAATGATTAAGCATGGATTTGGGCACCCGACTGTCCAGGTCTGAATTCTAATTATGCTATTTTCCAGCTGTGTGACTTTGGACAAATTATGTAACTTCTCTGCATCTTCAGTGCCTTCTGCTTAAAAAGAAGAAGAAGAAGAATGTCTATTATACCAGATCGCTGTGCAACTTCCAAGTTATTCTATTCCCCGCACGTGAACAGTGCCTGCCACGGCCACTTCAATGTTAGCTCTGATTATTGTTCTGGTCGGGTGGGAAGACAGGCATTAAAAAAGCAATTACATAAGGGGGGTGATAGGAAAGGGCAAGGGAGAGACATTAGATCCAATACTGAAAGAAGACCTATGGTGATGGGCCAGCATTTGACCTAAGACCTGAAAGGGGAGCAATCCCCTCCTGATAAGCATTTACATATTTAATTGAAAAGAAAAGAAAAATCTCTCCTCATGACATATAGGTCAGGGTCGTGTAGCAAGATGACCCAAAAGAAGGGACAAGGCAACTCCACATAAAAAAGAAGGGACAAAGAATCCTTCATAATGAGGCGAGAAGTCTCTCTGTCAAGAGCAGGGTGAGGGCACACAGGTCCCACAGATCTTCCCTCTTCTTGGGGAACAGGAGTCTGGTTTTGCCTCAGGAGCCCTTTCAATTCTTCTGGTGACCCCTGGTGGCCAATTCGTGAACTTGGCCACTCCTTCCTCAGGGTTCCTTCCTGAATGAACCGCCCAGGACGCAGGTTACCCATTGTTTTTCAGATCTCCAACAAAGATGTCACCCTCTCTCACAGTAGCAAATTTATTTCACCATGACCGTGAAAAAGTCAATCCTCTGTGTTAATACACTGTCATTCCAAGTAAGCGCGGCTCATTTATTTGGTTGAACATCCTGGATCTAAAGAGAATCTTAGAAACACCCAGCTTCTTCCTTTACCCTTGCTTCTAAGTGGGCACAGAGGAGGCTCTATATGGTGACATGAACGAAATGACAGCAGTACTCAACCCTCCTGCCCCACTGCTTCCCACGTGGTAAGCACCCCCTTATGCTCGGAGTCTTCCTTTTGGCCCTGCCCCCACCCATCTTCGGGTATCACGTGGTAGAGATAATCTTCCATCCAGGCCATGGACGTTATCCCTGAAGCAGACACTCGTGCACCGGGGCCAGGGGAGCCCTAAAGACAGGCACGCTCAGGTAACAAGACTGTATTCTCTGCAGAAGACTTATTGGCGTAACCCTAGAGAATTTTAGGAACCTCAGCAACTGGGAAAATATTTTCTGCCACTGCCAATGCCTAGGGCTGGGAACCTACTCCAGCCACCCCTTCCTCCAGCTCCCGACAAGGAACACCATACTTTGTAAGAAAACAGCACCCTAACCCCTGTAGACCCAAGTCACTGGTACCGCTTAAAATAAGAAGTGCAAGGGCTAAATGAATTAAGCTTCCCTTCACACTTCTAAATGCAGAGACTGCTCATTTGCTTGGTGTAAGTACTGTGCTCTGTTGTGGCTGAAGTCATTGGGACCCCAAGTGAATGTCTTAAAACTCCCCACGTGTGTTTGAATGGACTCCCATTTTGCCACACGAATCCCAGTTCAGCTGATATTTCAGCAGCTACACTAAGGGTATTACCTTAAGCCAGAACTTTTTATTTAAAGCAATTGATTTTGTGATGAGAATCATTAACTAGGTACCTAATAACACTTTAATTCTACATACATACCCCGGCACATATGAACAACTTGCTTAAGACCCTCCGTGCTTTTCAGAGGCATTTTACTTAGAGTGGTTGGTTTCGACCACTCACTAAAAACTTCCTATGCTATGACTGTTGCCACTGCATCATCATATGGAGAAGGACCTTTTCCCAAAATTTTTCTGTCCTGAGGCCTCCTTACATGCCTCCCAAGCTCCCACTGATGCTCATCGAGCTTTGAATTGCTTCATCAATTTGAGTCAACTTACACCTCCCTAGAATCCTCTGTACCTTTCTCCTCCCTAAGCTTTCTGCCTGACTCTCGTTCTTTCAAGACATAGTTCTGGCCTCTCTGTTTATGCCTCCTTTCAGAAAGCTGGACTTTAGAATGAATGGGGAGAGAGTGTCGAAGAAAAGACTTGATTTTCTTTCTCTCTTCCTTCCTTCCTCCCTTTCTTTTGCCATGCCCACGGCCTATGGGAGATCCAGAGCCAGGGATCAAACCCATGCCACAGCAGTGACCCAAGCCCCTGCAGTGACAACACCAGGTCCTTAACCCATGGAGCCACAAGGAACTTCCTGACTTTCCTTCTTGATGCAAAGAAAGAAATGGCTGAAAAAGTTACTTTCTTCTCCATGTTAACATTTCATTTCTCAAAGGGAATCAGGCACACTAAGCATGCTGCAGCGTGTGAACACAGCTCTGGACGTGGTAATTTACCATTTAGGTACTTCCTTGTTGATTTGTCTCACTCAACTACCTTCTAGTCCAGATCCCTGAAGCCATAAATCCATATAAAAGGGAAGATAAACAGTGAAAGTTTAAAGAAGACAAATGTCTATGACCTCTTGTATATTTGCTGAATTACAAGTGGTAGACATATTTTAAGAGATCTGTCCAGCCCATACCTTCTTCTCTAAAAACAGACCCTCCAATTTGCCAATGGAAAGGACCCATTAGCTGAGTGTATTATCACATGACCAGGCACACTCAGCCTTAGCTGACTGGACCAAGAGGGAACCCATGACCCCAACTGGGCCAGTCACACCCTGCTCCCAAGAAGAGCCCGTTCATCTTTGTTGATTGCATAGCCCAAGGACAGGTAAACTTGGATACTGTAGTGTAGCCATTTTCTGCCAAAAGCATGTGGAAGCAAAGCGTGTTGATCTGCCAACAGCTGAACGAAGCACAGATGAGCGATCCACAGGTCTTGGCAGAATAAGGCTGAGAGAGAAAAGTTGACTGGCTGCCCTGCCTCCTGACGCCTTCTCAGTAACCACACCGTCATTTTAACTCTTCATTTTTTTCCCATCTTTTTAACTATTATTTTTTACCTGGAAACTTTGACCTTTAATTCTGCCACGAGTTCTAGGGTTTGCCCTGGCCCCCATCAACCGTGAGTATCACATCCAGCCCAGGGCAAGAGTGGGGACAGAACGTCAGAAGGTCTGCTTCTCGATGGGCCACTTCCCCAGTGTTGACCAAAGGCCAGCCTGGGAGATAGCTTCCTGCGTTCACTGAAGAATAGGGACATTTTACGAAAAAGAGGTATTCAGTATAATGGGAGAATAACCACAAATACGTAAAGAAAACTCCAACGAGCACCCTGGGCTGAGGGAGACAGACTCCTAAGGTGAGGTGTGGCCCTTCCCATGGCTATGATCCCAGACAGAAGGTATGATTGTGGCCCACTGGGTGGCTGGGAAGCTCACTGAGGTTCCCAGGCAAAGCTGGCCCACATCCCCTAGGCAAGTAGGAAAGGCCTCCACGGACAGTGGGCTGTGACTGGTGGGGTGAGGAAGGCAGTGGCCGTCAGGATGTTGGGAGCCTGTTTGCCTGAAGGCTCACAACCAACACCGCATGATGTCCACGTCAGAAGGGCTGTGGGAAAGCATGCTCGGAGGTGCAGGTGGTCCAGGCTGGCGAGAGGACTCCAGAGAAAGTTGGACTGTGGGAAGCCTGCTCGCTGGCAAGACCTGGAATGAATGGTGCCTACGCTGAGAAGGCCGCAGCCAGGTCGGTCCCTGGAGACAGAGTCCAGACTATAAGCTTGCTGAGGGTCGTCGTGGTCTGGGGAACCAGCCAAGTGCCACTGAATATCTGTCCCCCCTCCCGCCCCACCACTTGCATTGCTGACAGTCTGGGCGGCAGGCCGGAGAGGAATCACGACACAGGGCAAGGGGCCAGGAAAGAGAAGCCAACTTCCTCCTGCAATGTCCTTCCAGCACCCTCTACTGACAAAGCTTAATATGGTCACTGTGTAGGAAAAAAATATTTAAAGTATTTAAAGTATCGTGGAGCAGGTAAGAGGGAAGATTTGGAGCCGAGAGGCAAAAAACACAAAGAACAACAAAAAAAACAAACACACATACACACAAAACAACCAAAAACTGGCACAGGAGTCACCAGTCACTCCCATAGTTCTCGATGTCACAAGATATCACAGTCACAGCACAAAAGTACATGACTAGAAGCAATATTAGCTATCACATGCGGCATAATGTGTTTTTAAGATGTAGTGGCTTAAGACAACAATAGTCAGTTTTTATCTCCCATGCTTTCTGTAGGATTCGAATCTGGGTATATCTGGTTCCAGCTCAGGGTCTCTCGTGATGCTGCAGTCAGGGTATCAGCTGGGACGGCAGTCACCTGAAGGCCTGGCTCCAAGGTTGGCTGGAGGGTGGAGGCCTCGCTTCCTCTGCAGAAGGGTTTGTCTATATGGTTGCTTCAGCATCCTCTCCGCGTGGCATCTGGCTTCCCTCAGAGGGGTCCAAAACACCAAGGCACAAGCAGCATCGCCGTTACCAGTCCAGCCTCGGAAGTCACACTAACATTTCTGCTTTAATGCGTTGGTTGCAAAGGCCAGCCTTGCTTCGGTGTGGAAGGGGACAACGCAGGAGCATGCATACAGGAAACGAGGATCCCGGGGGGCTCTGCTGGGGGTTGGTGACCTGGCTAGTTACAGAGGCTCCAAATTCAGGAGTTCCTGCACCCAACCTAGACCCTGATTTAGAGTTCCTGGATCTTGGGTTGTACGCTGAGCCATGTCTTATAGGCAGCCGACTCAAACTAGAGATACCAGAGGTCGCAAGCCTGGGAAAGGACCTTCGGCATCAACTACGTTTGCATCTCTATTTCTCTATGAGGAAACGGAGGCTCAGAGAGGGTAAATGCTCCGTCCCAAGTTATACAGCAAGGGACTGCAGACCTGCGACGAGAATCCCAGCACCCTGACCCCCCTTCTCTCTTCCCAAATTCAAGTGCACGGACTAGCTGCACTGGAATCACTATGAAGCTTGACAGAAATACTGATCCCTGGGCCCTCTGCAGATCAAAAGAGTCAGAATCTCTGCTGGGAGGGGCTGGTCACTGAGCTCTTTGTAAAGCTCCCCAGGTACGCCTGATGAGCTGTAGCAAGTTTGGGGGCCCCTGCCTTCTACCTCCCTGACTGTTACTGAAGCAGTCCAGACACCCAGAGGGAGTGAATGGAGCCTGTGCGGAGGCCCTGGCCCCAAGCCTGCCCTCTCAGGGGCGGCTGTCCTGCTTGTCCAAAGGACACATTATCTCATTTCAGGGACCTTTGGAGACCTGCTCTTCTGCTCCCAGAGAATGCCTTCTGCTTTGGCGCATGAGCACCAGAGTGGCTCGCTGCCCTCGCACGGCACTGTGGACGTGGGGACCGTGTTCACCCAACCCTGTGCTCTCTCGCTTTCCCTGGGGCCTGCTGGGGCGGGCCAGCAGCTGTGTGGTCTTAAGACGGAGGGAGCACCTCAAATGTTGCCTCCAGGTGCCCCCATGGCTCCCCCTGTCCTGGCCTGGCTGACCCCCCAATCTGATGCCGACCTTCCTCAGACCCCAGGAACCCCAGCCGCTGTCCTTGGCCCGAGAAGCAAGAGGGGTCCCGAATAAAGGGGTTTGGGCCCAACTTCAAACATCTCAGCTCTTGACTCCATGACCGTTGAGATAAATGATCGGCAGGTTTTGGCTGAATGCATCCAACGAATTACCTCTACTCCCACGTCTACAGGACAACGCCAAATGCGAGTTATCTTTTTTCCAGCGAGAGGGATGCTAATTTCAAAAAGTAATAATCTCTGTGCCATTTTATCTTCTTAAACATGACAAATCCCAATTTCACTTTGTAATTTCCTTGCCCAGTAACAATTAATCCACATTCTTGGCTGCCATCCAAATCCTTCCGATTCCAAATAAGGAACTTGCTCCTTATTTCCTGCCTTCTTTAAGGGCCCAGCTTGGGACTGGTTTTGTTCTGTACAGTATTTGTGTTAATACTAGGAAAACTGATAATAATGATGATGATAATGATGATGATGATGAAATAATACCAGCAACTCTACTGACTACGTACCAGACGCCATTCAGACTTTAATCACATCATCTCATTTTTCTCTAAATCACTGTTCAGTAGCTATTTTGAACCTCACTTGAAACAGGAAACCAGTGCTCAGAGAAGTTAAGAATGTGCCCGAGATCACGCTTGGCAATCCAAGCCTGACTAACTCAAGAGCTATACTTTTTTTTTCCTTCTCTTTTTCTCCTTCTCTCACTCGTGGCATATGGAGTTCCTGGGCCAGGGATCATCCACCACAGTTGCAGCAATGCCAGATCCTTAACCCACTTGCTGGGCCAGGAATCGAACCTGTGTCCCAGCGCTCCAGACTCACCACCAATCCTGTTGCGCCACATCAGAAACTCCTCAAGAGCTTTACTTTCAATGCTTTATTGTGGCCTTCCATGACTAGTGTTCTCAGGATCAGCACGTGCCAATCAAGAGCCAAGATTCCTCCACCAGGGACCTAGTTTTAAAATCTAGTTCTGCCACAACTAGAGTCTCTCATATTACGTGAAGTAAGTCAGAAAGAGAAAGACAAATTCCGTATGATGTCACTTATATGTGGAATCTAAAATATGGCACAAACAAATCTCTCCACAAAACAGAAACAGACTCCCAGACATGGAGAACAGACTTGTGGCGGCCAAGGTCGGGGGGAGAGAGTGGGATGGTCAGTAGATGCAAACTACTACATGTATCATGAATAAGCAGTGAGGTCCTGCAGCATAGCACAGGGAACTATATCCAATCTCCTGGGATAGACCATGATGGAAGATTATATATATGTATCTGAGTCACCTTGCTATACAGCAGAAATTGGCACAACATTGTAAATCAACTAAAATACAAATTTTTTTTTTTTTTTTTGGTCTGCTTAAGGCCACACCTGTGGCATATGGAGGTTCCCAAGCTAGGGGTCCAATTGGAACAGTAGCCGCTGGCCACAACCACAATCACAGCAACACCAGATCCAAGCCATGTCTGCGACCCACGCCACAGCTCAACAGCAACACCAGATCCTTAACCCACTGAGCGAAGTCAGGGATCGAACCTACATCCTCATGGATAGCAGTCAGATTTGTTTCCACTGAGCCACCACAGGAACGCCAATAACACAAATCTTTAAAAACTAAAACTAAAAAACCAAAATCTAGTTCTGCCCATTACTAGTACTAGTTGGCTAACTGGAGGCTAATTATCTCCTCTCTATAATCCCCTTCATGCATAAAATGAGGATAATCATTCCTCCTCACGTAGTTTTGTAAGCATTACAGAAGAAGGTGCACAGTGCTTATTAGCACATAGCCAACGTTCAATTAAGAAGAGCTATTGTAATTGTTACAATTTTATTGGCTTCATTGTACTTTCCATTTCATGCAAAATGCCTATTCATTTCTCTGGCAGACTGTGTCCCCAACTGCACACCAGTTTCATGCTCTGGAATCCATTAGGCGCTGATTTGTATACAATAACAGGGGAGTCTCACAGAAGTAACAGGAACACACAATTTGAGAAACAGCAGTCCCAAAGCATCGCCCAGAGGATATGACCGGTGTGGCATCCTTCCTGCATCCCTTATTCTGTCTTCAGTTTTTGGAAAGGGTCATTTCTTTCCTGATGAGAATATCAGCTGCTTCCCCGTGGCAGGCAACAAACTAAGATTTCTACCAAACGAAAGGAACTCTTGCCCCATCTCGGTGACCACTGCTTCTCCTTCTCACGTGCTTCGTCTCCTTCACCCAAATTAGCCCGGTCCGTAATTTACAGCCTGACTGGCTTGGCAGGAATGGTTGCTTTGGGGCCTCGGAGACCTGGCTGTGCGTGTGTAGGCTCCCGTCTTGGAAGGCGGATGACTTGGAACAATCGCTCATGGTGACACTTGTCAATGGGACCATCTTTTCATCCCCGCCTCTCTCCCTGGAAGCTCGGTCTATCACTTCCAATAGAAGACTGCGGGCTTAGGCACCTTCTTTCCTGCAGTGGTGGCCTTATGTTTACCTCTTCTGGGATCATCTTAGAATGTGTTTAGAGCTACAATTCTGGGCCCAGAAAACCATAATCTGATCGGGGGATGCATGGGTAGGTCTTCATTTAATTCAAAGGGGGCCCCAATAGGCCATTTATTGTTCCCTGCAGGGGGTTTCAGTCTGCCGACCAACCAGGAGCGAGAGCAGAACCCAAGTCCATTTCCCTGACTACCTTTAGAGCCCCAGAGCATCACTGATATTCTAGACAAAGCTGTCCACCTGCTCAGATGCAATCTGCAAAGGAAAAGACTGGGTTCTTTGGGTTGTTTTGTTGAATCCCTTCCCTCACCATTTATTCCTGTTTTCACAAATCTCAATCATTACTAAAAAAACAAAAAACAAACAAACAAAAAAAAAACACCACCAAGGAGAGGTCAATGAGGGACGTACTGGCCTTATAACCAACCACCAAAGCAGAAGAGAGAGGAAGGAACTAGGTTTGGCGGGGGTGGGAGAGGTGGGGAGGGTGGTGGAGCTCCAGTGGGCCTTTGGGGAACACCAAGCAGGGAGAGGAGAGCTGGCCCCGCAGGCTGCACTTGCCCTTCAGGCTCCTGTTCTAGCCTTCATCCCAGGAGAATGCGTGCGACAGCATACCACCTCCATCGGGATGTGCCTGCCCGAGGTGTTTCTTTCTGGCAATGTGGGTCACATGGGGACTGGAAGCACGGAAGCCAGGTGGGGGTCCATAGGCTCAGGCGCCAGCCTTGCACTTGTACAACCCTGAGAGCGAGTCCTTCCTTAAATCCTGTGCTTCGGACACTTTACCTGCCTCACTCAACAATAACAAGGAGAAAGAAACAAGGGGTCCAGGAGAGGCTTCCCAGAGTGGGTAACAGTCTGAAAATGACTCTGAGCCCCAACTACAAAGTATCTAGAATTCCTCGCCATTTCTTATATGCCTCCCCTCATCCACATCTACTTGGTGAACTGTCAGAGGCCATGGGTGAAAAAACAGAAATGAAAAGTGAAAAAAATACTAGCCAACAGGACCAAGAGAAGCAATTTAGTTTCAACTACTCTGGATTAAGCAATTTACTCAGGCATTACGTATGCGATACTGCTATATGCAAATCATATGCAAATATAAACCCTACCCTCCATAGGGATAACGTTTTCTTTGTTTTCTCTGGCTTCTAAAGCAAATCCAATTTGGAAAATAAAAATAGAAAATTACCCTGTGGTGGGATAAAATTTGTTTACGCATCTCAGCATCTCTTACAATAAACCCAACAGTACCCATAAGCCTAAAGTAATTTGCTCGTGCTGAAGAATTGTGTGACCTTGATTTACATTAAACAGAGGTGATAAAGTACAAGAAGATATGATCCTGTGTCGGTATGGATGGGTGAGGATGAATGGCCCCTTTCTCCAGAAAGCCTTTCTGGATCACCAGTCTTTCCCACCCCTCTTCTTAAGACCCACAGAGTGAGTTTGGTTCTCTCTCCCCCGTGTCCTCACAAACTACTACTCAGTAAATGGGTACCGGATGCATGAGGGAGTGAGTTTAAGGATAATAACTAGCACAGCAAAGTCCATTGACAGAGCAGCCCAGTAAGACCATGACCACAACAGACTAAATTGAGACAGGCTTAGACATGCATTACCTGTGAACTTCAGAAATCATCCCCCCTTTTTGTCCTCCCTTGCTCCCCACCACCCATCCCTGCCCCCCAAGTATTTTTAGAACAAAACAAAAAGATAGGAAGAAGACCGTGGCAGGAAGAAGGTGACAGCGCTAACATTCTGAACAAGGCTACAAGGAATTTAAAAGTTGGACCTCCCCCACGAACATTTGTTTCCTGCATATAAACAGGAACAGCACACAGAGTCACTGGCACTTATTTTTAGAAAAAAATCTGAGAGGTTTTTTTTAAAAAAAAAAAAAATCGCTGAGGTTGGCCATAGACAAGTATTTCTACCTGGAGCAACACAGTCAGCTCCTGAGTATCAGGGAGCTGTGAGAGCACTGTCGCAGGCCTACCTTAGCTGGAAAGAACCAGAAGAAAAGGTTGCTGTTGTAAGTCTTATTCACAGTGATGTAGCCAGAATAACTCGTCAAATTCCATCCTGGGAAAGGAGCCACCAAACTCAACCGTCTTCCTAGCAGGGGGGAAAAAAAATGTACCCGAGGATTAGAGAAATGAGAGAGTATTAGCCGTCTTTGTTGTGGCCAGACTTCTCCCAGGGCCAGCTCTGTTATGGATGATCAGAAAGGATACAAGGGATTGGCAGGAAGATGCTTCCTGGAGCACCTTGCAGCCTGCCCCGGCCAGCTCCGCACAGTTCACATTCACCACTTAGCCAAGAACAGTGGCACTTTTTTTTTTTTCTTTTTGGTTGCCCCGTGGTGTATGGAGTTCCCAGACCAGGGATCAGATCCAAGCCACAGTTGTGACCTAAGCTGCAGTTGAGGCAATGCTGGATTATTAACCCAGTGTGGGCCGGGAATTGAACATGTATCCCAGCACTTCCAAGACATCTCCAATCCCTTTGTGCGACAGCAGGAACCAAGGATAAGCGACATTTTAAGCTTTTTTTTTTTTTTTTTGGCCTCAAATGTATTTGATGAACTATAATAAGATTTTTTTTTTTTTTAAGAAGGAAAGAAAATCACCTTTCCTCAGCTCCACTCTAAAGAGTAAAATAAGTGTTCGCATAGGGCCACCTGGAAGGCCCCAGAGCAGGATAAAGTCACCCGACCCTAAAAGGTGGGGGTGCAAGCTCTCAGCCTGGGGGAGGCTTGTGCTCTCCACACCCTCCTTACCAAACCGTGAAAGAAGCAAAAAAGCCTGACCACTTCCACCAAGAGAAATGGACTGAGACACGTGGAGGGTGGGGATGGCTGGGAAGGGTGGGGGAGAAGCAGGTAGTGAGACTGGGGGTGAGCATGTGGCTACTCGGAGGGAGCCAGATAGGACAAGAGACAGCTGTAGAGGGCAGAGGAGGTCTTGGTTTTCCTGTGGTAGCAAAAGGACAGGGACAGGGTCAGGGAGAGAGGGGATGCTTAGGCAGCTGAGGCCGCCCAGGAGTGAATACTACTAATAGAACTAACACACACAAAGCCGCTGTACCAAGGGCTTTACATTATGTGGTAGGTATAGTTAGTATCTCCACTGCACAGATGAGAAAGCTGAAGCACAGAGAGGTTAAGTAACTTGCCCAAGGTCACACAGCTAGTAAAGGAGAGCTGGGATTTAAACCCAGCTGTCACACTGCAGAGTTACACAGCATCTCACAGCTAGAGAGTTAGGAGGTAGAGGTGGCCAGGTGGAAGGGGCAGCAGTGACTAGGAAAGGAGCGGAGGAGGAGTAAATAGGTAGGGAGCAGGGGGTGGTGAGCAAGTCTGGGTGAAGAAGACTCCTTGAGAGTGAATAAAGCAAGTGTCCTCAAGAAAAACGAGTCCTTCAAGGAAAGCTACTTCAGTCTGAGACTTCCTAAGTTGGAGCCTGCTTAGTAGAGAGTAGGTAAGAAGCTCGATCCTACACATGTGCCACCAACTAAAGATGCTTTCAGTGGGGTACCAGAGCCCAGGGGCCCTGGAGGGCTGATCAACAGCATCTCTTCCCAGCTCGGCGTTCAGGGACGTCACTGATAGGCCGCAGCAGGCCGTGGTGAGAATACTAACATTCAGGGGTCTGGCAACCCAACTCCAGTGCTGGTCGTTGAACTTTCATCAGCACACCTCTGGCTGGCAGGAAGCACGGCTATTATTCTATGCAAAATGCACCTACTGATTCGGAGCAGAGAGCCCGTGGGAGCAGGAGAGATGATAGGGATGAAGGAACAGTCTCAGCGGGTAGTTTCCAGAGGCTCCTGCTAGGCGAGGAAGAGCCTGGCTGGCAGCTGCACCGACCTGGGGTTGCAGCCCTCACTAGGCTCCCTGGCAAGTTGCTTCCTCCCTCTGAGCCTCTCTTTCCTTTTGTGCAAAGCATGGATACTGATACCTCCACCCTGGGCTTTCCATGAGGATCAGATGGAAACACACCTCTGGCCCCTGAGCACAGAGGTGGGCAAAAAACAAGGGCTCAGGCAAAGAGAGGGGTGATCGCCTGTGGGCCGCCTCAAGAACAGTCTAAAAGACTGCCTTTGGGGTGCTCAGTCTAGTTCCCCCAGGAAAGATTGTTTAATCCAACCTCTCTAGCTCTTCCCCGTGTCTCCCTTTTGAAATCTATCCCTCCCCAGCAAAAAAAAAAAAAAAAAAAAAAAAAAGGCAAGGATAAAAGAAAGATCTTTAAGCAAAAGAAAAGAACGATGTTTAGGGGGAAGTGGTATGTGCCAGGTCCCCCTCACCGCTCACCCCTCTCTCTCCTTTTCAATGTTTTAATTTTTTTTTTTTTTTTTTTGCTTTTTAGGGCTGCACTTGGGGCATATGGAGGTTTCCAGGCTAGGAGACGAATCAGAGCTGCAGCTGCCAGCCTCCACCACAGCCACAGCAATGCCAGATCCAAGCCATGTCTGAGACCTACACCACAGCTCATGGCAATGCCAGATCCCCGACCCACTGATGGAACCCGAATCCCTCATGGATACTAGTCGTTTCTGCTGGGCCACGATGGGAACTCTTTTGCTTCCTTTTCAATTAGCCCAAAGAAAGATCACCTCCAGAGCTGGGCAGCTTTTAAAACATTCTTAGGGCCATTCTTTTGTTGAATTATACTTAACACATATTACATTAGTTTCTGGTGTATAACATGATTGAATAGTTGTATATGTTGTGAACTTATCACAACAAGTCTAATTAACATCCGTCACCACACACAGCTACACATCTTTTAAGATTTACTCTTAGATGGAGTTCCTGTCGTGGCTCAGTGGTTAATGAATCCGACTAGGAACCATGAGGTTGCAGGTTCAATCCTTGGCCTTGCTCAGTGGGTTAAGGATCCAGCGTTGCTGTGAGCTGTGGTGTAGGGCACAGACACGGCTTGGATCCCTGCGTTGCTGTGGCTGTTGTGTAGACCGGCAGCTACAGCTTCAATTAGACTCCTAGCCTAGGAACCTCCATATGCTGTGGGAGCGGCCCTAGAAAAGACAAAAAGACAAAAAAAAATAAAAAATACAGATTTACTCTTAGAAACTTTCAAATAGGCAATGCAGAATTATGAATCATAGTTACCACGCTGGGCATTACATTCCCAGGACTTGCTTTTGTGTAGTTGGAAGTCTGTACCTAAAATACTTTTGAAATTTTTTCACAAAACGATTCATCGTCTCGAAATCCTCCAACAGAGACCACCCCCACCCCCATCGCCTTTAAAAAGGGGGTGCAGAGAACCAGAGGGTGAGGGGTTGGGTGTGAGTGAGATGTGAATCACGGAGGGGTAAGTGGGCATTCGAGAAAGACAGAGAAAAATGAGAAAGGTCAAATAGAATGAGAAAAAGAGGAAATATATAATAGAAAGGAGCCGGAGGGAATGGAGTAAGGGAGCGGGGTGATTGAATCAATCTGTCTCTCTGAGACCAGCGCAGCACAGGGTCTGCTGGCCAGCTCTGAAAAGGACTCAGATGCCCTCATCCAGCCCTTCCTCTCGGAACCATCCAGAGTTGTTTCTCTGCTGCCTGGTACTGACTGGGATACATTTTCTACCTTGCATTCTGCATCGGGGGCTCCTGGAAAGCCAGGAGTTTGTCTTGTTTATCTTTGCACACCTGGGGACACAACATGCTGACCTTTGCACCTAAGACATTCTATACACACTTGTCGGTAAATAAGTGTGCAGCAATGAATGAAAACATGACACACCGGCAATGCGCTAGGGTTAGCTTATTTCTACAAAAACCTCTAAAGGCAAGCAGGCCTTATTGAGATCTGAAGAAATACAGAGAAACTTTTCTCTGGCCCGTTTAAAAAAAAAAAAAAAAAGTGTTTCACCCTGTTTTAAATTTTAAATTTCCTCTAACAAACCCACAGTACAATAATTAAAAGTTCTTTCAACTCAATTGAGGTTTCCCATTTTCAAATGTTCTGTTCATCCTTCCAGAAACTATTAACAGCATGTGGAAAATAAACTCCCAAGCTGTAGGAGTTTCATTCTTCCTGGAACTGTGACTCACAATACAAATGTTTCAAACAGTTGAAAAAAGGAAAAAGGTTTTCTCTGAAGCGGTTTCACTTCCTACGTGTTATGTTCTGTGGTTACACTTTCAGGAAGATTGGAGTCTAACCAAAGAGCTTGAACGAGCTAATCAGGCATTTCATATTCGCAAAGACTTGTGCCGTTGTCAGGATAGACAGGACACTCCCAGACCACAAGTAATAATGAATGAAGACCTCACAGCAAAATATTCTTTAGGGAATGCCCCCTGGGGCTCAGCGGTAACGAACCCAACTAGCATCCGGGGGGACATGGGTTCAATCCCTGGCCTTGCTCCGTGGGTTAAGGATCCAGCGTTGCCGTGAGCTGCTGTGTAGGTCGCAGATGCAGCTCAGACCTTCTGTTGCTGTGGCTATGGTGTAGAGCAGCAGCTGCAGCAGCTCTGATTGGACCCCTAACCTGGGAACTTCCATATGCCACGGGTGCCCAGCCTTAAAAAGAAAAAAAAAAAAATTCTTTGAAGTTTGTGAAAAGGCAGTATTTGGAAAATGCTAAAGTTGGCCTTCTATATTCATTTGGTTTCAGAGAGTAACGGCTTATTCTAGCTGCAGAGAAAGCAAACATGCAATTACAATTACACAAAACGAAGCCAGTCAACCGGAGAATCTTTAAAAAAATCAAAATTTCCCTTGTCTTTTTGTCAACTACTGTTTATCTCAACAGTGTTCCACTGCGACATGAAGACTCACGTTCCTAAGGTTATGACAGACTTGATAAACAAAAGCCGTGCAGGGAAGTGAGCTGACCATCTGTCCAGAGCTTCCTGAACTTTTGGTAAAGCGGATGAATAAAATTATCCTTAATTAGGCTGTCAGGGCTGCATCTGAATACCCAGATGTACCAGATTTTGGATCAGCCCCTTATAATTCTGCTCAGAGATTTCTGACTTTGGAACAGAATTTTTTAGAAAGTGACACTACACCAGATTTAATGTTTTAAATGTTGTCACTCATCAGATGGTGATCAGGCTTGGCACAAGGGGACGGAAGACAAGACTCTCTCCCTGAGAATCTTTCTTTACTACTGCTGACGCCCATAACTGCGAAGTATTTGTAGGCGAGAAATCCAGGAATGGGAGGGATGTGGACGGTCTCTCAGGCAGGTTTCTCTGCAACTGCTTCTACCAGATGTACGATTCTGACACGCCACGGCCACTGTCCCTGCATGCTTTGTTGAAGCAGACTTCCTCTTATTTGCCCAGATCTTCCTCCAAAACCCTCAAGTCTGAAGCTGGTCACATAGCACAGGGATTCAAACCTTGGGCACAGTGAGGTTTTAATTCCAGATCTGCCACTTAACTAGCTTTGAATGGCCCTGGGCAAGATACTTAATTTCTATGGGCCTCAGTTTTCTCATCTGTAAAATGGGGACAGTAATTATTCCTTCCTCATTAGGGTTGCTCTGAGGATTAAAAGAGCTAATGGGTATAAAGCATTTAAATTTAAATTCAACGAAGATGTATCGAGTAATTACAGGCACCGTGCCAGGTACTACGGATATAATTACTACTCAATGTTAGCTATTTCTTATTCTAACTACTACTACTACTATTGCTACTACTGCTGTTGCTACTAGTGGTGTTACTATTCTACCTGGATGATGCCAACCAAATGGAATAGCTTCCTTCTAAAAATTCTCAGCATGGAGTTCCCTTCATGGCTCAGCGGTTAACAAACCCAACTAGCATCCATGAGAATGCAGCTTCGATCCTTGGCCTCACCCAGTGGCTTAAGGATCCGGCATTGCTGTGAGCTGTGGTGTAGGTCGCAGACACAGCTTGGATCTGGCCCTGCTGAGGCTACAGTGTAGGCCAGCAGCTGTAGCTCCTATTCGACTCCTAGCCTGGGAACCTCCATATGCCAAGGGTTCGGCCTTAAAAACCAAAAAAAAGAAAAAAGAAAAAAATTCCCAGCATGTCTACTTCAAATGCAATACTTTAGTACATTAGCATGCATTGCCTTCTTTCACTCCAGAAGAGCTCAGGCTTCTTAAACAATGGAGCATAAAGTACAGCAGGCAAATCACAGAGCAGGAGTCAGAAAGCTGGGTCTTCAAGCTATTTCTGCCACTATTCCCTGTGTCCCCTTGGGCAAGTCACATAAAATATCTGAGTGTCAGATTCCTCATCCGTGGGTTGGTAGGGTTTTGTTATAACCATGTTACTCCTTTCAGCTCTACATGAAATGATTTACTTCCAGTTGTTGCAAGTGAACAAAATCCAAGTCCTCAGTACCCACTTACAAAGGAAGCCAAAGGAAATGCATGCGACCCAATTTGGTGGATTTGGCTTAATGATATTTTGCCTCTTCATTTACATCTAGTGATATATCAGCCTACCCAGTGGGCTACCTTCTTTTCATGACTTTTCTACATCAAACAGAAATGAGTCTTTAAAAAAAAAAAGACTGACAACATTGCCTTCCAACATTGTCACTAAACATTGTCAAAGTTTTTCACCTTTTCTTAGAAGAGAGATGGTGAAACATGGACCCAATGTGTATGCCAAAGACGTATGCGCAGGAATCAAATGGACCCTTAAGAGGGGAGAATGTTTTGGTTTTAAACCAAACCACAAATAGAATTGATGAGAGCATACTAACTATGAGAAATATTCAGATGGAGAAAAGATGCTTTCATTTAACTTTCATACAGAATGTTTTCTCTTTTTAGGGCCGCATCTGCGGCATATGGAAGTTCACGCTAGGGTTGGAATCAGAGCTACAGCTGAGGCCTATGCCACAGCCATGGTAATACTGGATCCTTAACCCACCGAGCAAGTCCAGGGATTGAACCTGCACCCTCGCGGACACTATGTCGGGTTCTAACATGCTAAGCCACAATGGGAACTCCCAAAATATGTACAGTTATTTTTGATGTTTACCTCATTTCCCTGAAATTTCCAGTTGTTTCCACACTCCTATGATATCTACCAACCTACCAGCCTCAGAAGCATTAACTCTGCCTTCCCACTGTGACTAGGGATAAACATCAACACCACCATCCATGGATGTTCATATCCTTCAAGAAAAATGCTCCAGGAACAGGTGTCCCACCCCCATGAACCTTCCCCTTTTTACTGGGCCATTTCCATCATTATCTCCTACCCTCTTAATGACCCTTCTGACTCTAACTCTCTCCAGCTGCCACCCCGTTTCTCTCCCTTTTACGAACAGCTTCTCAAATAGCTGCCTCGATACTATTTTCTGGAGCCTCCTGATGTCCAGAAAGATTGCATAATTTATCTTGCACAGTGATTTTTTTCCTAACCATGAAGAAGCATTAAGAGCAGAGGCAGGTCATACATTTTTTGTCTCTGATGACATCAAATGACAGTTTTTTCCATTCATAGTAATAGAAAGCTCTATAATCTCTAAATAAAAGCCTTCAGTGGAGTTCCCATTGTGGCTCAGTGATAATGAACTCGACTAGTACCCATGAGGATGGGGATCCCGTGTTGCTGTGAGCTGTGGTGTAGGTCGCAGACACAGCTTGGATCTGACATTGCTGTGGCTGTGGCGCAGGCTGGCAGCTGTGGCTCTGATTCAACCCCTAGCCTGGGGACCTCCATATGCTGTGGATGGGGCCCTTAAAAAAAGTGATTGGCTATGAGTCAATAATTGTTCAAGCTGGGTTTTGGCTCTACGGGGGGTTATTATACTATTTTCTCTACTTCTGCATATGTTTGAAATTTTCTAAAATGCAAAGTTTTTTTAAGAACCAGAGGATGAAAAGGGGATGAAGCATCTGGGTGTGAATCCTGTATGTACCAGCTGGTGTCTATATGACTCTGGCAAGTAACTGAGATGCTTAAATGAGTTTATAGCAGATGGATATAAACTGGAGTCAGTCGCTGACATGTAGCAAGTTCTAACCTTATTAAGCGACCAGTTGTAGATAACTACTACACTAGTTTTATAAACAGACGGCAGGGACTCAAGCGCTACTCAATCTGGCCCTGATGAACTCTCATTTTAGTTCAAAGCACTGACACTATATGACATCAAATCACTCATATATGAAATAAAACAATTGAGTACAATACCAGAATGTATTTGAAATCCTGTGAGGGAACAGCCTAAGAAAAACCTCCACACTGTTGAAAGCATACCAGTGGTTTTCTGATTTGCACTCACCTTCTGCAAATTTGCCAGCTTCGATGTAAGGAGTTAGAAATAATGGCTCTCCTACGTTTCCCTTAGGTGGTTTGAAAACATGGGCTTTTCCATATATTGAGCGAAACAGGCCATCACCACCAGGGCTGAGCATCAAGAGGGCTAGCAAAACAGGAGCCTTCCACATGGTACCAACTGTTTCCTCCGGGCCTAGGATGAAAACAACAACGTTCCACAAATGAGGCCAAAGAGTAAATATTTACTGAACCTCTTTGTATGTAAGACACTCATTTGTATTCTCTCTCTCTCTCTCTCTATATATATATATATATATATTGCCCTTTGCTAAGCACCTTAGATACCACCTAAATAATAGAGACCCAATCCTTGCCCACCCTGATTTTAACTGTCTAATGGAAGGCTATTCAAGGGATTTGCAATGTAACTACAGAAACATTTCAAAAACTGTGGTCTGGAAAGTAAATTCAACGCAGGATTCCATGAAGCATCAAGACAACGGGGACTCTGTCAGTGGATCACCACATGAGCAGGAGAGAGAGTCATTGATGACAAGTACATTTCGGGCCAAGAGAACCTGGGAAGGTCCTACCAAGCTGGAGGATGAATGAAGGGTGGGTGGGATTCAGCTTGGTAGGAGAAACGGGGAAGGATCAGCTTCTTTTGAGAAAAAGGACACATTGCAGGGAAATTTAAAATAAACAAAATGGATTTCTGGTCACCTTCCTATCATTGACAAATCAGTACACTTGGCATCAAGAATAAAAACGAAAGAAGGCCAAGAAGGAGGGTCCTGAAACCATTTTCAGGCCCTTGTCCCTAGAACTAGCTGACGAATGAACTCAACAGTTACACCTCAAGCATTATTAACACAAAGCTTTCCAAGGGTCTTCCAATCCGATATTTTCTTAAGAGTATTCATCTGGGATGATACAAATAATGGCTTAAAATGGTGAATTCTCTCAACTTGTAAACTTGTTAACTGCATTTCGAATGGGCTTTCCTGTGTATTTTCAGCTGATCTGAATATCCTAATAGCTTAACCAGGAAAGCAAGGACTGTTATCATCAATCTTAGACAGGGAAAACTTGACTCAAAGGAATGCGTAGGGAGTTCCCATTGTGGCTCAGCAGAAATTAATCTGACCATGAAGACGTGGTTCAATTCCTGGCCTCGCTCAGTAAGTTAAGGATCTGGTGTTGCTGTGAGCTGTGGTGTAGGTCAAAGATGCATCTTGGATCTGGCATTGCTGTGACAGTGGCGTAGGTCGGCGGCTACAGCTCTGATTCCACCCTTAGCCTGGGAGTCTCCATATGCCGCAGGTGCCACCTTAAAAAGGCAAAAAAAAAAAAGCCTTATCCGTGGACGTCAAAATGGAGAAATTGGAACTAGAATGCAACCGGGGCCAGGACTCGTACAGATGCAGATGCAAGGTGGGAACGTGTCTCTCTCTCTTTTTTTTTTTTTTTAATTTTGAAATTTGGTCTACCATGGATTTTTTGCGTTAGTTTTGATTTTTTCAAGTATTGCATTAAAACACTCTTTATCTTGATTATTGGGTATATTAGCACTCTTGAATTTTACACCCAAAGCAGGCGCCTCTCTTGCTTCCCCTTAATCCTGACTCTGCTAAGTGTTCTGATGGCCACATCAGTGCTGTTACACGACTCTGCACTACCGGGATTTAAATACTCTGCTGGCTCAGATATCTGGATGCAAAAAGAAATACACAATTTATGCAAATACAATGACTGCTTTTGATTGTGCAGTACTATACAATACCAAGCCATTAAAACATCTTAAAAACACAAAATGTGTGAAAACCTATTAACCACATGCTTATCACAACCCAATTTGGCCTAATATGAAAATACTGGTTGTAGCAAATGTAAAAAGCTTTGCAGCCACATTTCTTCAATAAGATAAAAGTTTATAATTATAATTTGATTGAATATATAATCCTTGTCAAGTCTTTCATGGTTAACTTAATAGAATTCCCCAGACTTAATGTAAACAAGTCCAACCAAATAGAGTATGCAGCTAAAAAAATGCTTTTGTCTGTTATTGACTATAATGAGGAACAGAATGAATTTAGAAACTGAAATTAGGTTCCCAAGAAGCCCAAGGGTAATGACCACTATAGCACTGATAAAACATTTTTTTAATTATGTGAACTTGTTACACTCATATTTCAGTAACAGCTACTTTCAAAGAATGCTTGAAATAAACAATCTTACTCTCTAACTGATTCAGGGAGGAAAAAAATATCTGTAGTATTAAAAACATATTGGAAGAAGCCCTTCCATTTAGAGGGGTTTTTTTTTTTTTTTTCCTGGGGGCAGGAACAAGAAACTAATCATACCATCTAATTTCTCAATCTTTCTGCTGCAAACATCCAGCCCCCTTTAATGGAAGACATTAATATTTAAATAACCAGGGTAGTTATAGCACTTCCCTTGGAAGCAGATGTTGACTCAAAGATGTTAAAGACAGAAACGCAAACCTAGTCATGTTTTAACTGACATAAATCTAATACATAAAAGTAGAGTTGGGTCAATTTAGGAGCTTCTGCTAACTAGCATTTAATCAAATAACTACTGGAGTCACGGTTTCTTATGTAGGTGAATTAAAGCCACAACATACTTCATTTCACAGTTTCATTTAATGGTCAGAATTCCTGCACTGTGCTTAGCTGTCATCTCTCCTAATGAAGATAAAAGCCATATGATGAATGCAGAAGTTTTTTTTTTTTTTTCTTAATATCGTTCACAATTTTTTTTGTCTATCCTAAATTAGCCAGAATCTTTTTATGCATTGAACATTTATTGAGCCCTTTCTAAATTAATAAACCCCACACTGGAAGCTATTGTTTGCAGAAAGTCGAAATAAAAAATATTACCCCTACACTGCATCATATGTCTACTTGAGTTGATATGAAAACATCAGTGCTATTTCCAGTTCAAATATATTATATCAAAGGATTCAGGCAAGCTATTCCTCTTAATAAATGTCCAGAAATAGAATAAAACGTAGGCAAATACAAAACAATACTGGCAGAATCAAATAAGCTAAAGGCCAAAAGCATATGATTCACTAAAACTGTCTTAACTAAACCTTAAATATTATCATTGGAAATCATGTATCCAATGCACAGTTTTTGATACCAACAAAGCTATTTCTCACAGTGTTATTTAGAATAATAAAAACTGTCAACAATGTAAGCAATATAAGTAATTACTGTACACCAAAAAAGATGGAATTACATACAGCAATTAAAATGACTCTACCAAGAATGTTTTGGAAAATATACTAATACTAGGTAAAGAAAACCAGGCTATTAAACTGGATACATGGTATTTTCTCCTTATTTAATACGTATTAAGAATTTCTAAATGTTCTACAATAATTAATCATAGAAGAAAATTATTTTTGGTTTTGCGTCTTTATCAGATGGTGAAGCAACTGGTAGGCATGGCTTGTTCCTTATTCCTTATTCCTACCTGGTTATGACCTCTTGCGTTTCCTAGGAATAAGGGTTCTGTTTGTTCTTTTAGAAGAGGTTCTTTCTCTAACATTCTGTGAAGAGGTGTCTTGATCTCCGAAAGCCATAGACCCTCAGAGACTCAACATCAAGTTTCTCTTTGGTGAATTAGAAGGCTCTGCATTCATGTGAGATGCTGTTCTAATAATAATTACTCTTACTACATTTATTTTTTAATTCTTCCGGGAGTAGAGTCCATAACAAATGTGCATATAGTTGGTACTAAGCAAATACTTGCTCAACTGATAGGTCTAACTAATGAGCCATGATATGTTAGACACAGAGGAGGTCGTAGACCTTCATATGGCCCAACCCCTTCATCTTACAGACTAGATAACTGGAACCAGAGAAGTAAGTAACTTGTAAGTAAGATGACACCACTGGCCAGCAGTACGGCCAAGACGCAAAAACAGCATTCATCTATGGCTCTAAATTTAATCCACTTTCCACTCTCCCAACTTTGGTTACAACTGTATGTATTTGGATATTGTGACTCTTACTGTTTCAGTAGATAGTAACCACCCGTAATAGCCTTAAACCCCTTTCTTTAGATCACTGGAGCATGCAGTAAAAATAGTAATAGGAGTTCCCGTCGTGGCGCAGTGGTTAACGAATCCGACTAGGAACCATGAGGTTGCGGGTTCGGTCCCTGCGCTTGCTCAGTGGGTTAACGATCCGGCGTTGCCCTGAGCTGTGGTGTAGGTTGCAGACGCGGCTCGGATCCCGCGTTGCTGTGGCTCTGGCGTAGGCGGGAGACTACAGCTCCGATTCAACCCCTAGCCTGGGAACCTCCATATGCCGCGGAAGCAGCCCAAAGAAATAGCAAAAAGACAAAATAATAATAATAATAATAATAATAATAATAAACAAATGAATAAACAGAAGCATTAATAAGTAAATCTTTCTAGAGAAATGTGGGTTTTAGAAACAGGGTGTGCTAATCCAGGTTTGACATGACTCATTCACTGAACCTTGGGCAAGACAGTGACTTCTCTGGTTCTCAATCAATGTATTTCCATGGTTAGACTTCTAGGAACTATGAGAGCCATTGTTCAAAATTAAACTATAAAAGCAAACCATTAAATGTTATATTGGGGAGTTCCTGTGTGGCTCAGTGATAACGAACCCAACTAGTATCTAGAAGGATGCAGGTTCAATCCCTGGCCTCACTCAGTGGGTTAAAGGATCCAGCGTCGCCATGAGCTGTGGGGTCGGCGGCAGATGAGGTTCGGATTCTGCATGGCTGTGACTGTGGTGTAGGCCAGCAGCTATAGCTCTGATTTGATCCCTAGCCAGGGAACTTCCACATGCCTCAAGCGTGGCCCTAAAAAGAAAACAAAAACAAAAAACAAAAGTTATATTAAAAAACATAAGTAACATGTACTCAAACACATCACTTCCCTATTTTACTACATTTTACTATCACCTATGCTCTGGAGTTATAGTTTTCATATTTTTCTGCTGGACAGATTATATAATGGTTTGCTAATTGCATTTCTTCCCAATTTGGTGTTCTGCAACATCTCATAGCTTGAAATTAGCCATGATGGGAATATTTACACCACAGAAATCAGCAGACATCCCAAATTGTGGCTTCAGATGTTAAACATTTACCTGCACTCGTTGGTTTCATGTTCTTTATTTGGTATGTGAGGTGGAAACTACCTTCCCTCAAGTCATACCCCAGTTCCAATGAAATGATCAGAGGAGACAAAAAAGGAAGCTCCTGCCAAGTTTTGATCTATGTGTAGAGGCAACCAGCAGCGTGCCCAGATAGGCAAGGCTTTGAGAAAATAAGCCTGAAAAAGCCACTGGAAAGTGAGTGTTCTACCACTGAAAAAAAAGAATCGAAAACAAAAACTCCAGAATGAGGACAAAGAAACAAGAAGTAAACATGTCACGTAGCCCATACATTTTCCTCTTCTTTCCTTCCCATGTCTCCATTTTATATTACAGATTATTCCAAACCAAGGATAAAACTAATCCATGTAATAAATATCACAGCTGCAATTAAAATGATTATCTGGAGTTCCCGCACATATTTAACTGTCTTTAGTAACTCCTAACAGAAGAAAAACATCCCCCAGACAAAGGAACAAAAAGAGGCCAAGTAGTAAGAGGCATTTCCATGAGATCTGCTGTTAGAGAAAGGCACAGGAAAACGGCCCCTCTATTTAAAAAAGATTCATTCAAGATTATTCAGCTCATATCCAAAACATTTGAATCCTGTAATGAAGCGCGACTGTGTGCAACCCTGAATTAAATACCAACCCAAATGCCCAATCTAGCCATTTTTCCTAAAGGATTTCCATACAAACAAATGGTAAAAGAAAACCTTTATTGGGAAGGCTCTCGTATTCGTGTTCCTTAAGACATCATTTTAATTTCGAAAATTGATATTTGAGGTGCTCTTTTCCCAAGGAGGACACGACACACAAAGTGATGGGCAACCGTTTGCTGAGGCGACGCTGAGACTTACATGCCTGTCTCCTTTCCACAGGCTTCCCCTCCGGCATCAGACAGGGGTGTCTCATCTCGCTAACTGAATTAGTCATCTTTATCTCTGCCACCATATCCTTGGGCTCACAGGAAAGGCAGGCAAACCTGGGTTGTGTGGCAGGTGAGAATGAAAAGAATCAGGAAGAGGAGAAAATAATATTATCTGATGCTATAGCGGGGAGCTTTACCTTGAAGTTTCACTCCAACCGGAAGGAAAAATTAATGAGGGTGGAAAATAAAAAGCAGACAAGTCCCAAAATGTTGTTGACACTTTTGAAACAGAAAGACCGTCCCCAAGATCCAAAGCATCAGCATGACTCTGACAAGAGCCAGTGACTATTGAATGCCCTTTATGTCCAAGAACTGTGCTAACTGCTTTGTGGTTTTATTTGTAATCTTTGCCAGGTAGGTACTATTAGCACCCCATTTTACAGATGAGGAACTGATCCTCAGAGAATTTAAGTTCTTTGCCCTTGGAGTTCCCCTTGTAGCGCAGTGGAAAGAATCCGACTAGGAACCATGAGGTTGCGGGTTTGATCCTTGGCCTTGCTCAATGGGTTAAGGATCCGGCATTGCCATGAGCTGTGGTGCAGGTCGAAGATGAGGCTCGTATCTGTGGCTGTGGCATAGGCCAGCAGCTGTAGCTCTGATTAGACCCCTAGCCTGGGAACTTACAAATGTCATGAGTGCAGCCCTAAAAAAGCAAAAAAAAAAAAAAAAATTCCTTGCTCAGGGTCGCACAGCTGGTAAAGAGTAGAGCAACAGATTGCAGGCCAGTCCAAATCCACTTCCAAAGACCATTCTATAGTCCCAATACCAGCATCTCCCAAAATATCCTATGCAGGCCAGGGGCTCGCCTCCCTATGTAGGTAAGTTTGGAAATACAACATACAAAAGTAACATTTTTGCTAAAAGATAGATGAGATGAGGAAAGATTCTTCACTACAGTTTCAGAGGGAACATGGCCATTGATTTGGGGCTTGTAGCCTGCAGAAGTGGGAAACAATACATTTCTGGTATTACAATACCATAGCAGCCCTAGAAAACTAATGCCTTGATAGCTGGCAAGACTGTGGAAGGAATCAAGATACAGGGGGTAAAGGGACAAAAGAGTAGAATTTAGTTATCATGAAGCATCCAAGAGAAAATTCTGGAGTTCCCGTCGTGGCGCAGTGGTTAACGAATCCGACTAGGAACCATGAGGTTGCGGGTTCGGTCCCTGCCCTTGCTCAGTGGGTTAACGATCCGGCGTTGCCGTGAGCTGTGGTGTAGGTCGCAGACGCGGCTCGGATCCTGTGTTGCTGTGGCCCTGGTGTAGGCCGGCGGCTACAGCTCCGATTCGACCCCTAGCCTGGGAACCTCCATATGCCGCGGAAGCGGCCCAAAGAAATAGCAAAAAGACAAAATAAATAAATATCCTGTGAACAGTAAAGTGGCCCAAAGAAATAGCAAAAAAAAAAAAAAAAAAAGAAACGAAAATTCTGAGTGGCCAACAACAAAACGGGAACGAGAAGCTAAACTGATTTTGTATTTAGGAGATGTCTGGCATTACGGTAAGCCAGGATTTCCCACCGCATCCCTCATGGGATATTAGTTCCACAAGATATTATTAGATTTTATAAGAACAAAAGTTTGGGAAAAATCTGGGCAAAACAAACTTAAACGGGTTTCCTGGTTACAGAATGAATATTTCAGAGCTTTTCACTTGCTTGTGGATCACGTGTGTTTTATCTGTCACTCTTCTTAGAAAGGTCTGAAGTCCAGAGATTTATCTAAGATATACTCAGATGAGGAAACTAAATCCTAATTGACTGGTTTCTCAAGTCCCAGATTAATTTCTCCAGCTCCCGACTCAACCACTGAACAGTAAAGTTCAACTTTGAAGAAAGAGCTAGAGGATTCCAATGTCTGCGTATTTTTCACACATCATTGTACAAATGATAAAATACAACAAAATCTGCCTCCATGCAACTTTGGACCAAATCAGAACTCTGGGTAAACTGGATTATCTTGGTATACCCTTTGCAAAATTTATAATTGCTAAAATTGCAAGTGATTTGAGGGCATGTTTATTTGCAAAGAATTGAAACTTAGATGCCCAGAGATTGCTTCAAAATGGGTTTCCGGGAGTTCCCGGCGTGATGCAGCGGAAACTAACCCAACTAGTATCCATGAGGAGGCGGATTCAATCCCTGGCCTCGCTCAGTGGGTTAAGGATCAGGCGTTGCCGTGAGCTATGGCATAGGTCGCAGGCGAGCTTGGGTCCTGTGTTGTTGTGGCTGTGGGTGTAGGCCAGCGGCTACAGCTCTGATTGGACCCCTAGCCTAGGAACCTCCATATGCTGCGTGTGCAGCCTTAAAAGACAAAAAAAAAAAAAAAGGGGGGGGATTTCTGGCTTCCTTTTTTTTTTTTTTTTTTGAAAATAAACCTTTTTTTGGGAGGGGTGGCTGACTCCCTCAGTCCTTTAAGAGTCATGGCAAAAGCAGTGGTTCTGCTGAGAAATTCTCTATTTTTGCTGCAGTAAATGCAGCCCTATTCTTTTTAGAACTGGCCTCCTTTCTGCTCTCCACTACGACCAAGTTTTTTAAATAAAATAATTAGGATACACAGTGTGGCAGATACGAGGGTAATATCGGACAAGACGAATGAGAATATTTCACATGAGGATGATCCTGGGAAATGCATCAACACTGTCACCTTAACCATCCTTTGTCACTGAGTTGACAAGAACTCCTCCGTGATTCCAAAGAGATACTACTGCGACTGAGAGTGAGCTCCGTGCAATACTCCTGGATTACTCCAGGGCTTCCCTCATCTCTCTTCCACCTACTGTCTCAGCGGACCCCCGCCATCACCTTGAAAGGCGTTAGAGCAGCTCTTCAACAGAGACCCATGTGGGTGGAGCAACTCCCCAAGTCCCGCTCTGCTACCGTTAGACCCCAAGTTCACTGGACCAGCCGCTCACTAGATAAACAAATTTATCTTTAATTCCTATGATATGTCAGACGTCAGGGTAGGCACAGGGAACAAAAGAGACAAAGGGTTTGCCTTCATGAAACTTCCTTTAAAATGGGGAAGAGAGAGAGAGAGCAAAGCGATGGCCACCTGGAGACTGGCACTTGCCACCTGCCTCTACAAGGATTAAATCTGCTGCTGACCCTTGACACCCCCTGACAAAGCTCAGGGTGACGATGAGAAGTGAGGCACTCTCTGCTCTAGGAAAACTGGCCGAACACGTCTTCAGATAGGCAGCTATTTCAGGAGAAGATTGTAGGAGCCCAATTCTTGCATCTCTTCACATCGAGAAAAGCACTAAGATCCTTCAGGGTAACATCTGCTCCTCGTGACGAGCAGTGACCTTCTGCAAAATGTGGGCTTGGTTGCATGAACCTTCCCCCTTCGCAAAACTCACATATATATGACACCTCCCTAACTCTTTGGAGTGGGTTTTCGGAGCCATCTGAAATGCTGCCTCCTGGGCTATAGTCCTTATTTTGCCCCAAATAAAACTTAACACACACTCTCATACTTGTGGGGGTTCCCCCCCCCAGTTGACACTATTAAGAACATTAAAGCAGAGTAACGAATTAAGAAGGGATGTGGTTGAGAAGCCGAATTATTGATACTGAGCGGTCAGGCAAGGTCCCTCTGAGGAGGCGACGTGTGAACAGATGTGAAGGTATCTGAGAGTTTCAAGTGACTTTCTAGGGACAAGAAAGTCCCAGGATGGAGAATAGGGATGGCAAAAGCCCTTTAACTGGAGAAATGAGGGCAGAAGCAGCATGGCTGGAGTCCAGCAAGTGATGGGGGTGGGGGTGGGGTGGTACAAATGGGATCGGGTATCAAATCATGTATTTGGGGGGCTCACTTCCATCAATGGGAAGGCTGGCCTCTTGCGGCAGAAAGACTCATCTGATGGATAAATTGGGCATGCCGGACTCAATTCTCTCAATGTTCCCTGAGAAAGCCAAGGTTTTCTTTCTCCACCCAGGGGTGGGCTGTGCCCGTCTGGGCACATCTGCTCTCCCTGGGCTTCAGTCCCCTTGCCCAGAAGTAAAAGCTCCAACCCAGTCCAGACTCTCAGTAAGAAAAGCGAGATTATGCTCTCCCCCTGCCTTGCTCTTTTGCCTTCTCAATTTCTCCAGACCTCAGGTGAGAGAAAAGAGTTTGCTATTTGGTGAGTCCTGGAAAGAATGGATGGTGAAACACGATTTTTAAAAGCAAATCAGCCAAAACATCTTCACACAGCTAATCAGAGGGCAACAAAATCACAACTGCCCTCTTTAGCAAGAACAAAAGGATATTGAACTGGATCCCCTCATTAAGTGTTTGTTTGCTTGTGTTTTAGGGCTGCATCTGTAAGTTCCCAGACTAGGAACTGAAAATCAGAGCTGCAGCTGATGGCCTATGCAACAGTCACAGCAACACGGGATCTGAGCAGTGTCTGCAACCTACACCACAGCTCACGGCAACGCTGGATCCTTAACCCGCTGAGTGAAGCCAGGGATCTAACCTGCATCCTCCTGGATACTAGTTGGGTTCTTAAGCTGCTGAGCCATAGTGGGAACTCCCCCATTAAGTATTTTAAAATCAGGTGTGCATAGTATCCAAAATGGAGACCGTCGAAAAAGCCCACAAACTTGTTCATCTGGTTCCTAAGCCATGGAAACACCCTCTATTATTGCCTCTGTCAGCAATTACTGAAAGCAAAAAAACCTGTTTCCACTCTCGTGCTGCATTCTGACTTGTCCACACCATCTTGCAAAGTCATTTGTGATCTCCAGATTCCCAAATTCCAAAGAAAAGTTTCAGCTTTTACCTTAACTGATTTCTCCGACACGCTGACACTACCCCTTTGGTAAATTTATCACTGCCTTTCGCGTGTTTCACAGATCTCGAATGTTCTCCTTCACGGTTCCCCCTCCCTCCGCTTTCCTTTAAATACTGGATTTCCCAGGAGTCCACCCGTGGTACACAGCTTATCTCACTGCACACACTCCCTCCCGGGTGGTCTCATCACTTTGAGTAGCACCTTCTACTGACACGACTCAAAATAATCGCTCTTCTTAACAGCAGCAGGCTCTTCTATCCAACTGCCGGCTGAACTTTGCTACCTGATGCCCTACTGTATATTAAACTCAACTTGTCAAAATGGAACGTAGTTCTTCTGCTAAAACATAGTGAACTGAACACATCTACCTCTGCCCTTCCATAAAAACCCCTCTAAGATGAAAGCAAAGACACTTTGAAAAGGTATAAATGCCATCGCCCGAGAAAACAGGAAAAACAACAGCAAATAAGGCGCATCAATATTGTTGCTGTTACATGGAAAGTGAACAAACAGTGTGCAGAGAAGGAAACCAGAATATACATGAGAAATAAACTAATTCCCATTACAAACACAGAAAGGCTAAACATTAGTAAGTACCTGATACACTGAGTGTAAAACAAAGCAGGTAAAGCCTCAGATCCCCTTGCCACACTAACAGGAGAAAGGAGAGGCTTAGGTCTGCAGAAAAATTATTCTTTGGAAAATTAAACCAGAGAAACTCTAGGCCTGGGAATAGGAAGCACAGTAAAAGTTGGGGAAAAGGCACCCAACTGAAAACTAAGCGAAAGTCTACCTACCAACACACCCTGAACACACCCCTTGAACCCTCAGCTCTAAGAAAGCTTGCTGAGGCACAGCAAGCTTCTATCCCTCTATCCCTCACCCTTTGCAGAAGAATCCTGCAGGAGCCTTCCCTGCGGGAACTGAATTCTTTTAGAGAAAGGACACACATTCAGACACGGGAGGTCCTCCAGAGAAAATTCTTGCACCCACCCATCGCTTCCAGGGAACTCCTGACAAATTCCTTCCACACAATGGAGCTTCCTTCCAGCAACTCGATTTCTCACATTTAACATATAACCAAAGTGCAGAGAACCACTAGACATTGGAAGAAAGCCTCTCATTTGAAAGAAAAAAAGAAACTACTTGAAGAAAAAAAGGAAAGAAACTGTATGCATAGTACAGGTAGCGCTTCAAAAACAAAAACAGTGTCTTAAAGGAGATGGGAGAAGACGATACAGCATTCATTCAACGACAGAACGCTGTCTTAAAAAGGAATAAAGAGCAGGAATGGGCTCCACGCCAGTTCTGGGTGCCATGAGCTGACGATTGAATGTCTGCAAGCTTGGAAACCTAAGAAAGGCTATTTTTGTATCTGTGCTACGAAACTGGTTACTGTATGCTTTTTGAGTACAGACTTTAAAAAACAAACACAAAAAACTACCACCAAATTTTAACGCAATGGCTTCCAGTAAGTTCAGTCAGAAACAAGTCTCAGACTTTCTCGACACTAATGTTAGCTGCTGGGATACTGGGAACTGTGGAAAGAATCTTGGTTTCACATCAAGTGCTGCAGGCTGCCAGGTCCTAAAGCACCCAGGCAATGGCACAGGGGGTTGCCTCTCCTCCAAGCCAAGTGGATTCTACAAGCATTCCAGTTCTTAGAGGAGGAGTAAAAAAAAAACAAAAACAAATTATTTCCAGTTGATTTCTTGATTGCTAATAACATTCTTCATCAAGAAACCCAGGCAGGAAAATGTTTCACTTTCAGAATTAGCTACGCCTGCCACTTTCCCCTTGTGTCAAATGTAAACTCCACCATCTCCAAATGGAGTCTTCTTTATTGAGCCATCTACACTTCTTGCTGCCCAACTTGGGAGCTTAGAGAGCTTTGCCCAGCCCAGCCGTTCCCTGCAAGAATCACATTTCCTAGACTTTTCAAATGTAGAGACTCCTCCACATTCTCTTGCCATTCAAAGAGTTTTCTCTCCTTTAACAGAACTCAATACATTAGGGATTTTTCTGGGTATAATTAAAGTGTAAGATACTTTGCTAAGACTTTTTCATCAGTCAAAGATGAAAAAGGCACAGGACTTGCCTTTAAGGAAAAGGAGATGGGCTGAACAAAACCCACTAACAGGCAGACTGGGTAAGTGCTCTAATAAAGACGAGGGATGCCTTGTTCTCTAAGCCACTACTAATGAACGCTGTGCTTATTCAAGTCTGCACTGGCCAATGACCTCACTCCCCATGCCAATCCCACTGCTCACTGGGCAACTGGCTACTTCCAACCTCAGGAGCAAAGGATGGAGAGAACAGACAGGCACACTTCTTATGCATATCAGAGTCAATTACAACTACAGAGTCAATACAGTCCTGCTGTAAGCCTGTATCTTATCTCACCCTCTCTCCAAAGACTCAGGATGGAAGGAAAGGAATGAAACGAGGGAACATGATCAAATGATAAGAGGGATAATGATAAGATAATGATATAATTAATAAGATAATAAGATAATAATGGGGGATAATGATAAGAGGGACGATGGGAAAAGGAGAAGAACGATGGAGAACAACAAACACGTAAAACAAATACAACATAGAGCTTTTCTCTAGCTCACTCTGCAAAATCAGCAGAGGACTGAAGGTGAGATCTTCAGGAGAACTGATGAACTGATGGTCAAACTCCCCCTTGGGGGTGGCGTTTCTCAGAGGGTTTGATTCTTCCTGCAGAGTTAAAGAAGCTGAGTGAAAATAAGACAGGGCCAGAGGGTCGATACTCCACCAGCAATAACCAATTGAGTGATTTTGGTGTGAGCTTTTCTTGCTGGGTTACCTATCAAACCAGAGGGTGGACAAGAAGAAACCTACATATGCAGAGCTCACACAGCGCCTGGCACACAGTAAGCATTTGGCACGGTAATACAGTCCCATGGGAAGGGCACAAGGGATTTAGACACAGCTTCAAATGTGTATCTGCCACTTGAAAACTCTACCACCAAAGTACTCGTATTCTCAGTGGACCCACACTATCACTCCTTGTTACGGTGACAAAGATATACATACTTTATAAACTCATACCAGGTACCGCCCTCACCATCTAACTGAGGCCTTAGAACAGTCCCTGACCACAGAATAGATGCTAATTAAATGCAATTTCCCTTGCCTTGTCAGTGGTAAATTATTGTAATAAGAGGATTATAATAAGAGGGATTTAAAGAACTGAATATTTATTCAGCACAAAGAGCATAGACAAAAGCAATAAAGTGGAAAGGGAAGGGGAGTTTTGGTTGCTAAATATTTGGATAAAGGCTTGGTGACAGAATATGCATCCCATCTGAGGTTTGGTGCAAAAAACATGGCCACCATCAAGACAGGCTGTTACAGTTCCCAGATTAAGTAGGCGTGGTTTTCTGAAAAGATAGACAAATTCATTAAACTATCTGACTTCCTGACATTTGGAAATGAATATTCACACTGATAAAGCACTAAAAGACCCAGACAAAAAAAGAATTTCACTTTCCCGCTTCCCACCCCTCTGCCACTTTATGTTCCACCCTGTTTTCACACCCTCTCCCCACCCTGCACCTCTATAGCGGGAGTAGGAAAGACGCCACCCCGATCCTGTGGATATGATTTTTAGTTTGCTGATGTTATATCAAGGAGAACTGTAGCTACAAGAACGCTGTAGATAGAGCCATCAAACCATCGTTAAAACACAAACTGATAATTGAACACCCCTATTTTTTTTCTGTACCCAAACTCTATGTACTCGGATTTTCCTCAAGGTCTCATCCTGCTTTTCTCCTTCTGTACCTTCTCATTCAACCACCCCTGGCTCACTAACTGCTAGTCCAGAATTGTGCTCCATCCTGACCTTGCTGCTGGGCTCCCCACTCTCGGCAGGCTCCTCTGCACAGGTACCCAACTGGTCCCTCGAACTTATCAAGTCTTAAAACACCAGCATCCCTCTTGAACTTCCTCCTCCTCTGACTTCCTGATTCTCAGGGGCGCTGGGGCTCTTACACCGAGTCCTCACCTCAAATCGCTCACAAAGTCCCACCTCTCCTCTTTTTTTCTCCTGTGCAATCCTTTACATTCACAGTTCAATCCTTACTTGCCCTGGGGACACTTGCAAACCCTCAAGTGCCTCTCAGACTTCCGGTCCTCTTCATACCAATTCAGTCTAACGCTGGTGCTGAAATGAGCTCTCTAAAGCACAGGACACTTCCCTCCTCAAATGCCTTCAATGGTTCCCAAGTGCAACCAGGACAAGGTGTAAGCTTCCTGCCATGAAATTCAATGTCTTCCACAATGTGATACTGGCAAAATTTTCCACAGTCATCTGACCTCTTTATAAACACTATGCTCCAGCCAAATCAAACCTTTTTTTATTCCCTAACTTTACTCTGCTTTCTATGTCCTTACAGGTAAGCATAACTCTAGGTAAAGAGTAGGCACTGAATCAGTATCAGTTGAATGATAACAGAATGTAGATAGGAGTTTACGGGGCACCGTAAAATTCTTTCAACTTTTCCGAAAGAAAATTTTCATAATCAAACACTAGGAAAAATATTAGTTCAGTGAATAAATGGGCAAGGGAATGAATCCCTTAGAAGCTGGGTTACCTCTCCCAGATAATCATAGCTTTTATGAAGAAGGTACCTGATTAATGTCCTGTGAACTGAGTCTATTGCTTAAATCTTCGAACTTACAACTGTATAGCATAAAAGTTCAAACTCCATTTCTGGCTTCGACCAGGAAAGTACAGTTCTGAGCTCTCTGTCCAGCTTAACCCTCTGCCAAGTCAACATACATATTAATGATTTGTTCTTCTAAAGGCACCTTTTTTCATTATGGGAAACTTTCTCTACCTAAGTTCTTTCAAATGTTAGTTCAGTCCCTGAAAACTCCACATCATTAAACCCATGGGACTATTAAACAAAAATAACCATCTCTGGAGTCTCGTGGTGGCTTAGTGGTTAAAGACTTGGCACTGTCACCCTGTGGCTTGGGTTACTGCTGTGGCTTGGGTTCAGTCCCTGGCCTGGGAACTTATGCTGTGGGTGTGGCCAAAATAATAATTATGTTTGCTCTTTAAAATGAATTACATTTCCTATTTTTATGGCTCATTATCTATTTATCTTGGGTATGTGGAGATGATAAAGAGGTATCTGATGTTACCTGAGGCAATAACTAAGCTCTTTCTCTCTGTCTAGTTCCATGAATACCAGAGTAGCTGTCAACACAATTTTTCCTCTAACAAATAGGCGTTCTAAAACAAAAACAAATTCATTAACAAAATACTGTCCTGCTGTTTTGTCTTGTTGCTATTTTTTCCCAAGGAGAGTGAACTGATAAGCCCAGTGGACTTGCTTAACACTCTTCTAAGTCATTTGAACTGTCAGTCAAAGCCCACTTATTTCTCAGGCTATACAATCAGCCTAGTAGAACCTCACTGTAAATTGGTTTGTAAGCTGGATGCATATATATGGTGGTTCCCTCCAAAGGAACCAATTCCGATAAAAGAATAAAACACCTTCTTGCTAAGAACACTAGCATTATGCTGTAAAGAGTCTCCACAGGACTTAGATTAGCCTGGAGGACAAATCTAGAAAACCCAATCAGAGAAAGGGTTTTGACAGCGTTTCAAACTTTCATTCGCCAACAAAGCCAGTGCATCTACTTTTCCAAAAGTGCTCCAATTCCTATTTTGAACAACCTTCTTAAAAGTTATTTTTTAAGTTAATAAAATGCTCATCGGATTTTTTTTTTCTCCTTACAGTTCTGTTCTTACTCATCCCACACCAGAAAAAGTAAAAAGTAGTTGCACATTTAAGGGGAGGGTGACAATGGGGAGCCTGAGGCTCAGGAGGCTTAAATAGGTCACCAACTAGCCAAAGGAAGAACTGAGATTTTAATCAATACGTACGCCAAAGCCCCTGTTTTTCTAGAACACCAAGCTGACCTGAAAAGCGCTGGATGCTTCCAGTTTACACAAGTCTCCACGTGGCCCCCTGGCTCCGGAGAAAACCCCTGCAAGGACTGAATCCACGTGGCAGGGAGCTCCTTCCACCTGTCCCACCACGCCCCTGGTTTTCTCCTAACCCTACATTCCAGGAAAAATAGGATTTTCGTGGCTTTCCTTCTTTCGCTCCAGCCAAGTCTCCTTTTGTGGGACCCTCACAAACTGAAGGCATTTTCCGTTTCCACTCCTCCACAGCTCCCAGGAAATCAAAACATCCCGAAGAAACTTGTTGCGGGAGGAGGACGCCGTGTCCTTCGCCCCAATCCCTTGCATCCACAGTGATGGAGGACCTCAGAGCTTGGCGCTCTTCTGGAGAGTCTCGTGGTCTGGAAGAAGCCGGTGGTGACCTCCTCAGACTGGGTGGGGAGGCTTTGGGAGTGTTTCTGGGCTGGGTGTGCCCAGAGGAGGGTGTCAGGCATCCCCAGGCCCCCGACTTGAAAACTACGAGCCACCCGGGACCACCGACCCTGGACTTACCCCACCAGGCTTTTCTCCCTCCTCGGCGCGGAGGGCTTCTGAGACCGCGCTCCCTGCGCTCCTTGCGTCCGGGACCCGGGGACCCCGCGACGCCCGCGGAGCCGCGCGCTTACGCAGCGCACACGGCGCTCCTCCCGCCTCGCGGTGCGCGCAGACCCCAGCCAGCCGGTCCGCGGGGTTCCCGAGTTGGGAAGAAGGGAGGCGGCCTTGGCCGTCGCCCCTCGCAATCGCGAGCACCTCGCAGATCGCGAGGTTTTGAGTGCTCCTCTCAGGAGGAGGAGGAGGAGACCCACGTGACTAGACCTATATTGTCAAAGGTAGGTCCCCACCTCTCCCCACCCCCGCGACCTGGCCGCGCGCGCCGGCTCCGTCGGCGCTTCCCATCCTGGGAGAAACCCGCCGCCCCAGTGTGAAATTGGAAAAATAAGCAGAGAAAGGTTGGCCGCGGGGCAGCTCCGTTTGGTTTGTTCGTTCCTTGGAGCTTTTTTTTTTTTTTTTTTTTTCCTCTTCCACTTTTTTGAAGCTGCTCTCTTGGAATTTGCATACACTGTTTTGGAATTTCAGTAATAGTTGCCTGCAAGCCTGGTGTGTGCATCTGGAAGCCGAGAGGTGTTTTGCTCCCCCTGTTTAAAAGGCCCACGTGCATTCCTGGATGCCCACAGGCTAATGACACAAATATTGGGGCCACAGGGAGCGCCAGCACTATAGTAGGTGTTAACCACCACCAGGGGCTGGCCACTGAGCCAGACACTGGGGAAAGACAGAGACTTAAAAAAAAAAAAAAAAAAAAGGTAAATAAATAAGCAAGCAGGCCCAACATGGGGTCACTTGTTCTAAGCCTCTGTCACCAAACAAGGATTTAATACCTAACCTAATTGCAATCCCAGCCTTCCCCCATTAACATAATCTTAATTAGTCAATGTGGAATTTCCTGGTCAGCACCAGTGAAATAATTCACCTAACAGACCCTTCTGTCCCCTCAAAGAAGGCGACCTTGCCTGAAATAGCCTATCATGTATTCTTTTTGTCATTTGTGACTTCCTGTCCCAGCCCCCTCTGCCTTAAAAGCCTTTCCTTTTCTCTAGCTCTTTGGGACTCCCCTCTGCCTTAAAAGCCTTTCCTTGTCTCTAGCTCCTTGGGATGCCTTTCTGTTTGCTAGATGGGATGCTGCCTGACTCACAAATCGTTTAATAAAGCCAATTAGGTTTTAAAATTTACTAGATTGAATTTCTTTTTTAAGACTAAGAAGGTAAGGAGACTAAAAAGTGCGAGGAGATAAGACAAAATACGGGAATGTTATCATTCCGAGTCCAAGTCCCCACATGTGCCATGGTTCAGAGGTGGCAGTTATGAGAGCATCCCAGGGCTTTGAATTCTGGCTCTGCTCTGTAGCTACTAGCTCTGACCCATTGTTTTCAGGGATGGTCCAAACAAGGTCACCATATGCTCCTTTGCAAGGTGACTGGCTGTTCCTCCCATCAAGAGGTCAAGTCGCTCTTCTCTCCCCTTGAATCGGGACTGGCCTTGTAACTCGTTTTGACCATTAGATTGTGGGCAAGTGCCAGGTCCATCCCAGGAATCAAAAAGCCTCACAACTTCTGCTCTGAGCCAGCTGCCCTGGGACCGCCATGACAAGAAGCCAGTATGATTCCCGGGGCGTGAGAGGTCATGTGCAGGAGAACCTCCGTGTTCCAGAGGCAGCAGCACCCACTGGCAGGCTGGGGAGAGAAACGACTGCGACCTACCAGTCCAGCCCATCCTGCAGCAGAGGGCAGCTGCGTGAGCTAGCCCAGGCAAAACCAGCAGTGCAGCAGCCCAACCAGCCCACTAGTTGGGGGAAAAATTCAGTGTTGTTTTAAGCCACTTCAGTTTGGGAGCATTCACTAAGGCAACTAAGGCCGGCATCAGCCTGTAGCTTTAACTCTAATCTGGAACAAGTTACTTAATGTCACTGAGTCTCAGTTCTCTCCTAAGAACTTTATTGGGTGGTAGGGGGGCCTAAACGAGAAGCTGCATGTACATCACCCGGCCTGGGGTGTGTGCTGGTGACTGCAGCCATCGCTGCCTGCCATCACACCCTATGCATGGAAGTGCTGTTCTTTTCATGGAGAAAATGTGTTGGTGGGGGAAAAAAAAATTCCCTTTGAGATCGAGATCCACCAGCCTTTAAAAATTATTAGATAAGATAGGTTCAGCCTTCCTACCTTGACAGATAGACTTTTGTAATGAACCTGAAAGGCCAGATGCAAACTCCTTGATGATCTGCCCCTGTTGGGGGGGTGTGAGGGGGAGCTGGTCTCTTATCCCTGGTCTGCAACCACCCCCCTCCTTTCCCCGCTAAGCTCCAGTCCCAATGTGGGGGCTCAGTCCAGCTCCCCAGGGACAGCCGTGCCCCTGGCCTCTTCTTGGGCCTAGAAGCATGCACACTAGTTACTTATGCAGTGTAGACACTGGCAGGTAATACTTTTGCTCATGTGTAGGCCTTTGAAGCAGGCTTAGGGCCACTTGGGGAGGCAAACTGGGGGTCCTAGATACTCAGAACAAGGTTTGGGGAAGTAGGGATTTGGGGGCAAGAGGCACAATGGACTTAGCCCTGTGGATGCATCATCCTATAGGAGGCTGTACAGCCAGTCAAGGGCCGGGGAAGGGGGGATGGTTCCTAAAGTGGGGGCATTAGGCAAGAGCACCTTTGGCCTAACTGCAAGGAGAGCCACTGGCCTAGGAATACATGTATCCAAAATGGAGCCACCTAAGTGAAAATCAAACTGGTTCTATACTAGATACTAAACCTAGATTCAAAAAGAAAAGGAAGGAGTTCCTGTCATGGCTCAGTGGTTAACAGACCCAACTAGTGTCCATGAGGACATGTGTTCAATCCCTGGCCTTGCTCTATGGGTTAAGGATCTGGCATTGCCCTGAGCTGTGGTGTAGGTCACAGATGTGGCTCCAATCTCAAGTTGCTGTGGCTGTGGTGTAGGCCAGCAGCTATAGCCCTGATTCGACCCCTTGCTTGGGAACCTCCATGTGCCACTGGTGTGGCCCTTAAAAAAAAAAAGGAAATAAACAGTCTTTTTAAGAAACCTGGAGTTTAGTTAGACGATAGGGAGAGGGAGACACTTAAATTGATCCCTTAAATTGACACAGATAAGTGCTGTCATTGCGTCCTATAAAAGTGCTGTAGGAAGAGAGCAAGGACCACATAAGCCTGCCTAAGGAGCCAGGGAAAACACCCCAAAGGAGGTGACATATAGCTGAAAGTTAAAAACGAGTTGACACTGAGGGGAAAAGGTATTATAGCACAAGCAAATGGCACAGCATGTGAGAAGCACCATTGTAATCTGGGACTTGACTGTTCAGGGCTATTGTGGATGCATTTGGGATGGGTCAGGGGTTGGCTCAGCGGAGGTTAAGAAATTAAAGTGGAAAAAGCTTGAATGAAAACTGATGTCATTCAGAATTAGTACACTGGGAAATCCGTTTTCTTAGTGAAATAGAATAGAGTGGAACGGAACAGAACAGAATGTATTAGTTTGCTAGGGTTGCTATAACAAAGTACCCGAAAGCCGGGTGACTGTAAACAATAGAAATGTATTGTCTCTCAGTTCTGGAGGCTGAACTTCTGAAATAAAGGTGTCTGCACGACCATGCTCCCTCTCCAGGAGGAGAATTCTTCCTCGCCTCTTCCTGCTTCTGGTAGCCCCAGGCCCTTCTTGGCTTATGGCATCGTAATTCCAGTGTCTACCTTGGTCTTCATAGGACAGGCCCCCTTTTTATAAGGACACCAGACCCACTGAGTTAGGGCCCACCCTAAGGACCTCATTTGACTTGACTACCTCTGTGAAAACCCTATTTCTAAATAAGGCTGCCTCCTGAGATCTGGGGGTGGGTGGTAGTGATGACTTCAACATATTTTTTGGAGGGGACACAATTAAATTCATGAAAATGGGAAAGAAAATATGAGAGTAAATCGTGTGTAGTGAAACTTTGTTTCAACGTTTGTACAGATTTATGTATTAGGTCATGGTGTTTGTTTCCTATTGGCAGATACCAAATGACTACAAGTTTAGCGGCTGAAAGCAACTCAAATTTATTATCTTATAGTCCTGAAGTCAGAAATCTAAAATCAGGGCTTCAGCGGGGCTTCATTCCTTCTGGAGGATTCAGAGGAGGTTACGATTTCTTATCTTTTTCGTCTTCTGGAAGCTGCCCGCGTTCTTTGTCTCATGGCCCTGTGCTTGTGTCTCTCCAACCCCTTGCTTCCCTGCTTCCATCCTCACATCTCCTACCAATCATTCTGATCTTTCTGTCTCTCTTGTAAAAGGATCCTCACGATCACATTGGGCCCAACAGGTAATCCAGGGTGTAGGGAAGCAAAATTTGCCACTCCAAAATTCATCTCTTGGGTCTAATTTTTCTCATGGGGCTCTTATAAGTATGTAATTAAATTTGATTTTCTCCTGTTAAGCTGTCTCATATCAATTTAATTTTTAGACAAGCCAGAAGAACCTAGAAAGGGTAGAAGGAAAGTTTTTTTCCTCCCCCAATAGTTGGTGTATCCGGCAGAATCCTTCACTGGCTGGAAAAGCTGTTTTCCGAAGACTGCTGCAGATAAAGAGATCCTGGGACATTTGACAAAAGCTGGCAGAAGGTAGGATTTTTCTATTACAGCTCCCAGAATCTCTGTCTGTAGGGTTTGGTAGAATGGAAGTGGCACTTCTCTCTCTCTTTCTAGATTTTGATTAGTAGGATAAAATATTTGCGGAACTATAGTACCTTGGACTTAGTGACTGGTCAATTTGGTCATGTATTCTTGGCTTTATTGATCCATTTTCTCCCAGAGACAGTCACTGTTTTTTCTTCGTCCTTGTATTTTTTTTTTTTTCTGTCTTTTTGCTATTTCTTTGGGCCGCTCCCGCGGCATATGGAGGTTCCCAGGCTAGGGGTCGAATCGGAGCTGTAGCCACCGGCCTATGCCAGAGCCACAGCAACGCGGGATCCGAGCCGCGTCTGAAACCTACACCACAGCTCACGGCAACGCCGGATCATTAACCCACTGAGCAAGGGCAGGGACCGAACCCGCAACCTCATGGTTCCTAGTCGGATTCGTTAACCACTGCGCCACGACAGGAACTCCCGTCCTTGTATTTTATGTTGTTTGTCATAAGGAAGAAAAACCATAGGGTAGTAGCACAGGCATAGGCCCTACAGGCCCCATAGGGCCCTATGGCCTGCAGTTCGAGCCTTGCAGACTAGTGAGTTCACAGTTCTCACCAGAATGGCACCTGTTTAGACAAACTTTTCTGTGAATGAATATGCACATGAGGTAAAAGCCACTGATAAGAGATGTCTTGGAAGACAGAGCCGCAAAATTGGTTGGCCTGGATAGAGCAGTTAAGAGCCATTAGAAAAAACATATCCCCATCAAATAAATAAGTAAATAAATAGAAAGAGCCATTAGCGTGCTCACCACCTCAAGGACGCACTCATGAGGGGATAAACTGGTCAGGGAATGGGGGTAAATGGATACCCAGTCACCTGCTAACCTCAAGAAAATTTCCATGCAATGAGATACTCTATAAGCCAGCACATAATCGCCAAGCCCATGGCCTGTTCCTCCTACAGACTTTCCTTGTAGGTTTCCTACCAGCCTTATCTGGTGAGTAAAAAGGTCACTTCCTGGAAGGCATGGGAACTTCTAGGTTTTGGGGGGACCTCTCGAGAGGAGAGGAATTCACTGAAAGGTATCAGTATTGCAGGTGAGTCTGATGGGAAATTCTTGGCTTGGCTTCCTGTTCTGGAGAGGCATTAAAAAGTCCAATCTGAAATTCTGTATGAAAAGTTCCAACAAAGCAGATTAAAGAGTTACACGGGCATTTTCTGTTCTCCCTGTTTCTTAGTTAAACAGGCCAGGTTTATTGCAACTAAACTTATTTTGCAAATAAATTAGTCTATCTTTGGTAAAAGTAGTATGATTTTATTTTTTAATTTTTTTTATTATTTTTTTCTTTTTAGGGCCACACCTGCGGCATATGGAAGTTCCCGGGCTAGGGGTCAAATCGGAGCTGCGGCTGCTGGCCTACGCCACAGCCTCAGCAATGCCAGATCTGAACTGCATCTGCAACCTATGCCACAGCTTGTGGCAATGCCAGGTCCTTAATCCACTGAGTGAGGCCAGGGATTGAACCTGCATCCTCATAGAAACTATGTCAGGTTCTAAAGCTGCTGAGCCACACCAGGAACTCCCAAGGGTGATTTCAGAGAGAAAAATTATGTTTCAGTAATACACTGTGGATATTAGATTCTAATTCTGTCCCTTGCCTTTGAGGTTTGTTTTCTACCTGTAAACTGGACTGGATCTCGAATTTTTCTGGTTTCCTCCAATATTTGGCTACAACTTTCCACACTAACATTTCTAATTTTTTCTCCTACCCTTCAGACTTGGAATCATTAAGAACTAAAATTCCCCTTTTTTCCAAAGTCATCCAAGCTAAAATTGGACCACTTGATCTAAACTTCAGAGAAATCATCACAACAGTTCATGTAGAGAGGCGTATTCCTATCTAGTCCCATATAAGCCCTCAGAAAGATCACAAGAGACATTCAGACTGCAGACTAGGAATATCTGTCAATTTGCCACTATCTGCCCTTACTCTCTCTGAAAACGCTTTGAGCCAAACATCCATATATCTTTATTGGCTGCCTTCAGAACTCAGAAACTGGGATTATTTGGGGTTTCATCATTAGCCCTTGCATCATGTTTGTTTCCATTGATGTGCCCCCTGTTTTAACACCTGATTGCAGGTACCATAGGCCTTTGGGAGCCCACCTGCATGAAATTCCTGAAATGAATTTAACTGAAGTGACATATCTGTCAGGACTAAGAAACTGGTTCAGTGAAATAGAACAATCTACCAACTGAACTTTGGGACTGTGAGACCTCTTGGGGGAGTTTCAAAGGCACAACTCTAGTTGTGCAAAATTTGCCACCCTAAAATTGTCTCTTTGCCATGAGGATCATTTTAGGTTGATTGCTTTTAAGAAACAGAAGACTCAGGAAATCCTTTTTTTTAACCTCCCCCCGTAAACTGCCTAAAAGAATTTAGATAAGGGGTGTGGTCCTTTAGACTGTAGTCTGCTATAGTCATAATGCAAACCATGTTTGTTACTAGGAGATGTGCTCAAAATAGCTTGAAAACCGCTGAACTGATAGTCTTCTGAATTTTGGGAGTAAGCCATATTAGTTTTTTTGTTATAATGATCATAATGCATGATCATTATAGAAATGTGAGGATATATGAAAAGGTCAGATAAAATCTTGTGACCCCCTCAGAGATAACCATATGGTATATTTTTGTCTAGTCTTTTATCTGTACAAACATATGTTGAAAACAAAACTGGAATCACACTGGAGTTCCCTGGTGGCTCAGTGGGTTTAGGATGCAGTGTTGCCACTTCTGCAGTTTGGGTCACTGTTGTGGTGGTGGGTCTGATCCCTGGCCCTGAAATTTCTATATGCTGCAGGCACAGCCAAAAAAAAATTGAAATAATATTATATGGAGTTATTTATTCTTCTGTAGCAGTTGGCATATTACATCCCAATTGTTTTCACATGTTGTTAATTCAAACACATAATATTAATAGCTGCATAATGTTCAATTATATGAATATACTATAATGTATTCCACCATTTTCCAACATTTGGTCATTTGAGTCACTTCCCATTTTTCCTCGCTATTAATTCACTAAAAATAATCCTTGCAAAAGATGCTGAGGGCCTGGGCCAAATTGTGTGTGCTAATCCCTGTATTAGTTTCCTAGAACTGCCGTAACAAATGACCACAAACTGGGTGCCTTAAAGCAATAGAGATTTATTTTCTCACAGTTCTGGAGAAGTCCGAGATGAAGGTATTGGCCGGACTGCTCTCTCTCCTGAAGCTCAGGGGGAGATGCTTTTCTTGGCTCTTCCAGCTTCCAGAAATCCCTGGCATTCCCTGCCCTGTCGCTGCATCACTTCCATCTCTGCCTCCATCTTTATATGGTTTTTTTCCTCCATGTGTCTTCTCCTCTTCCCAGAAGGACACCAGTCATGGGATTTAGGGCACATCTTAATCCAGTTATGATCTCATCTTAACTAGTTCCATCTGCAAAGACCATATTTCCAAATAATGTCACTTTCTGAGATTCTGGGTGGATATGACTTTTGAGGGGGACACTACTCAACCCCCCACAGTCATGATAGAAAAGAGGGTACCGGAGTTCCCGTCGTGGTGCAGTGTTTAACGAATCCGACTAGGAACCATGAGGTTGCGGGTTCGGTCCCTGCCCTTGCTCAGTGGGTTAACGATCCGGCGTTGCCGTGAGCTGTGGTGTAGGTCGCAGACGCGGCTCGGATCCCGCGTTGCTGTGGCTCTGGCGTAGGCCGGTGGCTACAGCTCCGATTCAACCCCTAGCCTGGGAACCTCCATATGCCGCGGGAGCGGCCCAAGAAATAGCAACAACAACAACAACAAAAAAAGACAAAAGACAAAAAAAAAGAAAGAAAGGGTACCACTTTGAAGGGTATTTAGATGCACTGAGAAGATTTGGGGACAGCTCCCCATGGGATGGGCAAAAAGGATGAGTCTGTACATTGCAAAAAATAATAATTTCCCTGTCCTTGTTAACACCCATTCTCCATCAGACAGTGGCTTCCGAAGTGACACTTCTAGTGGCCCATGGAGCAAGTTCTGTTCAGAAGCCACGCGGCAATGGAGGAGACCATCTACAGGCTGTGCTTGCATCCAGACTGTGCAGGTGTAATCGGCAGCAACACGGCAGAGATGAATGACTTTGGTATGTGTCATTCCTTAAAAGCAAACGTATTCCTTCTCTACTCACTAGCATGTTTTGGCAGAACTGGTCAAATATTTCTACTTTAAAGAGTATTCTTTTACATTTATCTCCAAATGACCATAACTGTAATTAACTTAACAGCTGAAAGACTCAAAATATATAACTCGCAGAGGAGGATCAAACTGCTAGAAAGAATATTTTCCACCTGTTTCTTATATCAGGAGTTCTCAAAGGCAGACAAAAGAATGGCTTTGTAAAGAGATTTGGATCAGCCTTATTCTTTGATTGGCTTTGCTTGATGGTTTGTTTATTTATTTACTTATTTATTTTCTTTTTCCTGCTGTACCTGTGGCATATAGAAGCTCCCAGGTTAGGGGTCGAATCAGAGCAGCAGCTGCTAGCCTACACCACAGCCACAGCCACAGCAGCACTGGATCTGAGCCTCATCTGCAACCTACACTGCAGCTCACAGCAATGCCGGATTCTTAACCCACTGAATGAAGCCGGGGATGGAACGTGAATCTTCACAGAGACGGTGCTGGGTTCTTAACCCACTGAGCCACAGTGGGAACTCCAAATTGGCTTTTCTGAAAACAATTTTAAATGGACAGGTTGATCAGTCCAGATGACTTGAGGGTTCCCCTAAGCCTTCTGTTCCTGCAGATTCTGGGGAGGTTCTGGTTGGTTAAAAGCCCTGGTGGTTCAGAGCATGAGTTGGACCCAGGTTCCTATCTAGAACCTGCCATCTGGTGACCTCAGGCAAGTTACTTAATCTCAGCTTTTTCATCCATACTTGATAAAAATAATATTCGCCACCTCACAGTGTTATTGAGAGGGTGAGATGAGATGTCCGTAACGCACTTGCCATGTAGGATGGGCCCAGTAAGCCACAGCTGTAATGATGAGCATGACAGTCTGTGAGGTTCCAGGCCTACGATTGTCGTTCGTTGCAACTGCCTCACCCAAAATACTGAATTGAGTCCTTTTCCCCAGTGTTTCCTGTTGTAGCTGGACACCGCAGAAAGGCATGGCCCTCCCTGACCTATGGCGGGAGCTTTGCAGTAGGCCTTGCATTCCAACTAAGAGGACACAGGAAATAGCTAGTTTACATGGCTCAAGCAGGTCAAGACGATTCTAGTCTTGAGTTTCCCATTTGTAGCTGCTGCCACCAAGCTAATGTGATCTGGAATGAAAACAAGAGGAACTGACTAACCTTGGAGACAGCCATGCCCCTGTTGGAAGTGTCTGCTGGGTCTCTCCCTACCCTTGTCATGGTTTCTTGCATTGCTCCTTTTTGGGGGGCGGGGGGTGCAGGCCATGCCTTCGGCATGTGGAAGTTCCAGGCCAGGCATGGAAGCTGTGCCAGAGCAGCAGCGCGAGCCGTAGCAGTGACAGCCTTCGACACCAGCAGGGAACTCCTGCCCTTGCTCCTTTTGAGTGGTGTTAGCCTCTTCAGCAGCACCTCGGGGCTCGCGAACACGGCTTGGAGGCACACCAGGAAGAGGAACCTCAGGGCCTGCCCATTGCGTTCATGTGCTCTGCAAACACGATGCTTCAGCAAAGACAGGAGATGTGTTGCCTTCACACACATGCAAAAAGTCTTCGTGCTGATAGCAGAGGAGAGGGGATCCAGCAGAAGAGGCCCCACAGCTGTCCTGCACCCTGGCCCTCAGCTTTGAGGAATGTGCCCAGGAGGTGGGGACCCCGCTGTGAGGCCCAGACACATGCCCTGATAAATTTGTGGATGCGCTTCAGTCTCCTTACACTTAGTAAGACAGGCCACCTCCTCAGACCAGCCACAGGTTACAGACTCAGGGAAGTCGTGGATAATTACATGGTCATTATTTATAATAAGTGCTTCCACTCTCAGCACAATGATCCTTCCCTGGGTTGCTTGCCTCCTTGTGCCTGGTTTATGTTGGGAAATCACGTCCAGATTAATCTACATCTTTTGTAAGTGAATCTCTTCTCCTCTGATGATCCAGCCGCCTTTGGCAGCAGGTGTTAAGTCTTTCTTACAAAAGCCATATTTTCAGTTTCCCTTTGGTTGTTGAGAAAGCCAGGCAAACAAGACTTGGGTGGATTAAGGATGAATTATGGGATTAATAAAGACATGGCCACCAAGGACAGCAGAGCTAGCTCTGGGTAAAGCCGTGAGAAACAATCACAGCTAAGCTTTGCGGGGCCTCATGGTCTGCCAGACACTTTCCATCTATATCATCTCTTTAACTTGCTCGCCAGCCCTGCAAGGTGTGTATTGATATTATGATGAACCTGCCAGGATGCTCACTAAAATATCTGGTGAAGGGCACAGCATGGCTTTAGGAGTAGACTGATGGGAATTTGAATCCCAGCTCAGCCACTCATTTGCAGTGTGACCTTTGCTGTGTTAATTAACCTCTCTAAGCCATTGCTTTCTCCTTTAAGGAAAGACGACAGCCCTGCTGGCCTGATCTGAGGATTTACTGACTTGCATGTAGAGCTGATAGCACAATGCCTGGCGCATAACAAGCAAGGCAAAAAATTTACAAATGATAAACAGAGATCAAAGAAACTAAATAGGTGAAATGGCATGGGGTGTCTCCTCTTTTTCTTTTATTCAGATTTTATTTTCCTCTAAAGCCACTAGTGGCTAGTCCAGCTGCTCTACTTGCTAACAAAATACTGTGCATGTGATCAATTGCGTGAGTCAAAGCAGAGCTGGCCTAGAAAAATGCCTCTCTATGCTTCAGGGTCTGTAGCTTCTTGAGGGTTTCCAAGAACTTCAAGAACCAAGTCATATCACCAAATAAAGGGACACAAATGGAATTGGTGAAGGGTAGACGTTAGCAGGAATGCTCAGTCAGTTATGTAAAACTTCATCTTGTTTTTTATGCATGGTGGTTCAGACTGCACTGCTCAGTAACCCCTGCGTGGCTAACATCTGTGGGTTTAGAGGACTCTCCTTCCTTGCATCTGAGATGGCTGCAGTCTAGCCGCACACAGCAGTTGGGAAGAGAGAATGCACTAGGGGACCAGTCCCCAGGTCTGTTCCTTCTCTGTTCTCTGTCCCTGGCTACAGCCTTTCTCTTGACCCTGGTTTCCGAATCTGAAAATAGACCTTGTGACAACTCATGGACTCCATCTGCCCCTACTACCCTCTCTCGGCCCAGAGGGAGGAGATGGATGCGCGGGCAAGCCTTGGAGTAAGAATGCACGAGTAACTGTCCAGCATGTCTTGGGCGGCGCAGTGATCACCCAGGGGATGTAAACCACTTGTGCTTGGTTGGGCCTCCTCCACCCCACCCAGAGATGCGACGGCAAAAAGAATAGAAAAGGAATGGTCCTTTCTCCTTTTCATACGAAGTCAACACTGGATTCTTGGAAAGGAGTAAACCTTGGTTGATTCAGGTTACTAATATATGGGAGCATCATAATCTGGCTTGTGCTGACTCTTCCACGTGGGTGGTGGGTTTCTCAGTTACAGGACCTCTGTAGCTATATGATCTGGTAAAAGAATGGCCAGAGTTCCCGTTGTGATTCAGCAGTGATAATCCAGACTAGTATCCCTGAGGACTCGGTTCCATTTCTGGCCTCATTCAGTGGGTTAAGAACCCGGCATTGCCATGAGCTATGGTGTAGGTCACAGATGCATCTCTGATTTGGTGTGGCTGTGGCTGTGGCATAGGCCAGCAGCTGCAGCTCCAATTTGACCCCTAGCCTAGGAACTTCCATATGCCACAGGTACAGCCCTGAAAAAAAAAAAAAAAAAGCAATTATCAAAAAAAATTAAAAATAAAAATAAATGTTTTCAAAACTAGAAGGAGAGACCCTCTGGTCCTTGAAAGAATTTCGCAAATTTTATCGAGCTCTTGAAAAACAAACAAAAAGATACTGAGCCCTAAAAAAACCCTCGACGATATTGAGCCCTATTAGCCAAAAACCATGCTAAGTGTATCACACACATATTATCTCAATTAGACCTCATCCTAACCCTAAAAGTTAGGTATTGTGTTCTCCCTTCTGTATCAGAAGTAACTGAAGACCAGAGGACGTTCAGTAATTTGTCCAAGGTCACAAAGTGTCAGGACCAATATTCGAATGCGGGCCTGTCTGATACGAAAACCCCCATCCTCTGCGCATCTGTGTCCAGGAGCCTCTATTCTGAAGCTGAAAATGAATGATGGAGTTATTCACATGACCATCCCACTTCCCTGTTTCTAAATCCTCTCCCTTCAGCAAGGTCACCAGGGGACAGTCCTTCCTCAACTGGGACCAGGAAGGTAGGCGGGCTGGAGGGGGGCCAGCTGACAAATGTCGTCTTCGGGATGGCTTTCTTATAGGGTACAGAGCAGCTGGAGAGACACTCCTTAAATACCCTCTGTTTGTGTCCGGACAGTATTAGGGCATCATGTCAGGGTCTGAGAGCTGAGCAGTAAGCCGGGAGCCGATGGGTCCAGAGCAGGCCACACTGTCCTACACAGTAGATCAAGCTTGTACCCTTTGGCTGTTGGTTAGCAAACTCATTTTCCATGCACCCTTGTTCTTTTCCTCTCAGATCTAAAGAGGGCCAGGGGTGGAGCAGCCAAGCATGATACGATGGAAGAAAGTTCAGATACAAGGTTATTCCCAGACTTTAAAGAGAGGCGCTTTGAAAATCATGCATGTATGTTGAATTTTTTGACATCGAGATCTTTTCTGTCTTCTCTTCCCCCATCAGACTAATAATGTGTTTTTCCTCTGTAAATTCTCAGGCGACATGTCACCTTCCTTGCAAATCTATTGCGAAGTAATCGCATCTCTGTATTAGGTTCCATGTTCTAAAAATGTCAAAACAAATCTCAATGATTAAATGCCATGGGTTAAGCTTGTTACTTACTTTCCTAAAATTGATGTGAAGGATACATTTTAATTAGAAAATTATAAACCTGAACTGCTGAATCACCAAACCATCTCCAAAATATGTATGAAGCCCTAACTCTGAAAAAAGAAGTTACGTTCTCTCTGATGACAAGATCTTGTTAAATAATCAGCCGCATCTCATCCCATTTCACTTTGGTTGAAATTTTGCCCTGAGGCAGCTGAGAGGAAGACATCTTTTATAAAGGTCATTTATGAGAGAACCTTTGAATTTTTTTCTCTGTCTATAAACTCTGATTAAATATGCATTTAATGGTGTGATTTTGACCAGGGAGCTTTTTGCTAGTATCGAAGTGACTGTTACTCCCTGGCATAGTTTACCCACAGCACTAGACTAGATTTTCAGATTTTTCTGCTTCTTCGTAGCTAAAGACAAAGTCCAAGAAGTTGTAATACTTTATGAAAACTGCCCCTTATGTTATGCATATGGGGGGGTCTCTCTAGGGAAAGCTGCCCTGCATTAAAATGCTATGGCTGTCAGTCACCAATATGTCTAATTTTTTTTGTCTTTTGCCTTTTTTGGGGGACGCACCCTCGGCACATCCCAGGGTCCCAGGCTAGGGGTCTAATTGGAGCTACAGCTGCTGGCCTATGCCACAGCCACAGCAACGCCAGATCCGAGCCGCGTCTGCTACCTACCCCACAGCTCATGGCAACGCCAGATCCTTAACCCACTGAGCGAGGCCAGGGATCGAACCTACAACCTCACGGTTCCTAGTCGGATTCCCATTTCCACTGTGCCACGACGGGAACTCCAGTACATCTAATTTTAACACAAGAAAGAATGCCTAGCAAGCATCAAAATAAAAGCTACCCTTCAAGCTTAATTTTCTTTTTCACACATTTATCCATCCTGCTCCCTCATGCTGGCAGCAGGAAGCAATCTCACCTAGGGAAAGGAAGCCAGTATCCTGGCTGTGCTGACAAATCAAAGGGAAGTGATTGCTGAATTTTATCCCTCTTTATTTCCAAAAGAGGAATAATGAAGAGCTCTTTTCTTCCCCTTAACATCCTCATCACCCGCATCTGCCTCTGACAGTGCAGCTACCCCCATCTCGGCACCAGAATTAAAAAAAGAATGAGCTGTGACAGTAACTCCCCCCCCCCCCCCCGCCCCCACCCTGCCACACCCATTGGAACCTGTCGCTAACACATCCTTAATCAATCTCTGAAGTTGCTGTGGGGACTTTACAATCCTCCCCCATTCAATGCCCTGCTGGTTTAGGGAGCTGCACAGCTTGTGGTAAACTGCTATCCATTATTCCTCTATATTTAGAACTTCTCTAGAGAAATGGCATTATCTCAGTCACTAAGCTGAAAGCTGCTTAAAGTTAGTTTTTCACAGTTGTTTATTCACAGTCTGTTTCCTGCCCCCTTCGTTCACATTGCTTAAAAAAAAAAAAAATTCAGATTGATGCACAACCCCAGAAATGCAAGCCACTGAAATATCACCTCCTTGAAAACTGACTATGATTTGCATTTTGCTAATGTTGGAGTAGGTCAAAATGTTATTTTTCTCTCTCTTCTCAATAATGTTTCATTAAAGGTAAATTCTACTCCCTTCTACCAGTGAAAAGCCACTCAATGACCTGAATAAGATCTGGTGATAGGAAACATATTTTCGATAATACTGAATTCATTTTTCTGCCAGAACAAATTAGTCAGTAGCTATCGTGTATGTCACAGAGGTTTTCAAGAGGCACTTAGGAAGATGCTAAAAAAAAAAATCCTTCTGGGTAGATTATTAGAAATGTCATGGTGCTAATGGAAAAACGCTGTGGTAATCTTTTTGTTTTACTCCCCTCTCTTAAAATACTGTTTCTCTTTCTCAGTTCCACTCCTAAAAGAGAAGATGTCTTTTGAAAAATGGTTGCAAAGGGAAACAGAAAGGAAATTTTATAATTTATCCCAGAAAAGGCGAGCTACAGGGGTACTCAGATAATGAAGGCAGAGGCACAACTGAGCTAATCATTTCTCTGAGTTCTGTTCTTCACTGCAAACTGCGTAAGAAAATGGAGGTAGGGGTTCCTGTCGTGGCTCAGCGGAAACAAATCCGACTAGGAACCGTGAGGTTGTGGGTTCGATCTCTGGCCTCGCTCAGTGGGTTAAGGATCTGGCACCACCGTGAGCTGTGGTGTAGGTGACAGACACAGCTCGGGTCCCACATTGCTGTGGCTCTGGCATAGGCTCACAGCTACAACTCCAATTGGACCCCTAGCCTGGGAACCTCCATGTGCCACAAGTGTGACCCTAAAAAGCAACAACAACAGCAAAAAAAGAAAGAGAGAGAGAGAGAGAGAGAGAAAAGAAAGAAAGAAAGGAAGGAAGGAAGGAAGGAAGGAAGGAAGGAAGGAAGGAAGGAAAGGAAGAAAGAAAGAAATAGATGGAGGTGGGATGCTTTAATAAGATGCTTTCCACAGAGTAGAGTGTGTTAGAAGTAGAATGAGTTTCGGAAGGAAGGAAGGAAGGAAGGAAAGAAGGCTGTGATCAAGGACTGTCTTCCTTAATGTTTTTTGGAATTTGAAGGAAAAGCAGTTTGTAGCAGACACATAATCTCTTGGGACCTCAGTTTCTACTGCCCTGTAACAGAGCAAACAATTGCTACTGTTAAGGGCTGCTGAGAAGAACACTTACTAGGATGTGAATAAAGCGTCTAACGTAATGTCTGGTCCACAGGCAGAGAGAACCAGAGTAAAGTGTGAGGCTGTGATGCATGTTGTCTAGGGGCGGGGGCAGCTAAATCGTGAAAATTCAGGCAAAGAGGCTTTATTTATTGTGTAGCCTGGTCTTTATGTGAACGCATTACTATCCAAGTGTATCTGAGAGGAAAGGGGGACGCTTCAGCGTCCTCTCTGTGATCCGTTTTCTCATGTGCAGAGTTGATTTTGTTTGTATCTGGACAATTTATGCGTTTTTCCCCAACTCTGTGTTGTAATTTGAGTTCTTATATATGACCGTAGAGTTAACAGTTTCATGTCATAATGTTCCCTGGTATTTTGCTGGCTCCTTTGGCTGCTACTCAAATGTAAAAGAGGTCATTAGAAGGCATATTTGTAATTTCACCTGGTCTTAAATATTTACAGATGCTTAACTCTTGGGGAGACACTTTTTCATATCCCAACGTATTTAAACTCTAGTTTATAAACATTCTTTTGGGGGCTTTCATTTTGTTGATAATGAAAACCACCAGAGAAATGTGTCTTAAACCTGATTTCAAAATGAGATCTCCTCGAGCAATCAAAATATCCTCGGTGGATATTTATTATTCCACTGGAAAGTGCAGTTTACTGTGCTGTAAAGAGGAAATTAAAATCCAGGTGCCCACGTTGAAGCCTGTGTAGTCCATAGGTGGCTCTTTGGTATCTGCTGGCCTTGTTGTCCTCTGGGCTGCAGGGCCAGCGAGGCCTCCCAGGGCTGGTGAGAAGAGCCTCCCTCCTGACGGCTCCTGCAAGCAGATTTCCTTCTCTGGGCCGGAGGCAGAGAATGTAGACCTCAGAGGAACCTGAGGTCCCCAGCTCCTGAAATTTGCAGAGGAGGAAACTGAGCACACAAGAGGTTAAACGGTTTTTCCAAGATCCACAGCTGTTTGAGGAAGGCTCAAAGTTAAACCCCAAATCCCTGAGGCATCTTGAAATCATGAGCTTACTAGTTCTTCAGGTAGGGTGAGTTTCTCCAGATGAACTTGCTTTGAATGGTGGAATTTGAAAGCTTTCTGGGTTATTCAGTCCCCAGCCCCAGGAACATCCAGACGCCATGGGTGTGGGTGTTAACGAAACAAAACAAAACAAAACTTTGGAGTTCCCTTTGTGGCTCAGTGGGTTAAGAACCTGACATAGTATCTGTGAGGATGCAGGTTCAAACCCTGACCTTGTTCAGCGAGTTTGCCTCAAGCTGTAACATAGGTCAAAGATGCGGCTCAGATCCAGTGTTGCCATGGCTGTGGTGTAGGCTGCCAACTGCAGCTCCGATTCAGCCTCTAGCCTGGGAACTTCCATATGCTGCAGGTGCCGCCCTAAAAAGGAAAAAAAAAAGAAGAAAAGAAAAGAAAAAGAAACCTTTCTGGATTGATAGATATACCAAATAGAGTAAAAACCTGTTCTTTTTTAAAGGTGGTGCATTTAAAATGTGTTCTACTTTGTAACATATGTACTCTCATTGAAATTGAACCTGAGTTTCAGGGTGTCATGATAACATTTAATCTGTATTTTGTATTAAGAAAAAAACAAAAAACCTGCTAGCGGTCACTACCTTAAGACAAACAGTTTGGAAAGCAGGGTAGTTTTAAGTTATGAATTTATTAACTCTTTTGAAAATGCAGTTTTGGCCACAATAAATGTCTGCTTCAAAGAAGCGGAAAGCCAAGTCTGTGCGTAGCTTGACAAAACTAATTATTGAAAGTTGAAGGAGCTGGGGGCGGGATGGGATCACACAGGTCAGCCCAGTCCAGCCCTTTGTTTTACAGAAAAGGAAACTGAAGCCATTGCATTTCCCCAGTGTCACACAAACTGATCGTTGGCACCACTGGAATGTGCAGAACCCCAAAACAAGACCGTTCTCTTTTCCCTCGTAACTTAAAAGTCTCACTTAGAGAGCATCAGGATGGAATCATGGTGACTTCATAAGTATTTTCTAAATTTTTGTAGGATTTATGATTTTCCAGATCTCAACTACAGTGCCTTGATCCAGCTTACGTGTCAGGGGCTAATTTTTTCTCATGACATTGTCCCCATTATAGTTCTCACAAAGAAACATTAATTGAAAGAGACATATTAAGGTGATAATAATGAGCCACAATAAAATTAAAGGGGATTCATCCTTAATTAATTAAATACAAGCACTATATTTCAGTGTCAAATGTGTGAAATGGCGAAGAAATAACAAAATCCAGTCAATGCAAAAAGTCAAAACTTGTGTACTGAGGTCCTCAACTTTGTTTCAAAGAGAAGTAGTGAGTGGCTCTCTTCCCTGACACGCTGAGATCTCTTGGGCAGGTTTGGGAGGCCCATGTTTCTAGAAGGGTGGAGGCAGGGAAGGTGCCAATAATAAAGTCTCTGTGTAGCGTGGAGAAGTGGGGTTTCTAATCTTAGACACAGTGTTCCCACAAGTTTTCTTTTTTCTCTTTTTTTTCCTTTTCTAGGGCCGCTTCCTGCAGCATATGGAGGTTCCCAGGCTAGGGGTTGAATCGGAGCTGTAGCCACCGGTCTACGCCAGAGCCACAGCAGCGCAGGATCCGAGCTGCGTCTGCGACCTACACCACAGCACACGGCCCTGCCGGATCCTTAACCCACTGAGCAAGGCCAGGGATTGAACCCGCAACCTCATGGTGCCTAGTTGGATTCGTTAACCACTGAGCCACGACGGGAACTGCATCCCACAAGTTTTCTTACCCTCCTTTGCCTCGTTGGAGAGTTTGCTTAGTTGTCACCTTCTTCTCAGTGAGATGTCTCTGACCGCCCTGTTTAAACCCTCCCATAGCGCCCGCCCCAGGATTTCTGACCCCTTTTACCCTCTTCTGTTTATTTTCCATAGCACTTGTCACCTGCTAACTTCATTCACTTTGCTAACTGTAATTCACCCATTCTTATGCCACAATATAAGCTCATGGAAGCAGGAAATGTTTTGTTTGTTTGTGTTTGCTAATGTATTGCAAGTACCTAGAACAGTGCCTGATGTGCCATATTTATTATGTGCCATATTTCTTATGGTCTCAAGAAATAGGTATGGAAGGAATTAATGAGTTGTTTGTTCCCCTGATGGCATTCTTTGGGCTGTCAAAGATACCTGCCTTTTTCGTCTTCTCATTGGTGGTCACTGTCTTCTGCCTGGACAAGCCTGTCCATCAGCACCCAGGCGTGGTGAAGAGCCAGGCATCATGATTAGCTTGCCTCCCTAAAAGAGAAACATTGCAGTTTTTTTGGCTCTCTGATAAAGAAAGCCCACTTTCTTAATATCAGTGTGATTTCTCAGCCCTCATAAATATTTCTGCATGTTTAAATCCTACTCAGTTTGTCACCTCCTCATTCAGTTATCCTAAAATGTGTATTGAGCACCCACAACGTGCACGATTGGTGCCAGACGTTCAGTGGTGACCGCAGACATGAGTGGTACGTTCTGGAATTTATTGGACTGCTGTCCCATAAAGCTTCTCTACTTCCCTCATATTCCCCCTGGTCAATTCTTTTGTCCTTCTCTGAGACAGACAAGGTAACTTGCTTATCCATCGGTCATTCCTCTTCCTGTTTACTGTCTCAATTTAATTTGGGCAGGATGGCAGTGTGCTATGAGTTGAGTCATGTTTGACCTTAGCCATGATTGGCAACCCATTTCCCCTTTGCCAGTGACTGTTCTACACCTGGTCATGTAATCAAGTCCTGGTCAGTGAATTGTAATGAGAATCCTAGTGGAAGGCTTGGGATAGTTTCCCCCTGAAAAAAGAGGGGAAGTGCAGACATCCCCACTCCAAATCCCAACATCTTGATTCCTAATGTGGGTGGTGTCATGTGAGAATGTGATGCCTGGTGCTGTGACAGCCATCTTGTGGCCATGAGGAATAACCATCACATGTGCACTAAGGGTGGCAGAGAGCAAGGACTGAAGGTGCTTGGGCTCTTAATAAGACTAAGCCAACAAATCTACTCTGAGACCACTTTATCTTCTGACTTATTGATCACATTCAAATGATGTCTCTTAGTCAAAGATATCAGATCTGGAGTCTTTCCTATTTTTGATCAATATGAAAAACTGTCAACTATTTTTGTCTATAAATGTCTGTCAACATTTGGATAATAATATTAAGCAAAACTTTACTTCCTTGAGCCTCTCCTTTATCACTGAATTTTTCTTACTTTCGTTAACTCTGTTTCCCCACTCTTCTTTTATAAAAACTTTTTTTCTATAAACTGATATTCTCTACAATAATACCTCTAAGCTCTCTCACTTCTTAAGGTATTATCTTAAGCCTCTTCATTGTGCTTTATCTGTGATTAACAAGATAAGGTGCTCAAGATTAGGAGAAAAACTTAAATGTTTTTGGCATTATCCCTGACTGGGCTCTCATGACTGAGTTTGGAGAGGGAAGCAGGAGGAAGGAGAGGAGAGCATGGCTGCAACTTTTCCTAGTCCTCTGAACATGCTACCCATGAATCTTCCAAAAACATTGCCTGCAATAACAGCTTTCTCCTGTTCGGAAGATCCCTGGTGCTCTGCAGAGGCTACCTGGTGAGGCTTCAACCGTCTTCTTGGTATTCAGCACCTTTCACAGTCTGGATCCAATTGACCTTTCCATTTGGAGTCCCTCTGCTCATCCTGAATCTCAGACTTTACCCAATTAGGTCTGTCTGTTTGTCTCTAACTTCCCTTGCCCCATCATGCTCTGGTCCTATTTATATTGGTCCCTTACCTGGAATGATGCCCAACCAAATTCCACCCTTCCTCTAAGCTGTGCCATTCAATAGATAACCACGAGCTCCATGTGGGTACCTGTAATTTGCATAGTGAGACTGACCTTTTTACCCAAATTGTAATTGAATTCAAATTTAAAAACTGGTAATTGAAATTTTGAAACATTGGCTCAGTAAAAGACCCTATTAAGAGGATGAAAAGACAGGCCTCTGACTCGGAGAAAATACTTCCAAATTCCGTATCTTATAAAAGACTCAAAAGTAGAGTATACAAGAGCTCTCTGAACTCAACAGTGAGAAAATAAACAATTATTTAGAAAATGGGCAGAGGTCCTGTCGTGGCTCAACAAAAATGAACCTGACTAGTATCCATGAGCACACAGGTTCCATCCCTGGCCTAGCTCAGTGGGTTAAGGATCCAGCGGTGCGTTGCTGTGGATGTGGCGTAGGCTGGCAGTTACAGCTCCCACTCGACCCCTAGCCAAGGAACCTCCATATGCCATGGGTGTGGCCCCAAAAAGAAAAAAAGAAAATGGGCAAAGGAGTTGAACAGATATTTCACCAAATATATGGTTGGCAAATAGCACATGAAAGTCGTTCAATACCACTAGCCATTAGGAAAATACAACCCCCCGCAGAAGATGTCAGTACACATCTATTAGAATGTCTAAAATAAAAGAAGTACCACTAATAACAAATGTTGGCATGGATGCTGGGAAATTGGATCCCTCAGACGTTGCTGGTGGAAATGTAAAATGATACAGCCACCCTGGGAATCTGGCAGTTTCTAATTAAACATGCAGTTACCCCATAGCTCAGCAATAGAACTTCTAGGCGTTTATTCTAGAGAAGTAAAAAGTTTAGAGTTGATGCTGGAATGAGTTAAGACTTTGGGGGCTGTTAGGATGGAGTGAATATTTTGTATGTGATAATGATATGAATTTGGGGGACCAGTGGAAAAATACTGTGGACTGAATTTTGTCCCCCAAAATTCATATATTGAAGCCTAACCCCCACTGTGTCTATACTGGAAATAGGGTCTTTAGGAGGTTATTAAGATTAAATGAGGCCGTAAGGGTGGGGCCCTGGAGTTCCTTGGTGGTACAGCAGGTTAAGGATCCAGTGTTGTCACTGCTGTGGCTCTAGTTACTGCTGTAGCTTGGGTTCTATCCCTGGCCTGGGAACTTGCATATACTGTGAGCAGGCTAATGATAATAATAATAATAATAATAATAAGGATGAGGCCTTAATCTGAGAGGACTGTGATTTTATAAGAAGAGGAAGAGAGCAAGATATCTGCCTGCCATGTGAGGACGTAGCAGGAAGGTGGCCTCGAGGAGTGAGAACTCAGCAGACACTGACCTGCTGGCACCTTGATCTTCAACTTCCAGTCTCCAGAACCATGTGAAAATAAATTTCAGTTGTTTAAGCACCCAGACTGTGGTACTTTGTTACGGTAGCCTGAGCAGACTAAAAGCTTTTCAGATTCTCACTTTCATCTTGAGTGATCTTTGGGAGATTGTTTTTTTCAGAGAATTTGTTTCATCTAAGCTGACAAATATATTGGCAAAAACTTGTTCGTAATAGTTTCTTTTAAGAGTCTACAGCATCTGTAGTGCTGTCCCCTGTCTCATCACTATAATTGGTAGTTTGTATCTTCTCTCTTTTCTTGCTTTGATCAGTCTTCCTAAAATTTGATCACTCTTATTGGTCTCAGATAACCAGCATTTAATTCCATTGATATTCTCTATTTTTTATTTCCTATTTAATTGTCTGTCTTTTATTTCCTCTGTTATCTATATTATTTCCTTTCCTCTCCTTACTTTAATTTGTTTTTTCTTTAGGTCACTGGTGGCTTTTTGCTTCCTCTTTTTTTTTTTTTTTTTTTTTTTTTTGCTTTTCAGGGCCACACCCACAGCATAGGGCATTTCCCAGGCTAGGGGTCAAATTGGAGCTACAACTGCCGGCCTTTGCCACAGCCACAGTCACATGGGATCTGAGCCACATCTGTCCTACACTGAAGCTCATGGCAATGCCAGATCCTTAACCCACTGAGCAAAGCCAGGGATGGAGCCCATGTCCTTATGGATACTAGTCAGGTTCCTTTCCCCTGAGCCACAGAGGGAACTCTGACTTTTTTCTAATGTAAGGACTTAATGCTCTAAATTCTCTCTAAACATGTGCGATATTGAGATTTGTCATTAGGAATATATATTTGGTCTGTCTCAGTTCCAAGTCAGAGCTTCTAAAACTTCCAGAATGGCCTAAGTGATCAGAGTGATAAAGTACCTTTTGTTATTCAGAACAAATCCTTTTCAGTCAGGCCTGCGTTTGTGTTAATGGGGTGATTTTAAAGAGCTGCTAAAGATAGGGCGGTGGGGGGGGGGGGGAACCTGGTTGCCAAGGGGAAAACCCCTGTGATAGAGTGTTGTGTTTTCAGCCCCATCTCCTGACCTCCAGGGAGGAGAGAAGGGCTGGAGAATTGAATTAATTAGCAAGAGCCAGCGATGCGATCAGTCATGCTCAGGCAGTGAAGCCTCCTTAAAAATCCCTAAAGTATGAGATTCAGAGAACTTCCAGGTGGGGGATGCGTGGAGGTCCTGGGAGGTGGCAGGTCTGGCATGGCATGGAAACCCCACGACCCCTTCCACACACCTTGCCCTGTGCACCGCTTCCATATGGCTGTTTCTGGGGTATATCCTTTGTAATAAACCAGTAATCTAGTAAGCAAATTGTTTTCCTGCGTTATCTGAGCTGTGCCAACAAATACTCAAATCCCAGGTGGAAGTCACGGGAACCGCCCCCTTAGAGCTGATCTGTCAGAAGCACAGGGGGCAACCTGGAGTTAAAATTGGACTTAAAATTGGAGTCTAAAATGGGGACAGTGTGTGGGACTGAGCTAATAACCTGTAAGGTCTGATGCTATCGCCAGGTAGATAGTGTCAGAATTGAGTTAAATTGCAGGACACCCAACTGGTATCTGAGAATTGCTTTGTGTGGCTAAGAAAAAAAAAAACCTGTTTGGTGATGAAAAGTGAATTCTATTAAGAGTGGAGTGTTGTAGTGGAGTAGAAGAGAAACAGGAGTGATTTTCCTTTACAATATTACTTTAGCAACATAACATAGAGTTTGACATATCTTGTTTTCATTTGCATTGAGTTCAAAGTAATTTCTAATTTCCCAAGTGACTTTCTCTTTGACTCATGCGTGTGTAGGAGTGCATTTTTTAGTTCTGTTTCGTAACATGCTTCTTCTCCTAAAGGACTTTTTTTTCAATGTTTCTGGTAGTGCTGATCTGCTAGTGAAGTCTTTGTTTAGCTTCCCCATGCATCAGAAAGTCTTTATTCTCCATTTTTGAAAGATATTTTTTTATTGGGTAAAGAATCCTAAGCTATCAATATTTTTTTCCTACTAGTTTAAAGATTTTACTCCAGTCTTCTGGCTTTTTTTTTGTTTTATTTTTTGTTGTTTTTTTTTTTTTACAAGACATCTACTGTAATTCTTATCATTATTTTTCTGTTTGTAAACTGTCTCTCCCTTCCCCTTCTCAACCCAGCTTTTTTTTTTTAAATGATTTTTATTTTTTCCATTATAGCTGGTTTACAGTGTTCTGTCAATTTCTACTTATAGCAAAGTGACCCAGTCACACACACACACACATATATATATATACATTCTTTTTCTCACATTATCTTCCATAATGTTCTATCATAAGTGACTAGATATAGTTCCCTGTGCTACACAGCAGGATCATTGCTTATCCACTCCAAATGCAATAGTTTGCATTTATTAACCCCAGACTCCCAGTCCATCCCTCTCCCTCCCACTCCCCCTTGGGGACCACAAATCTGTTTTCCAAGTGCATGAATTTCTTTTCTGTGGAAACGTTCATTTGTGCCATATATTAGATTCCAGATATAAGTGATATCACATGGCATTTGTCTTTCTCTTTCTTTCTTTTTCTCTCTTTTTTTTTTTTTTTTTTTTTTTTTTTGCTTTTTAGAGCCACACCTGTGGCATCTGGAGGTTCCCAGTCTAGGGGTCGAATTAGAGCTACAGCTGCCGGCCTGCACCACAGCCATAGCAATGCAGGATCTGAGCCACATCTGCGGGCTACACCATAGCTCACGACAACGCTGAATCCCTAATCCACTGAGCGAGGCCAGGTATCGAACCTGAAACCTCATGGTTCCTAGTCAGATTAGCTTCCATTGGGCCACAATGGGAACTCCTCTCTTTCTCTTTCTGACTTACTTCCCTTATTTTGAGAGTCTCTAGTTCCATCCATCCAAATGGCATTATTTTGTTCTTTTGATGGCTGAGTAGTATTCCATTGTGCATATATACCACATCTTCTTAATCCATTCATCTGTCGATGGACATTTGTGTTGTTTCCACATCTTGGCTGTTGTGAATAGTGCTGCAGTGAACATACAGATGTATGTATCTTTTTCAAGGAAAGTTTTGTCCTGATATATGCCCAAGAGTGGGATTGCTGTCAACCCAGCTTCTTTTAAGATTCTTTTTTACTGGTTTCCAGCAGCTGATTATGATGTGCTGTGTTATAGTTTTTATCATTAAAAATAAATTTGTTTGTAGGTCTTTGAACTTCTTGAATGTATATGTTTATAGTTTCCTTTTTATTGGGACACATTTTGGGCATTTTTTAATTAAAATATTTTCTGTCACCCCTCTCCATTATCCTCCTGAAACTCCATTTTTTTTTCTTTTTTGTCTTTTTGGCTTTTCTTGAGCCGCTCCCCGGGCATATGGAGGTTCCCAGGCTAGGGATCTAATTGGAGCTGTAGCCACCGGCCTACACCACAGCCACAACAGTGCAGGATCTGAGCCGTGTCTGCGACCCATACCATAGCTCACAGCCATGCCAGATCCTTAACCCACTGAGCAAGGCCAGGGATCAAACCCACAACCTCTTGGTTCCTAGTCGGAATCATTAACCACTGTGCCATGATGGGAACTCCTGAAACTCCAATTTTGTGTATATACACAAAATATATATATTTGGCCACTTGATGTTGATTACAGATTGATGCCCCATTCATTTTTTTGGTCGTTTTTTCTTGGTGTTTCATTTTTTGCAGTTTCTATTGCTATATGTTCAAGTGCACTAAGCTTTTCTTCTGTTATGTCTAGTTTGTTAATCCCATTCAGTGGATTTTTCATATCAGTTACAGTTTTCATTTCTAGAAATTTGATTTGGGGTCTTTTTAATATTTAAAAGTTTTCTGTTTGTGTTCTTGCTTTCCTCTACCTTCTTTGACTATTAATTCTACTATTTGTGTCATTTTGTTGTTTCTGTTGGTTGGTTTTTCTTCACAATATAGGTATTTCACTGGGTTTTTTTTTTGCATTCAGTAATAAATAAGAGTATGTATAATGTATATGTACAAGTTAAAGAATAATACAATATACACATATTTAAAGCTCCATTATTAATACAATAATAAGTTTATTATAAAAAAATTACTGGCACCTTTTCAGTCCCTTTCTCCCCCAATCCACTCAGAGATAACATCTCTCTTGAATTTTGTGTCACATTAAGATGTGTTTATTTGTATATTTATTTATGTCCCTAAAACGATATATTATTTTTGTTTTGTTTTGTTTTGTCTTCTGTCTTTTTTAGGGCTGCACCTGCTGCATATGGAGGTTCCCAGGCTAGGGGTCTAATGGGAGTTGTTGCTGCCGGCCTACGCCACAGCCACAGCAACGCCAGATCTGAGCCATAACTGTGACCTACACCACACTCACTTCAACACCAGATCCTTAACCCCCTGAGCAAGGCCAGGGATCGAACCCTCAACCTCATGGTTCCTAGTCACATTCGTTTCCACTGTGCCACAATGGGAATTCCTGTTTTTGATTGTTTTAAGCCTTTGTCAAAACACCACAATTCTTGACAGTTATTTTTCACTCAAGATATGATGTCTTTGAAATTCAGCCAGATAAATGTGTGTATCTTTTGCTCATTCATCTTCTGTACTGCATGGTATCTCATAAACAAATATTCCGAGTATTATCTGTTTTATTGTTTGTGGGTGTGAGAGCTATTTCTAGCTGGATTTTTGTTTGTTTGTTTACCGGTCATGCTGGTATGACCACATTTCCAGTTATCCCCCTTACCGTGCACACAGAAGGAGGACTTACACTTCCTGACCCCTTGTGGTTGAATTTATGTGACTTGTAGTGACTAGGAATTATGAAAAGACATGTGCTGCTTCCAGGCTGGAGCAATTAATTGCCGATGCAAATACCTCCCTGGCTCTCTTCCCTCTGGAAAGGAGACCCCCAACATTCAGCAGGTGGTGCTCTGTGACCTTGGGAAGATGAGTAACTATGATGAGTGGAGCCTAACAGTGGCTCGTGAGCATGAGTGAGAGGTAAACTTTTGTCAGTATAAGATTCTCAGGTGTTGGCAGCAACACTATACCCTAAGCCTATCACGCTGTAAAAAGTGTCTCATTGTGGTTTTAATTTGGATTTTCCTGCTTACTTAATGAGGCCAAACATCTTTTGATTTTTTTTTTTTTTGGACATCTCTTGCCTCTTTTCATAAAGCACCTATTTATGGCTCTTGTCCATTTTTCAATTGATTTGTCTTTCTGATACTCATTTATGGAACATTTTGGATTCTCATCTTTTGTTGGCCTTGTTTCAGTTTTCTTTCCGCAATTTATCGTTTTTCTTTTAATCCTCTAGTTCTTAAAAAAAAAAAAACTTTTCATTTTAGAAAATTTCAAACATATGCAGAAGTAGAGGAAATAGTGTAAAAACCCCCTTGGAGCCATAACCCAGCTGCAGTAATTATTGACTCCTGGCTGATCTTGTTTGGTCTGTAATCTCTACTCAGTCCCCTTACCAGTCGATTATTCTGAAACCATATAATTTCAGCTGAGTATCTTTGAAGAGAAGAACCCTTTGCTCTTTGGAGACTCAGCTTTGTGTGAACTCTGTTCCCATCTCCCAACCCACCCAAGCTGAAGCCTTTTCCTTCTTTCCCTCAAACCTAAGCTGTAGGCTTCTGAGGAGCATCTGTGTCTTGGCCAACCAGGTGGCTAAAGAGATTTTTAAAAAATCTTTTACATGTATTGTGCTAAAAGCGCTAGAAACAATTTAGTATATGCAAATGTTCGTTAGATACGTCCCAGTAGGTGTGTTTTATGCTTCTAGGTTTTTTGCATGCATATGTGTTGACCACTATCCATGTTAACCTATAAGCTTCTAAAATTTCTGGACTGTTGGTGCTCCCATCGTGGCTCAACGGAAATGAATCTGACTAGCATCCACGAGGACGCAGGTTCGATCCCTGGGCTTGCTCAGTGGGTTAAGGATCTGGCCTTGTCTTGAGCTGTGGTGTAGGCCAGTGGCTACAGCTCTGATTCATTCCCTAGCCTGGGAACCTCCATATGCCATGGGTGCCGCCTGAGAAAAAATAAATAAATAAAATGTATGAACTGTGCCTATTTGCCTTGTTTGAAATAATGCCTAGCCCAATGTGACTCAGAATTAAATAATAATCAATTATATTTGATGGAAATGGAAGTCCTAGTGATTGTTAGGATATTGTGAGGAAAATGAACTCAAGTTACGGCTTGACTTTCATAGGTAATTTCAATGGCTGTAAGAAGAAATTTATCTAGCATGGAGCAGAATATGAGATTTTCCCTGTTCTCCTCATTTCAGTTTCCTTTTTTTCACACCTATTCTAAGGAGTCTGTTTGTTGTATGTTCAGCACTATTGTTTTTAAAAAGTACCTAATTTAAAATATGTGGCAATGCTGTGGATAAAGGCACTACACAGATATTTCTATTATAGAAGAATCTGGAAAGAGCATTCTCACATTCACTCCCTTCAAGTGTATCATCTAATCAAGTTGTTTCTTCTAAATTATTTGTGTACAGTGTGCTTTGTCTTTGTTATTTGTATACAGTGTGCTTTGTCCTTGAGACTTTAACAATTTCATTTTATACCTCTCTAAAATTTTTTTTTTTTTTTTTTGCTTTTATGGCCACACCTGCAGCATATGGAAGTTCCCAGGCTAGGGGTCAAATTGGAGCTGCAGCTGCAGGCCTATGCCACAGCTATAGCAATGCAAGATCCAAGCCACATCTGCAACCTAGACCACAACTCATGGCAACGCCGGATCCTTAACCTACTGAGCGAGGCCAGGGATGGAACCTGAGTCCTCCTGGATACTAGTCGGGTTCATTGCCACTGAACCATAAGAGGAACTTGCTAAAGTAATGTTTTGATAATTATTTTAAGCAACTTCATTAGTGAGTAGTGGTTTCTGACTTTTTAAACAAATGTCTAAATACAAGGATTTTTGTTAAAAAATAAATATAACTGTTTTATAGGTGTTATATTATTGTCTTTCTCTTTAAAAAGGAAGGTAGCTGACAATGTATCAAAGAGGAACTGAAAAGACCAACCCAGGGTCACTGGTTTTCTGGTTCATGTTCTCTGTAGAGCTGTCACTGCAGTTCTGTCTTTTTTCATCGGGGTCTGCTTGATTCCTTTGATCCAGAAATGCCTCTCTCCCTTCCCTCTGGCCACTGTTGGCAGAGTTGGCCTGCCTGGTGCTCTCCTTGCCCTTATTCCATGGTTATCTGGTAGGAATGAGAACCTGCGCATCCCTTTGGTACTTGTTTTTGTTTTTTTGTTGTTGTTGTTGTTTTTGTTTTTGTTTTTGTTTTTGATCTTCTTGATGAACCTAGTGCTCCCAGATTTCCAGCTGAAGCCCATGGTCTGGAGTGATGCTGCAAGGAATCTCACAGAGTCTCCTCTGTCTACCTTTTTGAGCTCTAGAACCTGGTTCTAGTGTGCTTTCTTGGCTGCTTTTTGACTGCTGGTGATACTAATAAAACTTTTCCTTTGTCTTAAGATCTGACATATTTCTTTCCAATTTTTGTTACCAGAGCAAATCTAAGGAACAATGAATCTTCAAAAGCAAGATTTTAATATGCTTTTTGTATTAGTCAGGGTTCTCCAGAGAAATGGAACCAATAGGCTATACATACAGCCTATTGAAGATGAATATCAATATATATTTACACACGTGTGTATATATATATATGTATATATATATATGATGATTTATTATGAGGAATTGGATCACACAATTATGGAGGCTGAGAAACCCCACAGTCTGCCCTCTGCAAGTTGGAGATCCACGAAAGCTGGTGGACTAATTCAATCTGAGGCCTGGGAGCAAGGAGAGCTGATGGTAAAATTCCTAGTCTGAAGGCAGGAGAAGATGCTGTGAGATGCTCCGGTTCCAGCAGTAAGGCAGGAAGAAAAGGGGCACAGTTCTCCCTCCTCCTCCTTTTGTTCTGTTTAGACCCCCAACAGATTGAGTGGGGCCCAGTGGGGAGGGCAGTCTTCACTGAGTTCACCAATTCAAATGCTAATCTCATTTGCAAACGCCCTTACACACACAGCCAGAGACAATGTTTAATCTAGGCATCCAATGGCTCACTCAAATTGATGCATAAAATTAACCATCACACCTTGTCATGCCAATGTTTCTTTTATCTGCATCCCTAATAAAACATTTGTTCTGTGTGATCTCAGAGTTTGCCCTTCCTTTAATTAATTTAGATACTGTAAATATTAGTCCCCCACTCCCCGCATTGTTCGTATTTTCTCCAGTTGTTCCTCTGATGGCTCATTTAAGTAACTTATACCTCTCCCCACTTTGTAATGGCTTCTGCATAATTAGTGAATATTTTCAAGAAAGACCAATCATTCCATGACAAATGTATCTTTGTTCCCAGGCTCTGTGGAATCCTTATGAGGGACTTTCTGTAATCCCTAACCTCAGGCAGAAACAACTTCCAGAGCTCTGTACCTCAGCCGATCCGTTTCTCAAATGGATACAAACCCACTTTTCTCTTATTAAAAACGACTGTTTACCAGGTGTGTCAATCAAGATGAAAGGTGCTGAATGTAATGAACCGCCGGTTTGGTTCCCGGTTCTGACTGTTGATCCTGGAGCCCTGCTACTGCTTACATATGCATTGCTCTTTCACAGGAAATAATGGGATCTGACAGCACCTTCTATGCTTCCTGCTACATTCTTTCTGCAACACTCCCAGAAACCAAAAAGCCTTAGGAGCACCCAGGGAATTTCACACGTCTATAAGAAGAACAGTCTGTTAATTGGGCTTGGTTATTCCGTGGGGATATCCTTCCACAGAGTATGTGCATCGTGGAAGAACATACAGCATTATCCAGTCCAGAGCCCTCTGGCTGAGCTTGCCAGAAGAAAGAGCACCCTGCCTGAATAAGGGACGAGGATGGGCCCCCAGGGGGAGCTGAATTTACCCAGAATCCTCTTCAGCTCAGGTCCTGAGGATTTTATCAAGAGCCTTCTGTATACAGAGTGTAAGATCAGAGACTGTTAATATTTCTTTCACATGCCAGCAGGGAAGACAAGCTCTAAAACCTTAAGAGATGTTATTGCATCCGATCCCACAAAGTAAATATTTGTCAAGAGACAAGCAGTTCAGAGCATAGAACTTGTTGAAGTCAAATCCAGACACGTGGCATAATTAAGAAGATACCCGTGTGTCTCCAAATCATGCATGTTCATTTGTCCATCTAAACACTTGCCAAAAAAGGAATAGCCTAATCTCAAGCTTTTGTCAAGTGAAAACACTTAATGTTGCTTTTTAAAAGTAGCTCGTCCTTGATCGGGAAAGTACAGATATGGTTTCTTCTCTCATGGTCTTGGTCACCACATATGTAATGTGACATAGACCAGAAAACAAATAGATTCTGCAAGCAGAGCAGAGAAACACAGGGAAAATCTTGTTCGGTCATCGTTAAGAGATTTGGGGGTTTGGGGTTTTGTGTTTAAGGTACAGACTAATGGAGTGACGATCCTTTGATGTGTAATGTAAGGGGTACCAGTGAAAGGATGCCTAGTCCAAAAGGTTTTCTCCACATTCATATCACAGCGCCTGAAAGTCACTGTACACTTTGGGAGCTAGAGCACCTCCCAAGTTTCAGTCTGGAATAGTCTCAATGGGAAAGGTAATTCATGAGCCCGTTCATCAATGCGATCGTCCTGTGTAGGATTTTCCGTGGCTTATGTGTCTCTTTTCAGAGTCCCACGAGTTTGAGATTGGAGACAGGAGGACACATCTAAAGCATGAGATTTTCTTTGTGAAGAAGGACTGAAAAAATACAGAAAACTAGTCATTTGAGGCCCATTATGTTCCAGGCATTGTACCTGCATCATCGAGATCCATTTATTGAGTAACCCCTAGCAACCCAGGGACACCGATGCTTTTATCAGCCAAGCTTCTTGTCGTGGCAGGGAACACAAGCAAACTTAAAAGGTTCTTTTTGTTTTTTTTTAAGTTAGATAATTAAAAAGTCTCGAAGTTTTTTCTTTCATGTGTAACTGGATCTGGGTTCTTACACTGTGCTTTCAGAATCTCTTAGCTTTTTCCCCTTCAGAGTTATTTATCCTTATGAGATGTCTGGTTTTATGGCCTCTGTTTTGTCTTTATTTCTTTATTTTTAGGGCTGTACTCTTGGCATATGGAGGTTCCCAGGCTAGAGGCTGCATCAGAGCTACAGCTGCCAGCCTACACCACAGCTCACAAAAGTGCCAGATCCTTAACCCACTGAGTGAGACCAGGGATCAAACCCTCAACCTCATGTTTCCTAGTTGGATTCATTTCCGCTGCACCACAACAGGAACTCCCCAAATGGAACTTAGAGCAGACCTGAAATGGCTCTGCTCAGCCCTGTGTTCACCTCTGTAGTGGGGCCTTCTTACAGTGTTACAAGAACCCATGAAGCTGCTAGAATACCTGAGTCGAGAGGGTACAGAGTAAAGCATATAGTATTGTGTTAGTGATGAAATGTCATCATGATGAAATATCATCTCATTTTCATGTGATGAGAGACAAGAAGACAGGAGGCTGTGTTAGTTTCTGCCTGCTGCTGTAACAAATTACCATAAATCTACTGACTTCAAGCAACACAGATACACTGCTTCATGGTCCTGTGGGTCATACGTCTAAAGTGGGTCTCATCAGGCCAAAAACAAGGCGTCCACAGGGATGCGCTCCTTCTCCAGGCTCTTGAGTCCACTTCCTTGTTCATGTAGGTGTTGGCAGAATTCATAAGGTGTATTCCAGAAATATGCGGGAAATAACACTGCAGAGGAATCCTGAACAATGGATTGAGCCCAGCTAAGACGTCAGACATTCCTTTTTCCCTTGTGTTCTTTGAACATGGTGATAGCATTTACAGGCTTGGTGGTAAAGAACAGAAAATAACTGGTGAGAATAAAGAAGCCTTATTTTTTTTTATTACGGCAGCTTGCTATTTTTGTAGCATGGTAACTGAGTTGAACACAAAGTACAGTAACTAATCTCTCCTTCTTCCTGGATGAGTGAGCAGGTGATGAAATATTGATGTCGGCATCCTTGAACATATCCAAATGGACAGTGTTTGGCTACTGCTTCTGTTTGAAATGGTGCTGTGTTTGGGTTGTGGTTCAAAGCTTTGAAGTGCTGCTCGGCATCTCCTTTCTTCCGTGGGGCTCTTAGCATTCAGAGTGGTCAAATACTAGTTAAGTTGAGTCTTGCTTGCCCGTCTTCAGTCATCTTTGTTTGAATCCAAAGGTGGTGTTTTTTTTTGTTTGTTTATTTTTTCTAATGGTTTTCATCTGATATTCATCAAGGGCAGTGAGTAGCTAGAGCTATGCCATTCAAGAAAGGATATTCTATCAGAGAAGGTGCATTTTGGAGTTCCTGCTGTGGTTCAACAGGTTAAGAACCAGCCATTGCCTCTGTAAGGATGCGGGGTTTGACCTTAACTGGTCTCGTGATATGGATTAAGGATCCAGGGTTGCTGCAAGCTGCAGCCTCCCTTGCAGTTATGGCTTGGATCCATTATTGCTGTGGCTATGGTGTTGGCTGTTAAAAGACAATAAATAAATAAATAAATAAAGATGGTGCATTGCTGAACCAGAGCTGTGTCATAACCATCGTTTAGGCCCTCTGCTGGAAAAAGAGAATCAAGTCTCAAATCGTGCCTTTTTAGTTATGCCCTCTCGTATTATAGATGTAGGACAGTATTGTTTTGTACCTCTGTGAATATAAACTATCTCGTACTTGCTTTGTGTTGTGTAGTAATGACAACCGTACTTGATCAGAGCTGTTTTTAATGTTATTCTAGAATGTTTTCTTTCCAGGTGATTGAGAAGCTAACAAAACAAATGAACAAACAAACAAAAAAATGGTGCCAGGTACCACAACAGTCACAGAAGGAAAAAAAAAAAAAAAGAATTCATAAGATGTATTATTGTAGGACCGAGGTCCCCATTACCTTGCTAGCTGTTGGTCATGGTCACTCTTCAGCTTCTGGAGGCCGCCTGGATTTGCCCTCTCCTGGCCTCTCATCTTTAGGGTCCGCAGCAGTGGGTCAAATCCCCATCTCACTTTGAATCTCTCCTGCCTCTAATTCCACTGGATTTCTCTCACCAGAGGTGGGAAAGAGTCTTTATTTAACTACACTAGCCCCCCCCCCTTATCTATAGTCCCACTTTCCATGGTTCGTTACCCAAGGTCAGTCCCAGTGAGAAATATTAAGTGGAAAATTCCAGAAATAAACAGTCCATAAGTTTTGAATTGCACACTGTTCTGAGTAGCATGATGTAATCTTGAGCTGTCCCACTGTCTTGCTCAGGATGTGAATCATCCCTTTGTCCAGCATGTCCCGAGAGTCGCTTAGAAACGCTCCGTTATCAGATCCACTGCCGCGGTTATCAGATTGACTGTCGCAGTCTCGCAGTGCTTGTGTGCAAGGCACCCTTGGTTTATTGAATCAAGGCCCCGAATTGCAAGCCTAGGGATGCTGGCGACTCGGGTCTGCCCAAGAGAGGCCAGCACGTGCTTCCTTTAAGTCAAAAGGCGAATTTTTTTGACTTAATAAGGAAGGGAAAAAATTGTAAGCTGAGATTGCTAGGATCTGTGGCAAGAACAAAACTTCTGTTTGTGGAGTTCCCGTCGTGGCGCAGTGGTTAACGAATCTGACTAGGAACCATGAGGTTGCGGGTTCGGTCCCTGCCCTTGCTCAGTGCGTTAAGGATCCGGCGTGGCTGTGAGCTGTGGTGTAGGTTGCAGACGCGGCTCGGATCCCGCGTTGCTGTGGCTCTGGCGTAGGCCGGGGGCTACAGCTCCAATTCGACCCCTAGCCTGGGAACCTCCATATGCCGCGGGAGTGGCCCAAGAAATGGCAAAAAGACAAAAACAAAAACAAAAACAAAAAAAACTTCTGTTTGTGAAATTCTGACGAAGGAAAAAGAAATTTAGGCTGATTTTTCTCTCGAATCTCATACTGCAAAAGTTATGCCCACAGTCATGGCCAGTGCTTAGTTCAAGTGGAAAAGGCATTAAATTTGTACATTTTGAGAGGGAGATCACATTTCTGTAACTTTTATTTCAGTGTATTGTTATGATCATTCTATTTTATTATTAGTTATTGTTCATCGCTGTAGTGCCTGATCTATACATTAAGCTTTGTATGCAGAGGAAGAAACAGTATGTATGAAGTACAGTATTATCTGCAGTTCCAGGCAGCCACTGGGGAATTCAGACTGTATCCCCCATGGATAAACGGGGGACCACTGTACTCATTTGATTAGATTGAATCCACTTGGAATCTAGGACAATTTTAAGATTATCTCGAGATCTGTGACCTCAGTCACATCCACAAAGTCCCTTCGGCCATGTACGTAACCTGTTCACAGGTTCTGGGGATTAGAATGAGGGCATCTCTGGGAAGCCTCCAGAGACGAGCAGGGAAACACCAAAAATAAGGTAGCGAATCCTTCATTTTGAAGAAGTGAAGCAGTCGTAACTGAAGCTTTCAAGCCTGCCCTCACACAGAGTTCCCACACGTGAAACTTAAGAGCTGATTTGTCCTGCTGTATAGCACTGGGAACTATATCGAGTCACTTAGGATGGAACACGATGGGGGATAAAGTGGGAAAAAGAATGTGTATGTGTATGTGTGACTGGGTCACTTTGCTGTAGCGTAGAGAATTGACTGAACACTGTCAACTAGCTATAATGGAAAAAATAAAAATCATTAAAAAAATAAATGAATAACTTTCCCAAGGTCAAAAAAAAAATGTTGATTTGGAGGGAAGCCTCCCATTCCTATATGCGTGACTATAGAGAGCAGTCGGTTCTGTCTGAAAAGCTTGCCCTCCTCAGCTGAGAACTCGGCATGGGCCGTGCACAGGAGAACACTCTGGGAACAACCAAGGAGGGAGAAGCCAACCATCCAGATCAGCCAAGTCAGAGGTAGGGTCTGATGGAGCCTGTTAACATACCGGGGTAGATGGGCCTCCCAAACGGAATCCAAGAAGAATCTGGCTTTCCTATTTGGGGAGTTCATGCAATGATCCAGTCCTTTAATGAGACATCTTACTAGGTCCTTAAACGCAGCAGCAGCTTCTCTCTAGGATTCAGTCCCACAGTGGTCTTGGTAGCATGGGTGCTGTAGGCATCTCAGCCAATTTCTGTTACTTGACTGGTTATATCTAGTCGACGAACTTTCTGTCTTTTGTCCTTTTAGGGCCACACCCGCGGCATATGGAGGTTCCCAGGCTAGGAGTCTAATCGGAGCTACAGCAGCTGGCCTACGCCAGAGCCACAGCAGCGTGGGATTCGAGCTGCATCTGCGACCTACACCACAGCTCACGGCATCGCTGGATCCTCAACCCACTAAGGCCAGGGATCAAACCCACAACCTCATGGTTCCTAGTCGGATTTGCTTCCACTGCACCATGACGGGAACTCCAAGTTGACGAACTTTCTGACCCAAGAATCCTCTGACTTTGAAACTTAGGCTTACTTTTGTTTATGGTAAGATCAATGTCTAAAGTGTATCTTACTATACTATAGCAACAATCTATCCATCTGTTTATCTGTCATCAATAACCATCCATTCATCATCTGTCAAAAAATTGTTAAAAATAACTAACCCTTTGAATCCTCAAAGTTGATATTCTTTCCCTTGCAGTTGGAAAATGAATTTTAAATTATTCATGTTAACATCCTCTAGACAAATTGAATTTTTAGAGTATTTAAGAGTATTTAAGAAAAGCTTAGTAAAGTCAATCTTTTACATTAATGGATTCCATATTTAAAATATTAATTTCACATTAACCACTGCTTTTTGACTTACGCAGCCTTCTAATCAATAATTTTGAGAATAATTCATCTTACTAAGGAAAAAGTAATTTATTAAAATTTTAACATAAAAGTTTTGGTTCTGGCTATATGACTTACTCGATGCGTGGAAGAGATTTTCAGGTACATACCACGTAAAAATGCTGGCTAAGATCATTTGTTTAAAAAGTCTTTAAATGCATGCCAGAGCTTATAGAAAAATAAGGGAAATCCTCTCAGGTCAGCAAAATGAGACAGCAAGAACCCAGAGAGGCAGTGATCCCTGCAGCTGGCATTGCCCTGAGGCTTCTGCCAGGTGCTTGGGAAGTGAAGGGTGGTGCCCTTAGGACTACACTGGGAATTCCACTCCTGCTTGGGGTGTGGAAAGCTGCGAGAGAGTGTCACTCCCATCCTGACAACAGGAAAATGCTGAACAGTGTACAAAACCAATCATAGTTTTCCTGAACTCATCAGAGGGCTGAGGTCACCGGAAACCAGGAAACTGAATTTCAAAGAGTAAACAGTCCCTCCCCCCAGGGAGAGTCAGGACACATGAGTTGTTCTACCTTTGACATCTTGCAGGAGGAAGAGGCGGCTACCATAGAAGAAATAAGAAGAAGAAGAAGAATCCCTAAAGGCTGAGTGGACTGGTATATATCAGTTTAGAATAACGGGGGCCCCAAGGGATGTGTACCCACCCCCAAGCACCTCTCCTTGGTCTCCACTTGGCACTTTGGAGAAAAACTGGGGGTAGGTAAAAGGCAGGAGAGAATCCTTTTTGGTGGCACAGGATGCAGGAGGAGGATGCTACAGCCGTGCCCTGATGCTTCTGGAAAGCTGCACCAATAGAAAGCAAAGTTCTGCTAGTCATGAGAGAGGAGCCAGAGCCCATCTAGACGAGGGAATGCATCTACCCATGTGGTCCAGCTGATCAGCCTCCATGGTACAGAGCAGGGTAGGGTGTGGATTTGGAAGGGCCAGAAAGAAAATTCCCAGCACAGCGTTAGAAGAATGTAAGAGAGAATCCACAGGATGATAAAGGAGCAAGAGGCTAGGAAAAACAACCCAATAGACTTGGAAAATGACAGAGTGAACTTCTAAAAGCAAATAACTAAAGAATTGAAGTTATATATTCAATTCAGTTGATAAATAGCAGGTTAGATAAATTGATATTTAGTTGATTGATAACCAGCAGAAAATTAGTGGAGGATAAATTACCCACAGAAGAGCACAGAGAAACCAATAAATAAAAAATAAGAAAAGGTTAAGAAATATTGAGAAATAATGAGACACTCTAATATGTGTCTAAATGACTGAGGCTTTTGAATAGGTAATATTCAGAGATAATAGCTGTTTTCCAGAATTGGAAAAAGACAAGACTTCTCAGGTTCAGAAAGGCCAGTGAATCCTGAACAGGATAAATCCAATCACACTTGGGCATGCTGTGGGAAAGCTTCAGAATGGCCAGACAGAGGAAAAAAACATTCTTAAAAACAATAAAAAAAGCCAAAAGAATATTGCCAGAAAAGGAACAATAATTAGATTAATAATGAACTTCTTGTTGACAAGAAAACTTGTCAGAACACAGTGGAATAGTGTATTCAAAGTGCTGAAGGAAATTAACCGTCAGCTTTATTCTACAAGCCCACGTTTTTATTCAAAAGGAAAGACAGGAGTTCCTGTTGTGGTGAAGCAGAAATGAATCTGACTAGGAACCATGAGGTTGTGGGTTCAACCCCTGGCCTCGCTCAGTGGGCTAAGGATCTGGCATTGCCATGGGCTATGGTGTAGGGCGCAGCCGTGGCTCGGATCTTATGGTGCTGTGGCTGTGGTGTAGACCGGCAGCTGTAGCTTCAATTGGACCCCTAGCCTGGGAACCTCCATATGCCGTGGGTGCGGCCCTAAAAAAGGAAAAAGAAGAAAAAAAAAAAGATAAAATGAAGACATTTACAGACAAAAATTGAAAGGGATGACTATTAAATTCTCATAAAGGAACTTTAAAAGAATGTGCTTTAGGAAGAAGAAAAAAGAATACAGAGGAAAGTCAAGTGCAAGAAAGAGTTGTGAGCAAAGAAGATGAGAAACTTCTGTTTAAACCTAAACAGTGACATTGTAAAATGAACGATAATGTCTAATTTCCAGTTGTTTTTTTTTTTTAAAAAAAGATTGATCTAAAATGCTAGAAGGAGGTGCAAAACATAAGACGTCAGGTAACTAGAGTTAAAGCAACCTCATGCCCTCTTATTTTTGGTCTGTACAGTAAGGATATAGACTAACACTAAGCTTTGTTAAACTGAAAGTATATCTGTA